>NC_050512.1:25584225-25595565 GCF_002922805.2 Oryzias melastigma
AGCTCCATTTCCTACACGGAAGTAAGACGCCACGATCTCTTGCTGGCGCCGGCCATTTCATGATGTCAACCTAGAGATGACCTCGACAGAGAGCCATTGTTGTCTGCAGATTAGGTGCAAGAGGAACTCCTTCTACTTAGAGTCAATGGTCAATGTCAAAATGAAACCCCTTTGGCGATCACTGCTCCATGGAGAAGGTGGGTGTGTTAGCCCGGGGGCGATGCTGGCAGCACAGACTCTTCCTGGAAGGGGCTGTTCCCCCATGTATATATATATAGGACCCAGTCGTCTTTGTGGATTGGGAGGGGCTGGTGTACAGAGAGCAGATTTGGAGATGGACGTATGGAGCCAAACACCACTTTGGAGGGTTTTTTTTTGTGAGGAATTATTATTATAACACTTAAAAACTCAAAAAAGTAAATTTTTCATGTCACGTGCTCTTTAATATAATTAGAATAAGGTAAAATCTTTGAGAACAATCAACAAGTGGTCAGATAAAAAGTTTTATCTTTGCCCATCTCTAATGATTTGCTGCTCAAATCAAACACCTTGATTAGAAGGTTGGTTCAGGTGATTAAATCCAATCTAGTCTTAATGAGATTCGTTTTATTCACCTTAAGCAATAACCTCAGTTGTCTTCCTCCTCCTTGGAAAAAAATAGTTTTTGCCATAAAAACCAGGTTTGTGCATTTCACATTTGGAAGAATCTATTGGATCACTTGAGGAGTTGTCCATTAGCACAGACTCAGAACTTCAAATCCGTTCTCATCACACTTCATTTGAGATTCTTCATGCAGCATCAGTTCACAAGACAAGTAATCTCAGAGCACTCTGCAGAGTTGAAGTCCAATTTCTTTTGGTCCAATTTTAATCCAATTCCACCACATTCAGTTAAATAAAGTCATTTAACTCCCCTCCTATAAGATCCAATTTAGCAGTGAAGACGTGAGGCAGCCTGTGGAAATGGAAAGTGAAATACAATATTTTGCACAACGACTTAATGAAATATTTCAAAAATGTAAATTTCTCAACATGTTTTGATAACAGCAACAGCCGGATGGGAAGTTTGAGAAGAAACAACAAAGTCAACTTTTGACTTCTTTAAACTCCTAAACCCAAAGGAAAATATGCAGACTTGTGAAAAGTATCTATAGATTTTTTATGCGTTGTTGTGAAATCTAAGGAGTCAAGTTTAGTTTTTATTGAAACTGTCATGTTAGAAGATGAGTTCAGTTTCAGTTGTCAGAACCGCCTACCGTGTCGATGATATAGTTGGACAGAGAAAACCACCATGAAAATGCTCCTCAGCACACCACTCACTACAACAAAAAAAAGAAAAAGAGAAAGAATAAACAAAAAAAAGATGAATTGATGAAGTAATTCAATATTCCATATTGGCTCTCAACTCAGGAACCAAATCTGGGATCTTATGGAACAGTTCCTGAAAAGAGCACAGTGGCCTAGATTGAGTCGGAATGTGAGTTTCTTCAGTTTCTATCCTCTGTTCGTGCCGCCGCTCTTGAGCTTCACTGCTTTTAATTCAAGCTCAATCATTTTACAGTTAGAAACCAGAGAGGCCACTTAGCTTCAGACCCCCCTGCTGCAGCCTCTCTCTGCAAAAATGTTGAATTAATGAGCTCCACAGAAATATTCAAAATGATTCTTGAGTTTGAATGCAGGACAGAGACAACCACTTTGGCAAGGCCATGCTAATGATGTCCGTATTGATTGGTCTGTCACTCCAGAACATTTGTAGATTCTTAACGCAGAGAGAGAGAGAGGAAAGGATCTCAGTTGCTAATTGTATATTTGAGTAATAAAAAAGAAATAGAGCCTCCTTTCGTGTCTCCAATCGAACGTTTGCCTGTTTTTGAAGAGCGGGTGATGAATGAGGTTCATGTTAAGTAGCAGCTGCAGGAAGTAACCAGCCTCTCCTTTAGTGTACAAATCATCGGCTGCGTGTCCGGAGGACCAGAGCCGTAAACCTGCAGGAATCGCCGGTTAACCGCCTGGTGAAATACTGCACTCACACGCAGGTTTTACAACACCTCGTCCCCCACAGCCTTAATCAGAAAATCTTTGAGGGCTTTAAGCAGCAATTACATTCCAGCCGATCGATAATGACAGGTTTTACAGGGCCCGGATGGCTTTTAGTGGATTTAAAAAGTGGAATAAATAATGCACGGGCTGAGACGTATAATTACAGGTTACTGCTGGTTAACCAAACGTATGCGGGGACATAAAGAAAGCAGGAGAGCTCTGTATTAAGGTTAGGGTGACCCAAACTGTCACAACAAATTAACGACACGAGTGAGTCGGCGTTGGTGTTTCCTTTGTGGACGTCATCGCCATCACAGAATCTCACTTGCCGGTTTCAAGTCGGGCCGGGCGCTCTGGCTGTAGCTCTTCAACAGAGCGCTGAAAACGGAAGGCTGAGAGCGTTGATGAAATTCACAGAAAGCATCACCAGACAGTGACATGTTAGATTTCACATGCTGACTCATTGTTTTCAGCTCTTCTGTCCAGCTTTGTGCTCACACAGTTTAGTTTGCACCATCAAACAAACAAAGCCATATTTCCCCCCTTTTTTTATTCATTTTTCTTTATTAGGCCACTTTGACCCTTTAGTTTCTTGGTGCTCAGAACATGAGTCACTTTTCATTTTTTAAAGACCCACTCAGATGAAAATTGTGTTTTTGGAGATTTTAACATGTGACATTTTTATCATGATGAAGAACATTGTTACAGAAAATTAAAATTTGAATTGCATTTTTGAGTATTTCTCTATTCAAATTGTTGTAACTCAAGAGGAGATGGAAAAATGAAGTTATAAAAGCTTGTAGTGGTTACGTAAAATCTGCTATTTTCTCTCCACTCTCATTCACACGTGTCAAAGTCAAGGCCCGGGGGCCGGGTCCGGCCCTCAAGATCATTTTACTTTGTTATTAATGGGTATTCTCTTGACTTATTTCTCATTTGTATATTTTTTACAAAATTATTAGGGCCAGGAATCAATTAAAAATAATTTAATTGCAAACCTGGGGAAAAATTACATGGGATTAATTTTTGTTATTTACAGTATTTTTCGACCACTTATTATCTGCGAATAATCCCAAAATGAGATTTTGATTAATTTGCGTTAATAAATATTCATCATAATTTGTTAATTGCGTGCATTCATGCGTTATCATGCACAGCCTTAAAAAATGTATTTTACGGATAGTGAAATATTGAAAGTTATTTAAGGTTTAAGTTGATTTATTCTAGAATATTCCTGCCTGTGTTTAATTCATAGTTGTGTTAAAAAGTTAAAAGTTTTTAAAGTTTTAAAAATGTAGTTTTAGTGTGTTCAATAAATGTTTATCTTGTTCCGCCTGTGACATAAGGTGTGTTTTGGATATTGCTCGCCACTGGCTGGGGTTGTAGGGGGCTGTAAGCTAGTTGGAGAGCATGTGAACAGATGGATGATGGGAAGGGGACAGGCTTACTCTATGCCAACACTCCCACCCACAACTCAGACTATATCCTAAAAAATTACTTTTTTTTAAATTTTGAGACAAAATGACACAATCACAATTAAAGACCACTGGAAATGCTTTTAAAATAGATGAAAAGATGATTGGCGCGGGACTGTACGTACAGAGTGTGTTGTGGCCGACTGTCATGGAAACTATCTTTAAGAGTCTGTTCAACAAGAACCACCTGAACTCTCTTTAAGAAGTTTCTTTTACAAAGATTTAAAAAGAGGTCAGTAACTATAAAACATGTAAATTCAGCACAGTGGTCGAAGAGGCCGCTATAAGAGAACATCATTCATAGTTGCACCTCCTGACTCAAAGAGTTTAGGTGCAGCACAGGTGTAACCGCCATTACTTAGGCAATGTCACATGATCAGGAGAAGAATTCGACTTAGTGCACCTGGTTGTTCACCTGCAGGTTTTTATGTTTGGAGAGGGCAGAGAGGTCCTGGGATTTTTTAAATATCTTTTCACCTGGAACAATTTTAAAACCTTGTTTTTCCCTCCCAAGACTATACATAAGGACTTTGTCGACCAAGGGGAATGTATGTATTTTTGCGCATTACAAACAATGGATCTGCTTCTACTGGGGTCAAGCCTTAAAGTTGCTACAATAAGCAAAATTTGAATGATCAAAACTTTAAAAACTGCACAAGCAAAATGGAAAATATTGTTATTTTTAAATCCATTAACCTCAAATGATGGTTATTTTTGTTTTATTTTGTTTTTTAGCACTCATGCCTTGTAGTTTCAGATATTATAATGTGTATTTATTATTTTTTTAGTAAATACTCCCAGTTATGCTGCAGTTTCTTCTAAGTGATTAGTAAAGTATGCTAAAATAATAACCATAAAATTAGAATTTAAAAAGGCTAAATCTAAAAATGATAGTCACTCAGAGTTAAAGGACATGCAGATTTGTGATGAAAACATAAGCATAGTCCTTTCAAGCCTGTAAGAACAAAGTTTAATTTAATTTTAATAAAGAAGATTTATTAAAAATATCTTATTGAGAAGCTTGTCAGAAACTTAAACTACTAAATCCTACAAGATAAACAGTGCAACTTGTGGAAAGTGTCAGGAAAAAAATAAGTGACAAGAAGATTTGTCAAGTAGGAACTGAAACCGGTGCTGCATGTATACTGTCGACACGTCAGGAAAGGAGCGGCAGCTGTCATGTCTGTAAACTCACTGCAGCTGTGAAACATGACGGCTCAAAGCAGCGACACAAAAGTAAAGAAAAGCTGCACAGATTCCACAAATAAAGACCCAAATGCAAACAAAATGAACCCCAAGGAAACAGAAACCAATCCAAATACAATATCTACTGTCAGGACAAACGCATTTTTCTTTGATCACAGAAATCAAAAATCATTTAAAACTAGCATTCTAGTTGTCCTTGATAGCTTCTAGTTTTGCCTTTTTCTTTTTTTCCTTTAAGATTTGGAATAGAAATAAAACTGGAATTTCATTCTTTCCAATGCTCCTTTTCAGTCAAAAAGATATGGATTGAAGGATTCAAGGGTCTTTATTGTTATTTCAGTGCAGGAATGAAATGAAATTCACGTCTTTGGTCCCAGATCAACTGTTAAAGTGCAAGTATGACAATACAAAAGACGTATCAATGTGATCCACAAAAGCCTCCATTGCAATACATTGATTATTGCACAGTAGAAAGACAATGTAAGCTTAAATATTGCACAAATATTACACTACTCTTCAAGGTGTTCTGTAGTCTTACTGCTTTAGGAAAGAAGCTGTTTTGCATTCATGTGGTCCGTAGGTATGTATGCCTACTTATGTTGCGTTTTGAATATTAAAAAAGGTTGTTTTTTTATTCCATCAGAATTCTTTTTATTTTAATATCTTATCTCCTTTTGTCTTTTTATTTAAAACCTAAACATTTTTTTATTGCATTTATCTTCTCCATTGTTGTTGTAAGAGAACTTTAAATAAAATGCACATTGTTGCATTCACTTCCAACTCAAACGGTTCACCCAGCAGCTATGCTGAGAACTCAGTTCATGTTAGCTTCGGTCTGAAATCAAAGACTGAATCTTGGGCGGAGAATTCTGCTCAGACTGCAGCTGGGAGGTTCTGCTGAAGAAGATTGATCCGCTCTTTGAACATAAAGGTTCAGAGCTCAAGATGGCTGTGACTGCTCTTTGAAAAGACAAAGGCAAAGTGTCAAAGTCAAGAAAAGTCCCCCCAAAACAGAAAAAGTTGCAAACTTTGCTACTAGTGACTGAGTTTTGGTCAGTAATTGTAGTTGTGAAGCTGGGTGTGTCACATGTGATGTAAAACTTTATTGAAATTGTCAATTTCAAAACTAATAAATGAATTAAATAAAATTAATAAACCAAAAACACAATTTTCATTGAAGTGGGTCTATAAATTGCACCGCTTTTCTCTGAACAAGGTCTAAAAGATTGTCTACCTGATCCTCCCTGAACATTACATAAAGAGATAGAAATATATCTCTTACAGTGAGCCTTTTTTTCCTGCCTCCCACGGTTCCTGACCGACAGCTCCCTCTTATCCTTCTTCTTCCTGCCCTCTGTTCTCCCTCCTCATCAATCTCTCCATTACACTACTACTCTTACTTTGTCTCTCAGGCTCCAGCTTTGAAGCCGAGCAGGTACAGGAGGAAAGGGGGGTAAGAGAAGTTTGTGCGCTGTGAATTTGTTTGTGTTTTCACCTGCTCCCAATACCATGGGAACAGAAACTGTCTCTGGCTGATTTCTAAAAGAGACAATCTGAAAAAAGCGAAGCAGCAACAGCAAGTCTCCGAATTGGGAGAACTTTCCCCCTCAGGGGGGGAATGCGGTTTGCAGATTTAATGTTTATCTTGTGCGTCCCTTTTAGTTGGAGGGAAGGTAAAAATGAGTTTTTAATGTGAGATGTATTATAATCAAGCTCTGGCTTTATTATTATGGCTCTCTTGTGTTGATTTAGCATCTTTTTAATTAATGTGCTTTTCCTGTAGAGCCCTTTAGAGGCTGGTGCAGTCCAGCCTCTATAAAACAAGTTTCTGATAGTCTATGCCTGTTCCACAAAACTCTATTCACACAACTAATGGGGGGAAAAATAGACTCGATTTGCTTTTTTACATTTTTTTTTCCTGAAAATCCAAATCTTCGATTCACATCTATCAAATTAATTAAATCAGCACTGTAACGGCTATTTTATATAATTGGTGTCAATCATTTTCTTCATGGTACATTTGAGTCAGATCAAGTTATTCCAGATTACCGTCAAATCTTAACATTTGAGCTTCATCTAGTGCCACAAAAACATACAATGTTCAACCCATTTGTTCAGCTTCTTCAACGTTGATTTTTTTCAAATTATTCAATTACTTCTTTCCAACTTTTTCATATCCTAATTTTTTTCATCCGCTTCAACCTTTTTTTTTTTCAAATTCTCCAACTCATTTTTTCCAATATTTTCACCACCTTTTTTTAAAAATCATCTTGCACTCTTTGTTTTTCCAAATTCTTTTAATCCATTTCCTCTGCTTCTTCATAACACGTTTTCAACCTTTTAATCTCCTGACTTCTTTTAAATTCTCTTTAACTTATTCAGCCAATTTTTTACATTTTTAACCCCTTTTGCTCAACTTTAACCCATTTTTTTCAACTTTGTCATCCCCTTTTTTTCCCCAAACTTGTCACCCCTTTTTGACCCCTTTTTTCTGAACAGTTTCTAAATTCCTCAGCCCCCCTTTTTCTTTTTTTAATTCTTTAAACACATTTTCTTCTTTCTTTTGACTTCCTACTTGATCCTTTTTTTCTTTCCTTTTCTGTCTGGTCCAAAAAGAAACACATACACATACAGTTGACATAAATAAAGTTTTGCCTAAAATACAAAAGGGGTTTGTAGAAATGTACACCTTATCAGGAAGTGGTGGTGGACCCAAAATGCAGAAGACCAGGCTTGGTGACAGGAACTTAAACCATTTAAAAAATTAACCAAAACATGACAAAAACCTATGGAGAAACAAGAAAATGATGATAGAACAGAGCAGAGCAGATGACCTGACAAGAACTGAAAACCAGACACTTAAATAAACTGAGGGTAATTAACTGAACTGAAGACAGCTGTGGATCACGATGAACCTGAAACTGATGTGACTGAGGGTCAATTCAAAACAGAACATGACCAAAAACCTTAACATAAATGACAAAAATCAAAGTACATAATCCTCACACACCTCGTGTGTCAGAAGATTCATTACCCATGTAACAATAATGTCTGTCTAACATAAGAGACCTTCAGATGTCATATGTTTGCTTAACTGCTGACAATTAAAAAAAAGAAGCAAAACATACAATAACGCATTTCTTTGAAAAAACATTGCCAGCTGTTTGTAAAAAAGTGGTAAAATGAAGAAGGTGTCAGAAAAATGCAAAAGTTTGCTTAAAAATACAATATTTAAAAAAAAAATAAAAATGCTGTCTACCCATGGTGCACTTTGAGATGCTAAAAAAAAAAAAAAGTAAAATCAGGGATTATACCCGAACCACTGCAATGGCAAAACAAGTCAAAGAAACAACATTACCAAGAAAGAATTCATCACCAAATCAAACAGCTGCGACTGGAGCTACTGGCGAAGTATGAAAGTGATAGGATATTTTGCAGAAGTGGGGTTAACCTGCTGGTTTTATGGTGTTTTGGGTAAACACCTGGACCTGGTCTTACATGATACAGCTTCTCCCAAAGTTGGTCATGTCAGTTTTGGAACTGTATCATTGGTGCCAACCATACAGTTCAGATAAGGCTAAAATTTGATAGCAGTCGAGACTATTTGGATTTTTTTTTCTGTTCTAGAAGCAACACTCACCCCGAGTCCACCAAATTCTGCTGTCTGGCTGGTCTTCTCTCCCTGATCTTATTCTAAGATGAAGATCATCCATTTTCACGCCTCACACGCCGGTCTGTTAATGGTGATCAGAAAATCAATTAAATTGATTGAAAACACTGAAACGTTCATTGACCAATCCAAGCAAGTCTGCAGTAATGAGAAGTGGTGAGATATGAATCTGCTGTTGTCTGTAAAATCTGCACTTATCGGAGCATGACATTAAATTATTCACAGATTCAGGAGCCTTCGTGTGTTTACTCTGATAACGGATTAAAATTGACGTTTTAAAGACGATCAGCCATGGAAATCACGCTTCAAGATTGCATTTTCTTCTCACTGGAGAATGTTTCTAAACTTTCTAAACCTGGTTTGGATTATTTTAAGAGCATAGCGTTAAGAACAACTTTTTTTAGTTACTTTGTTGTGAATGCATTTTCTTTATTTTTACACATTCTCTCTAAAAGTGAAGATGAATTTATTTCTGCTTCATTTTCTCAATTTGTGCTAAAGTGTGACCACTCAATCCTTGAGAAGCAAAATGGAGGCAGGAGGCGTCTGCAGTAAAGTGCATGTAAATGAAGGCTCAGGTAATTGCATCCGCTGGTGTTCAGGTGGGTGGGGGGTTGTGGTCGGGCTACTGGGGTAGTCGTGTAAATGAGTCTGCTGTGCAAGCAGAACTGTTATGAGAGTTGATCAGGCGTGACATACACAGCGCCTCGGCATGTTCGCCCCGGACGCTTGTCTACCCTCTCAAAAGATCGGCCATGCTTACCTGCTTTTTGCCGTCTGATACCCACATGCTTGACACACATCAGAAATGCCTGTGATGGATTCAGGTTGACGTTTCATCAGAAAAGGAAAAGCATTGAGGACCTCACAGGGCACAGATTTCCAGTCCATCTGACAGACAATAGTTATTTATAGCCGAGTCAAAAAATTAAATGGACATATTTCTAACCTGGAAAATACGTTATCTTGGTTAGAAGAATAATACAATGCCGATTATGCCTAGGTTTCGTTAACAATATTTTGTCAGTTATGTTTTTAGTTTAAACAAAGAGGCTTTAAAGTCAGTAAGTAGGTCCAGGAGAGCCTCATTTTAAAACACCAAACTTTAATCCTGACTAGAAGGAAGACTTTTTACTGTGATCTTATAGAAACAGGTATAAAACCATTTTAAAACTAATTCACCAAGCGTGGTTACATGACTGCCTTATTTATGATGTGACTTACACTAATAACAAGAAACAGATCCAAATTTATTTGACTAAAAACCAGTGTTGGGAGTTTCATTTTAAAGTCCCATTCTGATCATAATATTTTAAACTATTTTCAAAGGATTCTCAGTGATATATTATTTAGAATTTGTAGTTTATGGCCTAAATGAAAAAAAAAACATATATTGCTTATAGGATGTAGTTTCTGCAGAGTGGAAGTAGTTAATCAAAAATTTCCCTCCAAGTTTTGGGTGGGACTGTTTGTGTGGAGTAAGCCCGCCCCCATTCCCCATCATTCATCTGTTTACATGCACATGTATACATAAATACATGCGCTAAATTAGATTGTCAGCAGACCCCTTCAGGTGTTTGCATTGTTTCATCAGAGCTATCTTGTGCTTTCGATCCACAAACCTTATCAGGATCGCTGGTTTATCCGTATTCTTTCTCCGAGGAAGCAGATGACAGACCTCAACAGTATTTAGGTCCAAGGAAATCCCTTTAGACGCAAGAAATACTCCAACTTGATCCTCTACGGTCGGGTTAACATCCATCACAGCTCCATTAGCATCCATGTTAGAGCTGGTAGCACCAGTCCGCACCCGGGGTTGTAGTTGAAGTCCAGTGAGAATCACATTATTCATCCGTGCCTGTTGATCCATGTCATGCATTCTTCTCTCCAGGAGATCTTGGCGATTATCTCGTTGTTCGTTACGTGCCTTTTCTTGATGGAAATCTTCCACGAGTTGTAGCAGCGGTGTTAGTTTAGCTTGAAGTTCCAGCATGGCTGATAGTTTTGATTCAGAGAGAACTGCTGGGGTTAGCTTAGCTTATATGTCGGCTAACGCGGTTTTGAGGTCTGCCAAATCTGCTTCAAGATTTTTCCTCGGTGGCATGTTCAACTTTCCTCGTTGCGGTAGCTGTTGCTGCAGCTCGGTGATTAAAGTCGCTTGTGGGCAACTTTAAAAGACTTTAAAAGCCGAAGAGTTGAGGAGAGCTGGAGACACGCATCTGCTCGTGATCTAGACATCGAAATAGCCTTTCATTGATTTATAATCCTTTATGACTGTGGTCAAACGAGTCGCCGTTCGCATGTCCGTGGTCAAATCAAGAAGATCTGTGGAGATTTTCCACCGTTCTCAGCGAATGCTTCAGTCGGACTCATCTTATATGCAGATGATCCTCTGCCTTATCCATCTTTCTGACTGGTAAGGAGGAAAAACCCCAGACTACCATTTCAAACTTTGCTTGTTCCATTTTTCTGTGAAACCCACCCTTTCACCAGGATCCCATTTTGAATTCCATCTCTGTGCCGTTTGCAGATGATGTTGCAGAGGCAGGTTTGTTGCAGGCAGTGATTAACCAGATTTATAAAATAAGAAAACAACACCCTTTGTCATATGATCATGACAATAAAGACATTCAAACTTGGATCCATCTGAGTTTTAGAGAGAAGGACGATCCAAAATGACCTGAAAAATCAACACAAATTCCTGCACCATTACTTTTTTCAAGGTGTTGGGTAGCTTCGTCATGACTTGCTCCTGTTGTTCCGATCTGACCGTGGCCATCTGCCACCAAGCCAGAACATCAAAGCTGACCTGGCTGGTCTCCACTTCCTCAGATTTCTAAAGGGCCAAAAAATGATTCATGTTATTCCATTGCTCATTAGATTTTTCTGCTGACCTGCACGTGCTTGAAACGTGTAAATAAGCCGACCTTTATGTCACCTGTGTCTAAA
>NC_050512.1:25595606-25597116 GCF_002922805.2 Oryzias melastigma
TCAACATGGTGATGAAAGAAACAACTTAAGAGCTTTAGAATTCATTCATGTCTGGGGGTTGTCGTAGGTGGGAGTACTGACAAATGAGAGGACATTAGGTCTCCCTCCTTATTGACCAGGGCATTTCTCGGCATTAATCATTTATTTCTTTATTTATTTTTTACAGCAGGGCGACCTATTGCTTTGAGTTTTTAGACTGGTCATTTTCTGTCACAACATTTGGATGCACAAAAAGAGGAAATAAATGTGTATTACTTCCTGATGCTCTTTTTGAAGACAAAATATTGTCTATTTACAGCAAACCAGAAAGGAAAACTTGGCCCTTATTCATTTATTCATGCTGTATGTACCACCTCTGCCTGTCGGAGCATTTTTAAAACTGTTTAATATTTCTTCAGTCAATCAAAATCAAGCAATCTAAGTGTTGATCTGAATTATTCAGAGAAATGAATGAATAAATACAGGCAAACAACGAGGTTCATATTGAGACATATTTAGTTTTACTATTAGAATTTGTTGACTGGAGTGGTAGGACAGAGAGAGCATTAAACGCATCACAAAATAACATCACCTAAGTCTGTAGCCTGAGGCGCATCTGCAGGGGAAGAGATGGAAGATAAAATACACACATGCTGGAAATGAATAAAATATGTGCAGGAAAAGCAAGTGAAACAAAACTTTTTATCCAGTTCTTTTGAAAAAGCCTGATTTCAAATCTTCATTCATGGAAACGGACACAAGTTTATGGGAGAAGAAGTGTTCTCAACTTTCTGAGAAAAATCCAAACTTTATACATAAAGTTTCAAACTGTTGAATGTGTTTTTGCAGTTGAACATGATCTAGATGTGTTCCTGAAAACCTAAAAGATTTTAAATGTTTTAGTTGTTTTTTTTCCTTTAAATGCCTAACTCTGTTTATAGAACTCATGACTTTGCATAATTACTCCTCTATTATTTGTAGACAAACAGCCTTTGTCATCGTCATTAACTCCTTCAGATAATTAGCCCATTTATTCCGTGACAGCATTAAAAAATCATCTTCATCTATTAATTTAAAAGATAAATACATTTCTCCACATAAACATTATCTTCACCAGTAAATTTGGAATTTCTGTTTTCTTATTTTCCATTAAAAGCAGTTTTGACTTTTCCACATAATTAACTGGGATTTTGCAGTATCTTTTTATAGAAACCCATTTTTGCATTTTATTTGAATTGCTGAATTGAATGAAAGAACTACCAAGGTCCAATCCAAACTAACATAACAAAACCCAGCAATCTAAGATTGCAAAAAGGGGTAAAAGAGAAGAAGAAAAGTGTGGCCTCCTCTTGTCTTAAGTAGACAGCAGCTGGCAATTTGGAACACATTGGTCACACCTGCCAGATGAGCCAGAGGACTGGATGAGAAAAAAGTTGCAGCAGGACGTAGCAAGCTCAAAAAAAAAGCTCAAAATTTGGAGTATTCTGTATACAAATCGATGTCAATCAGAGGCAGAGTTGAAGACAGAGCG
>NC_050512.1:25597472-25624091 GCF_002922805.2 Oryzias melastigma
TTAATCACTTTATTCACATACCCAGAAGCTCTTTCACCACCTTACTGCATGTCTCTGACGTGCGCAGAAAAAAAAGGAGAACGTAAACAGTGCTCCGTACGCCCCGTTCTCCACATGAATCGTCCCGTTTCAACACACAACAACAACAGGGGATGACAACAGTCTGTCACGTTAGCTAAGTACACTGAAAATTCCGAAAACGATTCCTCTTCAGATGAAAGCATCACACAGAAATGAATGAGATCTGATCTTTCACGGAGGAAGAAATGACTGGTGGACCGCTGTGAGTGTCGATGGTTTTATCAACGGATCTGCAGAGATCCTGCAAGCAACTATCAATGATTAATAAACTGCAAATCAAACAAAGAAACTTCCAAACATGTGCAATGTTTTAAACATTCAGTTTCTGCTCACACTGTTTATTCACAATAGGCTCATTTCGATTGTAAATCTTGTAAATTTATGACTTTAAAAATCATAATTTTATTTATTAATTTTTTTTGGTGGCCCTAATACTCTGTCGGACCATAACACCGACGTTTATAGAATTCAACTTTGCTGCAGCGCACACACATACATGTATCTGCAGACACCCTGGGTCTGCCTGCATTCTGCTGCTGGCGCTGTCTCACCCACATGACGTCAACGCGTCACGTGACCCAAATCGAGCAGTTTCTGAAGCAGGGCGAAATGCGAGTGTGATTTGTCGTTGATTTTGTCGAATTTTACAAAAACCTGCGTTTGTCAACGGTAATTATTTGTTATTTTGGATACATTAGAACATATGGAATATATCTGGATACTTATTTTAGCTTTGTCCCAGGGCATTACTAACACTTTAAATGCCTAACTCTGTTTATAGAGCTCATGACTTTGCATAATTACTCCTCTGTTATTTGTAGACAAACAGCCTTTGTCATCGTCATTAACTCCTTCAGATAATTAGTCAATTTATTCCGTGACAGCATTAAAACCTCATCTTCATCTATTAATTTAAAAGATAAATCCATTTCTCCACATAAACATTTTCTTCACCAATAAATTTTGAATTTCTGTTTCTTATTTTCCATAAACAATACTGGCGAACATGCAAATATGAATACAATTTTTGCCCGTCTGCTTTATTTAAATGCAGTTTTGACTTTTCCACATAATTAACTGGGATTTGCAGTATCTTTTTGTAGAAACCCATTTTTGCATTTTATTTGAATTGCTGAATTGAATGAAATAAATTATAATTAGTGTGCTGGTTAAAAAAGGAAAACCAAAAGGAAATTGCAACCTTGTCAAACAACAAAATGAGCTAAGGGCTGCCTGCCCCAAACCACCAAGTCAAAACAAATAAATAAAGCCCACAAATCAGAACTACCAAGGTCCAATCCAAACTAACATAACAAAACCCAGCAATCTAAGATTGCAAAAAGGGGTAAAAGAGAAGAAGAAACAACCCGGTCGCAGTAAAATGCGTACATATGCCACGACTTTGCACTCTGAAATACCGTGTATAATATACGCCAAACACGCTTTTTGCGTGCATATGATACGCAATGCTAGAGGATAGGTTGCGCCGGCGTACAATATACACGCTTTTTAGGTTTCGTTTTGATCACGTGGTCAGAAATCCTCCGGCTCTTTTCTAAATGACGGCGTTCCTGGTTAAGGTTAGGATTACGGTTATGGTTAGGGTTAGAAAAGCAAATTGTTCGTTTGTGGGGCTGTCTGTGATGCTCACGCCTCCACCAGGGGACGTGTCAAACGTGGAAAACAAACTTCAACACGTTTAGGACCGCGCATATTATATGCACGCAAAAACCGGTTTTGGCGTATATTATACACGGTTTTTTCCAAATCGTGGCATATGTACGCATTTCACTGAGACTGGGCTCGAAGAAAAGTGTGGCCTCCTCTTGTCTTAAGTAGACAGCAGCTGGCAATTTGGAACACATTGGTCACACCTGCCAGGTGAGCCAGAGGACTGGATGAGAAAAAAGTTGAAGCAGGACGTAGCAAGCTCAAAAAAAATTTGGAGTATTCTGTATACAAATCGCTGTCAATCAGAGGCAGAGTTGAAGAAAGAGCGTCTTTTTCATGTAAAAAATACGCTCCCCAATTCAAGTTCACCCACAACTTGGTGACAAATTCAAACTAAATACAAGTTTTTGGTTTTCAGAATTCCGTTTTTTTTTAAGTGCGCAAACAGTCCTATGTTAAGTTGCTTGCTCTTTAAAAGTCTTAACTTCTGCTTTGAGGAAACCATGAAGAATTTGATTAAACAACTTGATCCAATCTGAGTCTGTAACTCACCTGTAATAAGATCATCACACATATGAACCTCTCAAAATTTTAAACATCCAATATTTTCTTGATAGATCATTTATACTCACACACATGCTCACAGTCATGTGTTTTACCGTTCGCAGCTGTATTGATTTTAGTTTAACGTCACATTTTAAATGAAAAACGTAGACATAGTGCCTCTATTTAAAGGGTTAATCATCTGCTTCCTGCCTCTGCATTGACTCCAATCCTGACAAATACATTCATTCTGAGCTTAACGATTTTTCTTGTTGGACCAAAAAAAAAAAAACTTCCAAAAAACGTTTAATCCAAAAACTGCAACAGGAGAGCAAAGCGGAGAAAAGACGGAGCAGTGGGAGAGCCTAAGATCAGGTGAATCGATCGTCTTAAGTGAACAAAAAAACTGCGGAGACTGGAGAGGAAAATGAAAATAGGTTGTTCTTAACTCAGCATTTTATTCCTTTCCCCACCTCAAGGAGGTAATGGCCCAGCTCTGCAGTGTATTAAAAAGAACCATATTTTGGTAAATGAGCCTGTTTTTCAGAGAAAAGGCATGAGAGGTACGAGGGAGGAAAAATACAAGGAAAAACAAAAGTATGGATTTGAGCACGACCAGATTTGAATGGGACATTAGAAATGTGAAGGACGGGTTTTTAGAGCTAAACAAGCTAAACTCTGCAATGAATGGTTTCTTCTTTTTTCTTGAATCAGTTTTTTTTTATGAGTTTTTTTCCTTACCGGGAGGGTCTCAGGGCAGGGATAAACAGTTTCATTTAGTCTGTTTAGTTTTTAGCTATTGTTCATAATTTATGACTAACCTTCTGCATCTGTAGAATTACCGGCATGAAGCCCAATGAGGCAATCTTTTCTTTGTGATATTGGGCTATATAAATAAAATTGAACGGAATTAAAATGAATCTGAAAAAAAAAACACACACACACAATTAAAGGATTCTATCTCAAACAACTGATTTTAATTATTAGCAACTGGAAATCACCAATCGATGCCCAGATAGGAGGTCTGGAAAAAGGCAGATAAAGGAAAAGGAGGAAAAGGTTTTCTCTGGTTAAAGACCAACGATGATTAAAAATTGTGTTTTTATGGTATTTTCTGATAATGGAGGACATATATGAAGAAAATTAGGATAAAAATTACATTTCTGAGTGGTTCTTTACTCAAATCATTGTGAATCAGGAGATTACATTTGCTACATAGAAAATAAATTGGGCAGCAAACCAGCTCCCTGCTCTGCTCCATTCTGATGCCTCCACTTGTAGATAGATTGATCCCTGTAGTTCTTTGTTTTCCTCTTATGAACTGGCATCTGGCTCAAAACCGTACAGCTGGATTGCTCTGATATTGCTCACCATTTTCGTTGCACCAGTAATATTAGTTAGGGTGTGGAATGTGGATATGCAGGGCAAGCTAGCAGGAGAGTATGTTAACAGAGAGTTCTGTTTTGGGTGATGGGAAGAGGGTCTGTCTTAACGTTGTAGTTTTTAAAACTTGATGTTGTTGGCGTTTTTAATTTCTGTCCTCAATTTATTCCATTCATTTACTCCATATACGGATACACAACGGTAATTCCAAAGTAATCTGTGATTTGGTTTAATACATCTTTCATGCACTTTTAGATTAAATGTGCTTTTGCTTTAAGTATCTTTTCATTAAACCAGGAGGAAAGAATTTCATATTTATGCTATACATCAGTTTAAAAATATTCATGTTAACAAGATCATACAATTGTAATAATTTAATTTTTTTTTAAATAATGGATTAGACAGGTCACTATATTTACTTTTTCTAACTCGTTTTGGTATTAGTAGATGTTTTATGAATGAATGAATTAATTAATGAAATGGTTTATTCAAGCAATCAGGTACTAATACATGAAATAAAATATTACGTAATAAATCACAAGTTGATCGCTTGATAGGGAGTGGAAGGAAGCGAACTTATATAATCCCACCTCGGCTCCACTAAACCATTTTCTCTACATGAATTATCAATATCCGGTTCAGGACTTAATATAAAATATTTATACCCTACAATCATAGATTCAGGTTACTAAGGATCATTAAGATCAGTGATTTAATCAAATTTCAAACATCCACAGACAATAATTTATATTAATCAGTACCAAAAATCTAAATATACTCAGCTGATTATAACCAGGAAAACATCATCCACATCAATCAATACCAGAAGCCCAAGTATATTCAGACCACCAGAAAAAATTCTCCACACCAACCAGCATCAGAAATCCAGAGCATAACAGATGATTAATAATCATCTGAATATATTCCAGACCCCCGGTACCGATCAATGCAAAAGATCCTCATGACGACGATGATAATCATCATCTGGAAGAAAAGTATAAGTTGTACCCCAAATTTCTATACAATAGTCCTGGTATGGGAAAATCAAGGAATCGTGTAAAAGATATGGTGAATTATTGTCTAAGAACCATTTTACTTTGTGTAGTAATGCAATTGAGTTTGCTTTTTGGTTTTGGGATTTCCAAGTTAACTTTTTATCTACAATAACTCACAAAATGTTGATGTTAATATTATGCCTAATTCAACTGTACAGTTTTTTATTTCTATAACGAAATATCATAAAATATGATTTGTCACCATTTAAAAATAGTTTATTTCCATCAAACCAAAATGTATTTTTTCTAACTCAGTCTGCACCAATATTGTCTCCTGTATAATAAAAGGTTGTGTCATCTCCAAACAAAATGGAATTCACATTTTGGATATTGAGTTTAAGTAGTTTAAATAGATAAAAAATAGTTTAGGGCCAAGGACTATGGAAGCCCAAACTGTTCTTAATTAAATAAATAAATACAACATTATTTAATCAAGCAACACTCCAATAAAAGTCATTTCAATAAATAATTGACCATTTTATTATGAAATATATTTCATTAAAATTTAAAAATTGACCATTTTATTATGAAATACGTGTCATTTTTACTTTAAAACATAATTTTTATGTTAAAAACATTTCATAATAAAAAATATATATCACAATAATTTTTTTTTCATGTCGGATATTATTATAATCATGTGGGTTTTTTTTTGTAGAAACTTATTTTAAAATTACTGTTTTCCAAAGTGTCCTTTTTATTTCACAATGCTGTTTTTCAGAACGACGTATTTATTTCATGATGAGCTTTTTCCGAATAATAACTCTGTCTGTCAATCACTGAAAGTGGGTGGGATCTAAACGTTCATTGGCTGATCCTCTGAAATCGACTTGTATGCCTAGACTCCTGCTCTACTGTGTGTCGCCCCGTACCCAGACAGTAACGCAGACAATTTTGGTGACATCCGTGTGGCTTTGCTGAGCTTAGCGGATCAAATAGAAACAGGCGATCTGTCAGCAGACGCTATTTTGAGACGTTTGGACGACATTTTTGAAATGATCGGTTTGGTACACGCGGAAGAAGAGCACGCTAACATCCACGACTATATTTACGACGCTGAAGTTGGCTTCACACCGCCATGTGTGCGGGAACGCACGCGGCGGGGTGGGAGTGCGCTGAGCTCAATCTGGTAATCGGCGGTGTGTGTGTGTGGGGGGGGTCTGGACATAAGCGAGCACGCGGCCGGGTATGCCCTAAAAGCGCTGGGGTTCGGAGCGGACAGAGGATGAGAGAAAGACTGAGAGACGATGCTGAAGTTGGCTTCCGAATTACAGCTTCCGATTCGCCAGAGCGTTCTTTAATCCTGGTTTGAACTGTCTAGGTGCAGTAGTTTTCGAACAGGACCTGAGTTCGAAAAATACAGTGGAACGCTGTCGCGAATCGGAAGCTGTGAATCGGAAGCCAACTTCAGCGTCGTAAATAGAGTCGTGGATGTTAGCGTGGTCTTCTGCCGCGTGTACCAAACCTATCATTTCAAAAATGTCGTCCAAACGTCTCAGAATAGCGTCTGCTGACAGATCGCCTGTTTCTATTTGATCCGCTAAGCTCAGCAAAGCCACACGGATGTCACCAAAATTGTCTGCGTTACTGTCTGGGTACGGTGCCTCACACAGTAGAGCAGGAGTCTAGGCATACAAGTCGATTTCAGAGGATCAGCCAATGAACGTTTAGATCCCACCCACTTTCAGTGATTGACAGACAGAGTTATTATTCGGAAAAAGCTCATCATGAAATAAATACGTCGTTCTGAAAAACAGCATTGTGAAATAAAAAGGACACTTTGGAAAACAGTAATTTTGAAATAAGTTTCTACAAAAAACCCCCCACATGATTATAATAATATCCAACATGAAAAAAAATTATGATATATATTTTTTATTATGAAATGTTTTTAACACAAAAATTATGTTTTAAAGTAAAAATGACACGTATTTCATAATAAAATGGTCCATTTAAATTTTAATGAAATACATTTCATAATAAAATGGTCAATTATTTATTGAAAAGACTTTTATTGGAGTGTTGCTTGATTAAATAATGATGTTATTTAATTAAGAACAGTTTGGGCTTCCATAAAGGACTGACCCTTGAGGTACAGCACAAGTGACATTGCATACATTTGATTTAATGTTGTTTTTGTGTACATGCTGTGCCAATGGTCCCAACCACAACTCAGAGATAAATTTCTGATCAACTCCTGCTGCTCTTTAGAATCTATGTTCAAGAGAACAACTGTTTTTATTTTTATTTTATTAATTTTGGCTTAAAATGACATTGTTATAATTAAAATTCCACTGGGAATGTTTTAAAATAGCTCAGAAGACAACTGGAGTAGGTCTTTAAATAACTGTCCTGCTAAAGGTTGCAATTTATTTTTTTTAATTAAATACTTCAACCTCTAAATACATCAAGAGTTTATTTTTTAAGCAAAAATTAAGTGTTGTTTTTTAAATGTGGCCTAAAGAACATTTGAGACATACAAATTACATCATTAAACATAAAAATTGTGAGCTTTTACTTTCTGTTTCTTAACTGTTAGATTATTTTGTTGCACTGTAGTGAAGTTTCAGTGCAAACGTTCCTGTTTTCTCTTTCCAATCTATCAGAGGGGTAATTAACTTGAATAGATTGATTCAGAATTCCTCTGATAATGATCTTATTTGGACATCTCACTTATTTATCAAGGGAGGGGGGAGCATTAATAATCTCTTGTTTTGTCGTTGACAAACACTTCTGTTGAAGATTATGCAAACAGAGCGACTTTAGCAAACACACACACACACACACACACACACCAGCCTGGATCAAATCACCCACCCTGCTCAGGTAGACTCAGTCCAGACCCAATCAGGGAACATCTGCATGATCCCACGCAGAGGAACACAAACACATTTATCTTGACTGAGAGCCCAACCGAAAAGGCAACTCTCCTTTCTTTTCCTTTGTTATCCCTCAGGCGCTTCTCCCCCCAGTAAATACTCAAAACAAAGCGAGCGAGCCAGCCCCAATTACGATCATGAGCCACATTTGTCATATGGAGCTGCTGCGCCATGAAATGCGCCAGTTCAGCAAGAAGTCTGCTTTTATTTATGCGGCAGACGCAGGAACAAACTGCGGAGTTGAGAGTTCAGCGATCGTATTTATGAGTGTTTCCTAAATATATGACCCGTTCTAATGGTCCGCCGGAGAACTTTTCTCCCCGGCTGTGTGGGAGCACACACCTACGCTGGGAGCCTGCATGCCATAAGAGGAGCTTTGCTGCCTTCAGGACCTGGCAGCTGCGTGATGCGACCACTCATGTGGACGGCTGCCCTGTGTTTGACAAGCTTTGGCAGCTTCTTCTGTGTGCGGTGGCATCAGTGCCGCTTGGCAAGCAGGAGCCGCCAGTCACTCCGAGCTTTGGTTTGTGCTCCGCCGTTTCCAAGTTTGAAGGGGCAGTGGCGGCGTAGGAGGGTTAAGCCACTCAGATACCTTCCAAATAATCCTTTTCCTCACAAAGGTTTGTTTGCCTCCTCCGTCTCTTGTCTGCGGCCTCATCTGTCAGCCGGTTTGAGCGAGTCAGTCAGATCAGTTGGTTGTCAGATGTGCTTTCCTGAGAAGGTCTTCTCCTGTCATGTGTCAGGGGCTGTCATCCCGGACCAATGCTAATGACTTGGACAGACGCTGATGGACAGAGAGTTTTCTCTTTCTGAGCCTGATGTTAATGAACGGTCTGCAAGCGGTCAAGGTTTTCCTTTTTTTTTTTTTTTTTAAAAGATATTTTTTGGCCTGCTGTCAGAGCGTGAGTCATTATCACAGCACGCAGCCAAACAGCTGCTGCGTGACATGATTTATGAGCCGTGACTTTACAGTCAGTTGTAAAACCTGTGACTTTTACTGGATCTTGTTGCTAAACTGTGATTTTTTTTTCTTTTTTGGGAAAAAAAAAAGGTTCAGAGGCTTCTGGTGTAAACACGGCGAGCAGTGCCAGCAGACTGTCATACGCCATTTATCACGGGTGTAATTGGAATAAAGCGAGGGGACTCTTGTTTGCCAATCAAAGACATGATCTTTGTCAATTATGCTGGCATATTTTATTGAGCTAATTAACCTCCTTGTAATGGTATTCTTATAAACCCCAAGGAAAAAACAATTAGCTTAATCTCATTAGCCGCGGACGCTTTTTCCTGTTAAGCATCTTCGAGGTTCGCGGAGCAAAATGGCTCGAAATAAATCTTCAAACCTGAACGGCAGAAACACAAAAAACTGGCCCTAGATCTTGCTGGAGGAGAATCGCTGGAAGCTTTAAATGTTTTTAAATCCTAATTGCCAAGTTCTTCATTTGAAAAGATAACAGTTTTTATACCAAGTAACAATGTAGTTAAACAGATGTTTACAGAAACTGAGTTTATGTGGAACAACATGTAGAAAAGATATTTATTCAACTTCAAACATATAACTTAAGGAAGGCAAAACAGCTTAATTAAACTCAGAAACAATATATAACAAATAAAAGTACAATAAAAATGTAAGAAACAAAGCTATTTATTAAATTGATTTTATTCTCATGGAGTGAATTTAAATTTGCTTTAAAAACGACTTATTTATTTCATAACATCATTATAAACTGTCAACAAATTTAATACAGTAATTTGTTTAGCGTCTTTTTAATTTCCTCAAAAAATTTGGTTTTCAAATAAAAAAAAAAAAATCCCAAAGTTATAAAAAGTTATATACATTTCTTTTCTGAAAACTTGCTTATTTTAGCAGAATGACTAACAATTATTGGAAGTGGGTGGAGCCTAAACACTCATCAATACTGTTTTTTTTTTGTGCAGCTTTCAATGCGGCTTTCAGTCATTTGAGTTTGTAGGACATAAAATTTTAGCTGCCAGTCTTCAGGTAATAATGAGCAGTTATTGTGAGTTCTGATGCTGTGGCGACTGAAGTCCAAGCGTCAATGCCATCCTATCAACTTTAACAACTGCTGCCATGACTTCAGCTTTCGTCTCAGTATCTAGCGCTCGGTTGACTGTGTCGGTCAGAAATGATGAAGAAGTGATGGGAAGGGATGTCGCGTCTCAGCTCTAACATATGTTTGGAAGTCCTCAATCTCCACCACAGAATACGGTCTCAAGTCCTTTGCTATAAAAGTTCTAACTGACTTCGTTTTTGGTGTTTCCTTTTCCAAAAATTGTGGAATTTTCTTTAAAATATCCAATATGGTTTTTTGACCTTTGGAAGTGCTCGCAGCAGAACTTGTTGAACCCACGGGCATGCCAGTAACACCGGAACGGTTTCTACGCTCCTCCTCCAGATGGAACCATACAATGGGATCTTACAAATGTGTTGTGTTCCCTAAATATTTAGTTTTGATTTGACAGAACTTACACACCGTATGACTTTTATACAATGCCAATTGGTCGCTGAAGTCGGGCCGGTTGTATGTCACGATCTGCAAGGTCAGCCATGTTTGCGTGCTCTTCAGGAACTGAGTGGAAAACGCCCCACGATTAGTTCTGCTTGTTACTTTTACTTTAAATTTGGTTAATTTTTTGATTATTGATTATTCAACATTCATACGAGGATTCAGAACTGTTTATGGATCGTAATCCATGTATCTGATTGATTTTAGTAATGCTGTGCAATAGGGAAGTGTTGAAGCAATCGATATAAATCAGCTGATTATGTGGCAGAGAAAAGCAGCTTTGCACTGATGTGAAAAGCCACTTTTCTGTGCGTCAGAATCCGCTCATTCATGTTGATCGTGCAAACGGTCAAAGAGTCACAGTTGGTCAAAGCGGACATGTTCTTTAAGTGTCGCTGGTTACAGCTCAGGTGTTAAAGGGTTAAAAAACAATGCTTTAAAAACATTAGTATTTAGATTTTATAACCTTTTTAGTAGCTGGGTTTGGCTCCAGCACCCCCGCGACCCCGAAAGGGGAAAAAGCGGCCAAGAAGATGAATCTTTTTATTTGTTGTCATTGTGGAACTGTGATGATTTCAGTGCAGGTTTAGTCCAAGCTAAACTTTAACGACATTTACATTTTCCAGTTATGCGTCTCAGACTCATTTTTAGCACAAAACATGAGAACTGATCAACACAGACTGACTGAAACCTGCCACAGTTTCCTCTCTAATATTCACAGATTGTAATGACGACAGCTTTCTGCTGCTGTAATCAGCTCTTAAAATGAAGAAACAATAACAGCACATTTTGCTGATTGTCATGTTTGTGTTCCTCTGAGCTTCCTTCAGGATCTGCTACAGTAATTTGGCTGTTGTGGGGGTGGCTTCAGAGTCTCTGTCTTTCCCTTAAAATAGGTTCCCACCTACATAAAGTCCCAGTAGCGCTTCGTTTCTCAGCTGCAGGTCACATTTCTCTGCTTCTGTACCAATATGTTTCTCCTTCCCTCCCTCCCCCACGCCCATCTTGATCATATTTGCATTTCTCTGTCCTTTAGTAAAGTTGACATTATCACAGTCTCTCTAAATCACAAGTGTTGGTGTCTTCAATGTCAGATCGTTTCAAAAAAATTGTGTCAGACATGAACTTAAGCTTAAAAAGAATCATAATTCTAAATCAAGATGAAGTTAATTGGGTGTAAAAACATTAAAAAGCACATTAGCGACTCAGCATGACTCATCAAAAGTTCTTCGTTCCTGATGCTCTATGGGGAAGGAGGTCACTGCTGAGCAGACAGTGTCGTTGAGAGGACCTCTCATCACAGAGTGATAACACATGTGGAGGTTGTATTCAGCTGCACAGTACAAATACTATTGGGAAATTTGTGATTATTTATATGTTTAAGCTGTGAGACCGGGAAAAATTTCCTTTAGTCAAAATCCGAACTCTTCCCCTACCCCCCCTGCTGGAGCTGTAGTGGTGTCCAAACTTATTTTTCTTAAGGCGAAATTGAGTTAAGGTTGTGCATCCCTCTGACTGTAGGGTGTTGCGTGTCGCGTTGTGACCCAAAGGAGAAACACATTTCCTCACGTAGGTCTGCTCTGAAGCACAGAAGTTTACATGGAAACATGAGGAATTACTTTTTGCTTTAGCATGACCTTTAAGGGTAACACTTCCTTTTAAAGTATTTATAGGGTATTTATGAGGTACTATTTAGCTCATACTTATATGGTACCTTCTGGGTATTTATTTCTGTACACACTGGGTTTTACATACTACCTATTGGGTATTTACAAGTTGTGTTATTGTGTCTTTTGTAGTACTTATCACATGTAAGAAAAAGGTAAGTACAAATAAATAAACAAATAAAGACAGCAAAGGCGATTTGGGTGAAATTAATCAAACATTAATACCACATGAGATTATGTGTTAAGAAGTCATCAGACCAGAATATCTTTTTCAAATGCAGTAACTTCACCCTTCCTAAATAGTTTGCATTGTCCCACTTGGTAAAGTCGAAAGACTAAATGTGAATGTACCAAGTAATAGAGTGGAAATAAGGCTGACTTTGTATCTTACTTAAGGGATAAATATCAAGTAATCTTTATGTGAACATACCTCTATTACTGTAAGTACCATTTAGTAGAGTGGAAATAAGGCTGACTTTCTTTTACAGTCTGCTTTCATTGTACTTAAGAGAAAGTCTCTGTATCCTATGTGTTTTTTTTACTATGTCCTTTTAAGTAGTGCATACCACAAAACACCCAATAACATCACATGCAAAATACACATCAAATAAATTATACTATCTGTGTAGTTACTCTGCTCTCATTAATTGTAAGCAAGTACCCAGAAAAAAAAAAAACACACACACACAAAAGGGTACCATATTAGTACTATGTAATTACCCATCTTCTAACACATGGGGAGTACAGTGACACACATGAAAATGCTAAGTAAGTAGAAAGCAAATTCTACTTCATTTTTCATGGTATTTTGAAGATAGTTTCTGCTTATCCACTAAGTTGCTACACATGGCAAATACTGTGAAACATGCAATAAGTAAAAAAGTAAATTCAAGTTACTTTATTTGTATTTATTTTGTTCTTACATATGGTAAGTACTACAACAGATACATTAGCACAACATATAAATACCCAGTTGGTACTATGTAAAAACCTGTTGTCTACAGTAACTAGTAGGTACTATCCATGTATGAACCAAATAGTACCACATAAATACATAGCAAGTACCCTGCAAGTACTCAGTAGGTACACAAAGGTACCATGTAAATACCACTTAAATACTCTGTAAGTACTGTATTGTAAAAGAAAGTGTTTACTTTTAAAGCTATAAAACTGATGTTATGTATTTTCCCAGAACTGGCAGCTACACCCTGCATAGATGACCAGCGACTATTGATGACATCATCAAGTGGTAGTTATACCTGAATTTGAAGACACTATTTCTATATCTCTCCATTTAGAGGGCTAAATATAGGCAGAAGCCGTAGGGGTAGAGAAGGAACCTTAAATTTCCTTTTGCAAATTGTATTTTGGAAAGAGGACAGCTCAGATGGTTGGTGAGTCTTCAGGTTAGTTTCTCCTGCAGGAAGTAAAAATGAAACCACAGAAACTCGAGGATTTGTATCTGCAAGCTGGGTTTGAATCATTAATTGACTGAAAGATGTTTAAAAACAATAATTAAACCAGGTTTTCACAAGAGTAACTGAATATGTAATGGAATTATTGTGTAGTTGTCATATTTTTGTCCACTTCTTGCTTCTGGCGCCTTCCTTTGATGCTCCAACAGGATTTAAATCGGTACAACTGAATAATTTGAGGATGAAAAAAATAATTCTGACCACATTTATAAATGAGGTTTTGACAAAAAGCAGGTTAGTTCACAGCACTTCATCTTTATATGTGGCTCAAATAAATGTGTTTAGTCCAATTTTGGAAACAAAATATTTTTTGCTTGTATTTGCTGCTTAGATGATGCAGTAAAACAGGCAAAACTGTCAGTAACCTGCAGGAAAAAAACAAGTTCTTCCTCTGCTGACCTTCTAGAGATGTTAGTGCCAGAAAATTCTGGCTTTTTCCCCCCATAATTTCTGTGGTAAAACTGATTTTGGAAGTGGAAAAATATTTTATGAAATACTAAATATGAAAGAAATGTAATGTTTTACATAAAATAACTCAATTTTCGCACAAAACTTGAAATCTGTTTCCCAAATGTGTTTTATTTCTATTTTTGGACCAATATGTGAATAAAAACAATTGTGGCATTCCTTGCAATAATTGCTGCCTTACGTTCTTGAGATTTTCCCCCTGAAACCTTCAAATTTAACTGATCTGATAACAGAATTCATTCAAATAAAGCTGTTCGTGTTGAGTCTAACTGGACAAAAAGAAAAAAAAGAAAATCAATCCCTCTTTCTTGTGCATTCTGTCACTTCCTTTTGTAATGGTCTCATTGGTTTAATGTTATATGACTTCAGAAAGCCAGTTAACCCCAAAATCAGCTTGACCGGTAACAAGTGTCCAAAAAAGCACAGGAAGAGTTTCTAAAGATTCCAGCTTCTGCAAATTTCTTACAAAGCTGAGCTTTGTATTTATATCTGAAGGAGAACTGCAGAAGTTCAAGATCTGACGAACGGAGCCTCTGACCAAAGTGATTCAAATGTTCACCCCTTAATCTTGGGAAGATTCATCAACTTCTAGGGGGCACCTTGTAAAAAAAAGACCTCTTACCCCCTTTTCTTAACTATTTGCCTTTTTTTTAAGTTTTCACTAAAACCAAATGTCTATTTAGTCTAAATTCTACTATTGGGTCGCATCAGCCTTTGGTTTGTTGGGTTGGAGAGTGAAAAAAAACAAAACAATTTACACGTTACTGAATATTTGAAATTGTTGAAGTGTACACATTGATTAACAAATGTCAATTTAGGACTTTTTTTAATTAATATGTTTGTTATAAGCGTCAATAACGGGTATAAAAGTTGATTTATCAACATCTGCTGGTACATTTTAGCTGGTTACTCAGCAGGGCAAAAGATGATGGACGAGGTCATTCTAATTGCTTACAAGTCTCCTCTTCAGTTTCGGACTGCCTGCAAAAAGATTGCTCCAGCATGCAGCCAAATAAGGTAAAAGGAATAAAAATAGAAAATGTGTTGACTATCAAGGGAATTATGTAATTCATTTGTCAAAAATAAAAATGAACACCAATTGAACACAGTGGCATCAACAGCAATTTCATACAGCAGTTCATTTGTACGGAGCCCCTTAAGGGACATGGGGGGGGGGGGTAAAAAATACTAGTTTTTTTGCGCAAGAGAATGAAACATACCAGTTGATCAAAACTGGTGAAACCAGACACATGACTTTAGAATTCAAAAATAACGCAACGGAGACAGCAAGCAAAGCTGCAATGTCTTTGGAGGTGAGTCCGGAGGTAAAATAAAACTAAATAGGCTCACAAAGTTTTATTTTTATGTAATTGACTCTGAAAAGGTCTTCTGCTTGACATGACCACTTAGTTTCTTACACTGCCAGATGCTTTTTTTGTGCGCATGAGAAACCAGAATGTTTTTTTTTCATGTCTCTTTAGGAGCTCCATACTTCTGTGAGGTGTCTGCTATGCAAAGAATACTTTCCCAGAGGCCTTCACAGAAAATCAGGAAATCAGTAGAAATATTTCATGGTAAGTTCAATTTTTTGAAAATCCAGTTCATTATATGGTGAAAGTTTTTTCTGCAAGCCACACCTATGTTTGAAACTGTCATGAATCGGTGGTGAGGGATCCAGATTAAAGGAAACCAGGCTTAGCGGCAGAAACTTAACATTTAATAAATTGACCAGAACATGACAAGAAAAAAAAAAAAAATAATAAAAAAAAAAAACTCCCTATGCGCAACAAATAAGGTGACAGGAGAGCAGATGACATGATGAGGAAGAACTGAAAACCAGCCACTGAAATAGACTGAGAATAATTAACTGAAATGAAGACAGCTGTGAATCATGACAAACCTGAAACTGCAGTAACTGACATACAATTCCAAACCAAACAGGACCAAAACCCTTAAAAAACTTACAAAAAACCAAAGTTCACAATCCTCACAGAAACTACCTTTGCTATGCAAATAATTTGTTCTGCGGTGGTTAACTACAACAAAAAAAGAGATTCTTGCAATGTGCAGAGTGCCACCAAGAATTAGGGTGTAACATCACAGTGTAGTAGACTCTGATGAAATACTTTACAGATTCTGGTGAGTTTATTTTGTGAAATTGATTTTTTAGAAATGTTTAAAATTTCTGGCCACCCGTCTTCTAAAAAATGTTTATTTTTATCAGAGTAACAAAGATGCTGGAGCCAGCAACTGTTGGGCTATGGGCAGAGTACACTGCCTATTGCCATAAAGAGAAAACCATACTTACAGTCTCACCTAGAGGACAATTTAGAATCCTCTAGTAACCTGGGAGGCATTATTTTTGGATTGTGAAAAAGTATGGATGCATGAGGAAAGCAAACTCCACTCAGAGAAGACTCCGCTGGGATTTGAACCGGAGTTTTCTCACTGTGAGATGAGAGGGCTAGCCACTGTACCAAAGTGCAGCTCATTTTTCAAAAATTTTACATTGTTTTAAGTGATTTTTGGTGACATTAATGTTTGTTTATATGCAGGATGCTGTGACTCTTCCAGAATTCCCATCACTTCCTATGGTTCTCTGTGGAGCTGTCACAGCTGCCTGCACTTTAGTTTATTGTTGCTGTATTTAAGGAGCTGTCTCAGGGTCCTTAGGGTCAGCTTGTTTTGTATGCTCCCCGTCAATGAGGAGATTCTGGTTGAACATTTTTCAAGTACTGTTTCCATTTGTATCTGACTCTGCTCTGCTTCAACAAGCTCAAACTGTTTGATGGAGCTCAAACTGAGATTAGAGGTTAAAGAGGAACTCTGCATAAATCACAGGATTTACCTGTGGAACCACTCCACTCATAATGACGCTAATTGCTGCACAATTTGGAAGTCAGATGGTTTTAATTAACATTGGGGTCATGCAGGTTTACAATAGCCAACAGAGAGAAGACTTTTATAAGAAAACTGAGTCCAGCAGTTTGTCCTCAACATTTAATGAAGGACCGAGTCATCTGTATGATTTTATTATTTATGCATGAGTCAAAGTAATTGTTATTCCTTGAGTAGTTAAATGTATTTTCCATCTGATTAGCTACTTAATCATCTTTTTACACCAGGAGAATTTGTCCTCCCACTGATCTTTAATGTTTAACTCACACAAATGTAATTATCAGTTTGCTGTGTGTTAATCAATAAACACGTTTAAATAAAATCCTTCTATTTAACTAAAAATAGAGGGATGTTTCCTTTTTTATCTGTATTTCGAGAAGAGTCCAACATTTCCAGTCTGTGCAAAAATCAATGCATAAAAAAGTTACTGCGGGTTTAATTACTGAGCCATTTCAGAGGACCTCATAGCGTCTGCCAGTGATAAATTAATAAAGTCTTAACTGCTCCCACGTGGATTCAGCCTTCTTGTAAACAAAGCTCTTCGCTGGTCTGAAGGATCAAACTGCCTCTGGGGATTTTTCCAAACATCTGACAGCGTTTTGTTTTTTCCTCATTGTTTACCACCAGATTAATTCAACTTTCATGTTCCTGCTGAATATTAAAATGCTTACAAAGTCAGGGCTGCTGCCAGACTCCTAGCACTGTAAACACTGAAATGATCTCAGACAACATTTTTCAGCACCTTGGAATGAATTAAAACCAAACAGCCAAGACGAACAACTCGCTTTGCTTATCTGATCTTCAGGAATTCATTGCAATCCTTTTTGCCACTTTGTTTCTGTAAAACACAAGACATAAATCACTTCAGAATAGGGCATCAAACCAAAAACCTTTTGAGGTAAACCTGCTGCTCACTAATATCTCTTTATTTGAATTAATTTGGCTTTACTTGAACAACTTCGACTACATTAGATAATCTAAATGTGTTTATTTTGACCTTTTGACGTACTTAAAATTAAATCAAATTGTTGGATCACATATTGGAAAAATTGTGTCAACAGAAACAGCAATGATGGTTCAAATCTAACATTGGATATACATGTATCTTGTTTTATAAAATAGCATCAATCGGCCTCTCTCCCATTTCATTCTTAAATAAATCCTCCCACCTGAACCATTTCCTTACACTCAGATGCCTCTCAGTTGGCTTGAAGCCTCGTCTACCTGTTGTTTATCTTCCTCGCCTTTAATTTTGACATCATGATGAATACATAGCAGGCAACTTGGAAAGAAATCCATCATCTGAATCAGGTCAAGGATCCACAAAGACACAGTCACAGTGTGTTTGAAGCAGGACAGGCCATGCAGTTTCCTACAGAAACACCCAGGAAAGGAATCTTGTGCATGCTATTATTTGGAGAATTGCTGCAAGCATGGTACCAATCCTTCGTAATGACAGCATTACATGGTGATTGTAAACTTCCACCTGTTTTTTTTTTTCCAGTCCCTGTCAGAGAAGGCCATTTGTTTCAAAAAGCATGCAGAGAAACAATGAGATAAGTGAGGGTCGGCTCAGGAGCAGCAGGTAATTTTCTGCCTCCTCTTCTATCGTTCTTTGTCTTCCTCGGGGGTGTCTTAGAAGAAGCAAAAAACTGGATCTGAGACCTGTTAAGTTTATAACCTCTTCATGACGGCCACATGTGCACGCACTCTTGGGACTCATTCTATTCTATTTCAAGGGACATTCACTCACTGGAGGAAAACGCTTTTCTCATTATCAACAGCCATTTTGTGCCTATGTAATGGCTGCTATATTTTCTCAGCAATCTCTAGGTTTTTCTTTTGTTCATTGCAAATATGAACTCTCATCCCCCTGGGAGTCGCTCCATTTTACATCTCCCCTCCCCTCACTCTTTTTCCTCCTACCTCCCCATGTCATTTTGGCAGCACTTCGGCCGTATTGCCACCTTTGTAACTTTTCTTTGGGTTTTTGAGGTTTCTAACCTCACTGATCCCGTCCCTATGAGACCACCTGTAATGGGTGCCCATGGACTGCCACCTTGACCTGGTTGGGGGGCTTGCGTGTCTCGAGGACCTGGATAGCTATGCTGGCTGGAGCTTTGTGCTCCTGGTAGGGTCTCCCATGCCAGACAGATTGAAGGGTAGAGGCCAGACTAAGAGCAGTCCACTGGCCCTCCGGGTTGGGGGTTTGGCACAGGGCTAACCACCCGGTCCTATAAAACCCAACATGGTTACGGAAACAGAAACAGCAACCTCACTGATGGATCTCCGGCTGTGTTCATGGTTTTCTGTTTGGTACTTGTTGTTGCCTTCCATCCCAAAGCACCAAGCATGTGTGGCATGTTCCAGAATTCACTGGATAGGAGTTTTTGAATATCCATTTAGCAACCAGACTGTCGCTACCTAATACTAGCGCATGTACTCACAGTACACAACACCAAAGCAGTGCAAATCTCACAAATCTTGCTCCAGACTTTCTCTTTCACAGCTCCATTCTGATACATGAAAGACTTGGTGTCATATAGCTCCAGCTGGACACAAACGGTTAAACTGGTTGAAACACTGGTCTGTGTTTTAAAAAGGGTGCTACCGACAAAAATCACCACCAAATCCAAGCTCCTGAATGGTCAAAGTTGAACTGGTTTACCTTTTGATGCATGCTCAATCGCGGGATGTTTTGTACGTAGAACCCAAAAACTGGTTAAAAAAACTTTGATAGAGATACGTGAATACAAAAGTTTTGAACATGGCAGCCAAAACGCGCATAAACGAGTACATTTTTTATTGAAAGGTACCTATACAGCGGACACATAAAGAACGTGCAATACACCGTTTCATGAATGCACATTCAGTCGGTGGGGTTTACACAACATACCAGAAATGGTCAAACATGGAGCGGCTTTTCTTTTTTTTTACTGTTCACTAGCGCTCCTCAACCACCTACAATTGGTAGAGGCTCAAAAAAAAAAAAAAAAGAAAAAAAAAATTGGTAGGGGCTCAGTACACTACTTCAAAGTGGTGCAAATGTCACAAATCTTGATCCAAGCTTTTTCTTTTACAGTTCTACACCAAAATAAGAAAGACTAGATATTATGCGAGTCCAGCTGAGCAAAAAAAGGCAAACATTACTGTTCCATTCCCAATCATGTTTACAACAGTTGATACTTCTATGTTATTAAAAGGACATTACCCACATATCATTACATAATCTTACATAATCCGAGTCCCTAACTGGTCACAGTTCAGTGATTAGGCGGTTGAATTTCCAGCGAGCAATCAATGAACATCCATTTTGTACAAAGAACCTGCGACCTGACTTAAAAACTTACATAGTGATATGTGAATGCAAAAGTTCTGAATGCGGAGCCCAAAATTTGGGTGAACCTGCATTCACATAGACTTGGGGTGTCAAACTCAATCGCACGGGGGCCAAAATCCAAAACACACCTTACGTCGCGGCCCGATCAAGATTTATTGAACACAATAAAAGTACAGTTTTAAAACTTTAAAAACATCATTTTTTTAACATTATTATGAATTAAAACCGTGAGGAATATTATTCCAGCATAAATCAACTTAAACCTAAAATAACTTTCAATATTTTACTCTCCATTAAAATATATGTTGTCAAAATTTTACAGGTTAGAAATAAACCCAAGATAACTTGGGAACATTAATAACAATAAAATAAAATGATCTGGCCCCTGGGCACATGTGACGTAGACTTTTCAATCAAAGTGTCCATTTAAACGTGAGTCAACGAGACCAGTGTGTACATACCTAAAGTGGTTTCTCAAACGTGTGATTTCGAACGCGGTGTGAAAATAGCATAATTGTTGGATTGTGCAGATCTGTCGTCACATTTCCTTTATTTGCAGTGCAAGTTTTTGCTATAAGTCGTGGAAGTGTCGTCGAGGTGCAACGTAGTCGTCTGAGCCGCCGTAGAAAACGCTCGCTTTGTGTTTTGCTCCATCTGCACTGGGAGGAGCTGGAAGCGGCGAGTCAGCAGAGTGTCTGGTTCGGTTCAAACGGGAGTAATGAGAGAGCAACTTTGAAGTGCACAGAAACACAGAAAGAGGACCTCTGCTTCCACAGACCCACTCTAAGTGGGTCACACAGTTTGCCTCTGTTAAAACATGCCGTTTGGTTTCATCTTTGTCTCAGCCTCACTAGGAAAACACTGTATCCTCCCACCTCCAGTATTTTCGAGACTCAGTCACTTTCTGATAATTAGACAAACCGTCTTTTGTCTCTGAGGCTTTTCTACAAGCAGCTTCTCAAACACTTCAAGTGTTTTGTCTCTGAAGATGCGAGGAAGCTTACTTTTGGGCTGAGCTCTGCTCTGTGATGGAGCCTGCAGCTTCACTGCCTGTTGGAGTGAGCCTCACTGATGTTCAGTCTGTTGGAGGAGTGACAGCTTTCTGCTCAAAGACAGTCAAGAACTTAAGCCTGTAAAATCGGTGAGTGTTTGGTGAGATCTGGAAAGAGTTCACGTAAACGTCAGGCTCAGAAGGATCACAGGAGCTTTTAAAGTCCCACTTCGATCATCTTTTGATCCATTTAAAAATGTCGCCGGTCATCTTTTAATTATGAATAAATGGTTTTAATTATTTATTTTTTTTTGCAAAGCGACAGAAGTTCATCAGAAACTTTCCAAAATTTGGGTGGGACTGTTGGAGCGGACCGTCACCTGTCTGTTTACTCGCTCTCTCTGCTAGCTTGCAGCCTCTCACACCCACAAGCTAACATCCCGCAAACAAAAAAGGTGAGCAATACTGGAGCTATCCAGCCATATAGCTTTGAGTCAGATGCCAGCTTATATGAAAAAAATAAAGATCTAGTACATGGATCTAGCCGTTTATTCCAGCGGAATGGAGTGGAGCAGGGAGCTTGTTTATGTTCTGTCTCCCAGTTATTCACAACAATTAAGTAAAGAAATACTCAGGAATGTCATTTTAATCTGAATTTTTATTTGTTCTCATCATCATCATCAGAAAAATGCTACAAGATCATGATAGAAACACTGAAAATACAGTTTTTATCCAAGTGGGTCTTAAATGATGGAATTCCTGAAGTTAGTCTGAATTATTTCTGGCTCTTTACTCTTCCTAAGAATCACTTAAATTTACGGACACGAGGTGAAGTGACTGAAGTTTCCAAATTTATCAGCACAACACGCTTTTTTTTTTTTTTTTGCAAATGATAAAGTCTTGTTTAGAAATTCTTTGGCAGATACAAATGAGGTTTGCAGTCAAGATAAATCATGATCCTTAAGACAAATTGAGATTCCTGTCTTTGAGCGATTTACTGACAATATTTGAATCCACCTGGATCAAGATATTAGACTGGATAAATAACGAAATAAACAATGTTTTAAACTTGCTCTTTAAAATTGTTTATTCAGAATATGTCTATGTTCTGGAGGATATAGGAAAAAGCAACAAGGACTGACAAGACATGGGGGTACTTTGTTTTTCTGATGCTTTTATGGATTTTTTTTTTTGTTTGCTGTGTACATGTCCACTTTAGTCTGTTATTTTGAACTCCTAACCTTTATTTAAAGTTTCCTGGACATGATAGGAGGCTCTAAGGATTCAATAAGAAGGGAATATTAGCAACTAAGGTTATTTCTCTGGGTGAGATGAAAATTGTTGATGAAAAATAGTTTGTCATGACATCATCGACTGCCGAGGAGGGTGCATTGTGATTGGGGTTCAGATTATTCTCACAAACACAAACAGGAATCTTTCTGCTGCTCCAAAACGTTTCAGAAAAAAATCCAACATTGTGTCCGCATTAAAACATTCTGTTTGAAGTTGAGAGTTTGTGTGGAAAAATGTCAGATGTTTCTAATAATAGTAAAACTATTTAGTAAAACTTTGAAGTGAACAAGTTTAACTGGCCTATTTCAACACAAAGTAAACTTCAGAATTTGATGAAAATGAACTCATCTTTGACAGCGGAGATCTGAAAGAAAATCTGTGACAAATACTGGAGGGCTGTCACCTGAACTCAGGGAAATCTGGATTAAAACACTTTAAGATTGAGGATGTCAGGTTCTAGTTTGAGAGAACAAAATCCAAGCCGTCTAATTCTTTCTACTTTGACTCAGAAACTAAAATGAGAGCCACCCAAAGTCCTGCAGGGATTGTTTCAACCCCTTAACATTTGAGATGTAGCCAGCAACACAAATAACCCACCCTTTGAGATACCTTTTAGACTATTTAGGCCATTGATGTGAAACAGCTAATTATGACAGAGAACAAAAGTGGCTTTGCACTAATATGCAACTCATTAGCATACCAACGTAAACTTGATTTTCGTCAATTGCTTAAGCAATTTCACTTCTGCAAAAGTTGCATATCAGTTCACATCTGCTTTTCTCCACTTCAGAATCCGTTGGAATTTTTTTAATTACATAAACTGAGAATCAGAATCAGCTTTATTGTCCAAGTATGAGTGAACATGCAAGGAGTTTGGATTTGGTGTCTTAAAAAAAAGACAAGTCAAATAAAGGCAAAGTACAAATAGGCATGAAAAAAAATTAGGAAGAAAAGATCAGTACAACTTTTAAATGTATTTTTTAAATTTCATTTTTCTTGAAATGGAAGGTCAGAAGACAAAATAAAACAAAACAAAAAAAAAAAAAACATGTCGTAGTAATGAAAGGAAGTTCATGGTCCTAGTATACAGAGCTCTGAAAGGCCAGCCTGAAGGGAGGAGTTTAAATAGATAGTGTCCGGGATGTCTTCATCTCAGTTTTTTTCCTCAACGCTTTGACAGTAGAGGAAAGATTAGGGCTAAAATACACACAACAGGATACATTTACGAGAAATTTATTAAATAATTAGTTTTACTTCAGGGAAATGATGCATTAAAACTCAACCTGGACTGTTTTTTTAGGCTGGATCAAAGTGAGGCTCCAGCTGGAGCTTAAAATCTTAAACATTTAGAGACTTCTATGTCTTTATATTTTCTATCATGTATTAGTAGAAATGGGAGTTCTTCAATTCAGTCCACCAGAGCATCCTTCCATTTGTCTGACGTTTCATTCTTCAGCATATTTAGCTCGCAGTCTTCATTAAACTGACAGCTCCTGCCGACTTTGCATGATTTTGATGGACAGGAAACGCCAGGATGTCTGCTTTCTCATTTTCGTTTCAAACATCATCAAAACTGAGTCCTGCCACTGCATCCCTCTAGGTTTATATCTCTTCTCACAGTTGATAATGATTCCTCCATACCTCCCCCCTCCAGCCAGTGCCCAACCTGTTCGCCATGATGACCGTTAAGGCCAGGGAGCGATGCTGGGGGGGCAGCAGAAGCTTTTTAGCCTTTATTCCCGTTGCGCTGCTGCAGGTTTGTCGGCCTGCAGCTGCTAACAAGCTGTGCATACAGACAGTTGATGCTGCAAATCTGTGAGGCAGACCTCCCCCATGGATGGAAGTGCTGCTATGATCCCTTTATTATTTTATTTTTTTTAAGGGAAGGGAAGACTGGAGCCTTTTTCCCCCTTAAAATACATTTCTTTCTTCAGCATGTGAGTTTACTCTTAAACTTCCATTTTCAAATGTCAACTTTTTATTTTTCAGCAAGCTTAATTATTTTCTAAAAATTATGTTTAACCTTTTCTTTGACTTATGAACGATATTCTTGAAAATTATTAAAGCAAGGTAGCTTTATTGATATAGTGCTGTTTATACACAGAAGGAAGTCAAAGTACTTTAAAGAGACTCAAAAAAGTCTGCAGCACACAGGGAATTGATACACAACACATAAGAAATCAGGAGAACACTGCATTTTAAAGAGAAAAATAACAAGAATTAAGCTTGGACTTAACATAAATACAGTTGAGGAAGATCTGAACAAATCAGGAAGCGTCTTGCATGTATTTGCAGCTTAAAGAACGTCATCCTGTTTGGTTCTGACCTGAAGCTCCATCTCAAGATCTCAGAGACCTCCAGGGCTTCCAGTAGCTAAATTTAATGTGTACTTGGGGTCAAAACTATTAGGGATTTATAAAATAGCAGTAGTATGTGTGGCGTTCTGGAAAACCATAAATAAAAGGCTGTGATTGTTGCACCTTTTTCTGTTAGCCTACAAACTGAGTCCAGCCCCACATCAATTATGCGGCCCTCACAAGAAAAAGTTTGGGGACCCCTGCTTTAAGTGAACCAAATGTGTCCAATTTGAATACACTCTTAAAATATTCTTCATTTCTTTTCCCTTAAAGGTCATGCTAAATTAAGTCCTGTACTGAATTTAATGGTATGTTGCAAATTGGCGACATAAAACATAAAAGGGTAAAGATAACACCTAATCTAACATTACCTCATACTTCAAACAAAAGTGGTACAGCATGAGCCAGGTTTAGACAAATTGTTTTAGTGTAAAAGCTAAAAACTATCAATTAATAAGCAGTTGTAGAAAAAAGCAGAAAGCAATTCTGCTGTCTTTATCTTTCATGCCCCCTCGTGTCCGATCACTCTCTATAATGTAGGGGAGTCATCGGGGGAGGCTCGGCCACATCCCTCTGGAGGAAATGAAGACACTTAAGGCAACTGCCAAGTCAGCTATAAAAAATACAAATGGTTGTTAATTGCAGCGACTTCGATGCTAGGGAAAAGATGGAGTCCAGGATCTCAAAAAATGTCTGTTTCCTTTCTGCCCTTGATGCTCCAAGATAGAAATGGCTGCAGGTCAGAGACTGCAGCCGGTTTCTATATGAGCGCAGTGTGATCTGAGTCAGGTCTTTCACAGAAAAGAACCCCTTCTATGCATCACATTTTGTCAATTTAGCATTTTAAAAAGCTCATGTGAAACTTTTCTGGTAGAATATTAGAACATCGCCCAGAGACATGGTAGCTCCGTTCCTGTTGATGGACATCACTCTTTAATGAAATGAGATATCAGCTCCTGAGGTAGAGCAGAGGCACCAGGGGAAGTACATTTTAATGTGTTACGAATGTGCCCAACGGTCAATTGTGCCGGGAAGGTGACGGGAAGCGAAAAAGCTGCTTTCGCTCTGACAGCGCCGCACTGCGATCATTAGGGATCCGCTGAAAAGATTGGCTGAGGTGCAGCGAGGAGGCTTTGGAGATTTGTCTCCCTGTCCCGCCTTAATGATTTCTCATGGTGATGGAGGGTAACCTTGACTCCCACAGGGCCCATCTGCATGAGGAGGACACGCCTCAAGTAAAATGAACCGGTTTCTGCTCGCGTCGCAGTTCTGATGGTCCGAGTGTCGTGTTTGTTTCATCTCCTTTCTGTGAAACGAGGACTCATCACCGTTACTGTAAGTCCAGACTGGCAGATTGATTTCATGCCCTTTGATGTCAGTAAGCAGGCGTGTGTTTGTGTTCCTCACCGCGTTTGTGTGGCTGAGATAAACAGAAAACAAGATAATGGGCTCTTACTTCTTTATTAATAGTCGATGCTGGCCTTTCCTCTGTGACCCGTCTGCTTGTGACCTCAGCCTGTGCAAAGATTTGTTGCTTGGAATTGAAAGTGGGGCATTAAATGCAGATGGAATGGTAAACTATAGTAATATATGAGCTGCACTTTCGCATTGTTTAACTCTGGAGCAACCCCGCACTCTTAAGGTCAGATAAATACGTTTGAAAAAAATGGTTTCACCATAAATACATGGTAAATGCTGCAAGCAATCTGACAAACTTTCAGGCTTTCACTTATTTAAAAAGCAAAGTCTGCATTTAAAAAGTTGCCAAAGGAGAACAGCAAAACCAGTGCCCATATTGTTCTGTAAAATCAATACATACAAAACAAAAAGGATATTGTATGTAAAAAAAAAGGTGTCCTTTAGTATTTTTAGGCTTGTCCAAATCTATATGGTTGTTACACCACAAAAAATGACTCTTCCATTCAAACAGTGTGAAAACTGAATTATTTGAAGCCAATTTTTATGGCTCCACCACTCTTATTAGATCAGG
>NC_050512.1:25624114-25696771 GCF_002922805.2 Oryzias melastigma
AAAAAAAAAAATCAGTCGGGATACAATCTATTATTTTTCTTTCTAAAGTTTTCACTGTAAGTGAGAATTTTATTCTGTCCCAGGGCTCTTCATAGAATCACCAAAAGTTTTGGTAAAGCACTTGAGGTGATGTCCTGAAAAAGTCCCATTACTTGTACAAATTCTTCTATTACTGATTAACAGAATAAGAGTCTCTTCCTCTTTTTCATGAGAGCACATACAGCTACTTATAACACTTTTGAAACCATTTGAAAAGCCATATGAGGAGGCAGCGATCAGTATTAAGCAGATTTGAGACCAGCTTTTTAAGCTCTGCGGTTGCCTCCGTTTTGGCAACATCACCAAACTCTGCTTTTATAAATCTTGGGCAGGAAGAACAGGGAGGCGGGGTGTCCAAATGTCCTGTCCCACTTTGAAGTTCTGGTTTTGGTACTACAGTATATATATTCTGTACTCCCTTTTATTTGCCTGATTTCAATTCTTGCTGTTCTTCTAGTACAAAGGGACATTACTTTTCTTTTTTTAATTTTAAAAGACTCACTCTCATCATCTTTTTTAAAAGGATTTCCAGTGGTCTTTTAATTATGAATTTACCAATCTTAGCCAAAATGACAAAATCATTGTCATTCAAGCGGCAGTAATTCATTATCAATTCACTGAAACTTCTATCTTTTTATATTCTCCTGCTAGCTCACAGCCCCTCACATTCCCAACCTAACAGTGGTGCAACAAAAGTGTCGAACAATAATGTAGTTATCCAGTGGTACAGTTTTGAGCCAGATGCCAGCTCAGATGAGGAAACTGAAGACGTTCATGCGTCTGTCCCCAGCCTGGATAAAAAACAGGGTAGTGTCAGGAAGAAGCATCTAGCATAACAGAAAAACAAAATGTGTAGATCTGTGACTAGTTTGCTGTGGCGACCCCTGACAGGATATACCAAAAGGTGAACATCAGCAACAACAACATGGATCTAGTCGTCTACATTCAATCACAATGGAGTAGAGTTGGGGGCCCAGCATATTTTTTACTTAAAAATTACAATCCTTTTCAAATCAAATGTTTTCATCTGTTCGTGATTCACAATGATTTAAAACAAAGAAAACAAGCTCAAAATTACATTTTTATGTCCTCCACCATGAGAAACATACAAGAACAAATAAATCCAAATTCTTCCCCTATGGCTTCTCCTTACCCCTCCAACTGTATTTGGACGGGTAGAAGTGTCAAAAATGTGTCGAACACTGGTGCCAACCTTCCACCAGAGGCAATTTGGGGTTCAGTGTCTTGCCCAAGAACAGTTTAAGACATGGGGAGGTAAGGCGAGAATCGAACCTGAAATCTTCGGAGTCAACTGCCCTACCACTGCACCACGCCCGCCCCAATCTTCCTGTGGGTTTCCACTGGTGCACAGACGTTTACATTTAAATATAAGTAATGACTCTTTGTTTTGGCATGACTTTTTAAAGTCATAAAAGCGGTGTTATATATTTTCCGAGTGTTCGCAACTACATGCTAACGTGGTGTCAGGACTCACTCAGCCATGTCCTCCTCTGACCACCAGGGGGACCCCCCTCCGGAGTACTAACCGTCTTCCGCACCTTCCTCATCACAACTCCCATCAGCCACCGCTTTAGTCTTCTCCATGCACAGCTGATCATCATCATCAGAACCACCAGCATTTACACTTACTCCAGCCTCAACTTCAGTGCGAAGTCTTGATCGTGTTTACCTGTCAGTCACAGCAGTTTTTCCTTGTTTGATATTACTCGCTTCTCTGCCTCGCCTCCGTGTTTTGGACTTTTGACACCTTTTTGTCTTGCCCTTGCTCTATCCTATTAAACCATTTGCACATTGATCCAAACGTCTCAGCCTCTTTGTCACACATTGATGAAAGGCGGCTATTGATGATGTCATCGAATGGTAGAGATGTCTGAATTTGAAGACACGGTTTTTCCATATTACTCTGTTTAGAGCGCTAAATGTAGGGGTAGGGAGAAGCTAAAAGGGGTAGGGGACAGATTTGGATTCAACCCAAAAATATTATTATCCTTACAGAAAAAAAAAGTGCTTTCTCTTCCTTCCTGTTTAATATAATTTAGAAATTTTAGTCTCTCCTTAACTGCACATGTACCCACATTTTCATAGCTGTATGTGCATGTTGTTAACCTTGGTATTTTTAACTTGTTTCTCACATGTAAACCACCTTTTATCATCAGTGCACGACCTCGAGCATGTGACTGTTATTTGTGTGTTTATTGTCTCCTCTCCGCCTCCTACATTCAATTACAGTGATACAGTGTGCTACACCGCCGCGCAGGCACACTTCCCCCTGTGTTTCATTTGTTGCAGAGTGTCACAGCGTGATAAACTCTACCTTGGAAGGCGTGTAGGAAACATAATCCAGCTGGAACAAAATTATTGTCTAAGCTGCTGCGGCGCTTTGAAGCATTTATCTTCCTTATGTTATTGATTCTGTCGCAAAAATGAGCTCTTCCAGCATTTGAAATGGAAAAAAAACTTTATGAATCAAAGGAAAATTTTATTTGAAGGCCGTTTTTTTTTTTTAGGTCTCCAGCCGCATTCTTGACCTTTAAGTGCAGGAAGGCTCCCTGTTAAGATGGTGCAATCACACATGTTAATGGAAGGGTATCAAGTGGCTTTTCTTCCAAATGGATCTGGTTTGATCCGGTATCCCATTCCGGGATAAGTGTTAACATGAAGAAAGATGAATGGTAGCTCAATTTTATAAGTGCAGAGAGAAGGTATGCGGCAGACTAGAGATAAGAGCCCTTTGCAGCTCAGATGATTGGACAAGACATTCACACAGGCTGCTGAAGGGAGGGAAGGGGGGGTGAGCAGATAAGGAGCGGAGCTTCTAGGCCTTCTAAGGCTCAAATCATCTGCCTGAAACTCATCGAATCTCAACACTTTCGCCTTCAAGTGAATTAGATATATGCAACACTCTGACATATAAAAGTAAGGAGGAAAAAAAAAGAACCTTTTTTTCTTTTATAGATTCCTGCGACAATTTGCCTTCATGGATGGAGCTTCTGCAGGCAGACAGATGGAAGAATAGGCAGCCGGGCAATTCTCAGCAGGCGTGCATCAGTGCCTCCTTCATATCCAAGGCGAGGTGAAAGAAAGAAAAGAGCTCCATTGGAGTCTGAAAAACTATTTCTGCCATTCTTACGTGATAGTAGTTACTCCAACCAGACTGCAGGAAAAAGAGACTCAAAATCTCATGCAAAACTTTAGAGAAAAAAATAAAGTGATACATTGTTGTTGTAAACTGTTACTTTGCTTTAAAGTCCCACTCCAATCATCTTTGATCTATTGTAAAAGTGTTCCCAGTGGTCTTTTAAATACAAATACACTGTTTTAGCCTAAATAAAAGGTGTATTCAGACTGTGAAGGCCAGTTGGTTCGGATCAAGTCCACTTGTCCTGAAGATAGCATTTGGTCTGTATTCAGACTGGCATCTACCAGAGATTTCTGTTTCATTCCAAACCTTATAAACAAAACCACTTGACTAAAGATCTCTTCAGTCATTGGCCAGCAGTTACAGGGGCGGGTCAAACAAAAAGTGGTTTTCAAATCCTTGTCAGGATTTCAACGTATTCAAACTTTTTGTTTGATTGATTTTGAGCGTCTGTATGAAGTTCAGGCTCAATAATGTTTACTGATACTTTTTAAGTATGAAGCACTATGGTTTTACTTGGGACGCTACATCTACAAGGTACGCTAATCAGTCTTTGTAAACTATAGATTGTCAGGAGAACAGTAAGAAGTAACGTGGATCGCATTAAAAGTTGTTTTAATGCGCCCAAATTCTTGCTGTGTCTCATGGTTGTGGGGTTATGACATTGTTTGTTATTAATGCTGTTAAGGAGCTAAATAAAGGCTTTTAGGATGGCCCTACAGCAGCGCACCGCTCGCATGCCACATAACGAGACATAGAAAAGTGAGTAATAAGTGTTCTTAGTGGTGTTAAAATGAACACTAACAAGTAATCAGTTGGACCAATTACTTCCTTTTTACTAACACAACAATCGATGCTTTACATCTGTCCACGCCTCACCCATCGCCTCGTTCCTTCATCACATCACGTGACCACCGGCTACAGTGGCCGTTTGGTTCGGTTATTTCAGTCTTCGATCGTATTCAGACTGAGGAATCTCAAAGCGAACTGAAGTTCAGTCCGAATGGAAACAAACGACTACCTCGAAAGATGGGTCAGAGAGCGGTTCCTGGTCCTGGAACACAATTTGTGTGTATTCAGACTATAACTTTGTTGAACTCTGGTTAACTTGAAGAAAACCAAATTTGTCCAGTCTGAATACACCCTGACTATTGTCAAAAATTTGCCTCTTACAGCACCTCACAACCCTAACCTAACGTTACCGTTTCATTGGAGTGGGTCTTTAAAGCTTCTTTTTGGTACGTCATCTCATACAATGGCTATTATCATACATTTTGGCTGTTATACCAAGATAGCCATCTGTATATCAGATGGTTCGCTGTTTGTGAGGAACATGAACGTGGAAGAGACTGTACCTTTAAATGGTACATGTTTTCACTCAAGGATTGTTTCCACTGTGGCCAACCTGAGACAGTGTTGGTCAAAAAAGGGGGCATACCTGCAGGAGAATGCTTGTATTCTAGGTTCTAAAATCTAGGATAAATGACTGACTCTGCTGGGGCCCTTCCACCTTGTCCACCTACTGGTAGACTGAAGAACCTGCTATGTTGAAGCAACTGCTGTTTCCAGACAGGGGAGATCTGGGACTGTACGTTTGAGTCCAGATATATCGGGACATCTTCATGTCCCATCCGTCCACAGAATATTTGTCCACAAGTTTGGGCATCATTCAAATGTTTCTGTCAAACATGGGATATGTATGTAAACTAACCAAGTATTTCTCTTGGAACTTTTCATAGATCGTCTTCATTTTTTTCTGAATGTTCAATCAACAACTTTGACCTTTATTAAGTTTTAAATTGAGTTTAGGTCAAAATTTACCCATTTTCAACAATTAAAATTGGTCAGTTTGGACCCAAACACAATTTAAGGGTTAATTAGTTCTTTTTTTCCCAGATTCTTTTGCAACTTTTATGACCTCCATTCATCCATTTTCTGAATCTCTTTTAGGGTTATGGGGCTGCTGGAGCCTATCCGAGTCACGGATGGACAAAGGCGGCACCCTGGACTAATCGTCAGTCTGTTGAACAACCACATACTCAGTCACACCCAGGGACAATTTAGAATAAATTGGAATAGGGACAAATGCACACAGGAAGGTCCACGATGGGATTTGCACTGGAGTCTCACTGTGAGGGGAGAGTACCAACCACTACACCAGTGTTTCTTGTTTTGTTCTTGGAGTCATTTTTGGTCTGTCACTCCTGATCAGGTTCTTCACCGTTTCCAGTTTTCTCTATTTGGGAATGTTGACACTGACCATTAACACACTGAGTCCCGAAGAAGCAACACACCATTTTAACAACATGTCAGTGACTTTGTCAGTTTTTGTTGCATTTCTTGAAATAAAATCCTAATGTATGTCCTTTTGAGATGATTCAGCTGAAGATTGTGAAACCAAAACAGATTTTACTAAAGATGAACTATAGGATTTATCAGAGTTTTTGTACAGTTTCTTCTCTTTCTCTTGTGAAGCTTTTAAACAGAATGACTCATGTGACATTGACTTCTCTGTCTTTAGGGTCATCATATCTCTTTTGGTTTTCAGTACAACTGTCTGACGGTGCCACCACACTGTAGATGACGTATTGGTGTAGAACCCGCGGTCGGTGATGTCTTTGTCTTCCTCAGAACCGACACGGCTGATGTAAAAAAAAGAAGCTCCCCTGAGGCCGAAAGGAATGATTCGTTCAATAAGAAGCAGCTCATCATTATGTGAGGAAAATGTCAGCCATTAGTTTGAAATTATGACTGACATTTTTTTTCCTTGCAGGAACTTGTAGGACAGTGTTGTTTCTCTGTATCCTCTCAAGGACATCCTCTTTCCTGGAACATCAGCATCCCTCTGCGCTGCTCAGAGAAATGGTCTCAATTAGCATCTCAGAGGTGTTTTTCATTTGCTCTCCACTAGTCGTTTCTTTCATTTGTTAAAAAGATGAAGCGGGCAACACAAACAAAACTCATTATCATCACTTGCGTGGCGTGCTGTTAACTATCCGCTCTCTCTTCCACAGACTATTTGTCAGTGTTTGCTGCCATCTCTTCAAGATTAAACACCATGCATTAAAAAGTGGGCCACCATGGCAGCCTGACAAATGAAGGCGCTTGCATGTTTGGAGGCGCCTCGTTCAACAGTTATTGAAGTTGATAACTTATAATTTGCATATAGATAAGGCATTCTTACCTAGACCCAATCTTTAGCATATAAAGTAGAGTTTTGCTTGTTTTTTTTTTTCCTCTCAATTGTTCTGACAAAAGCTGGCGTGGCGTTTCAAGTTGGATTGATTCGAATGTTTGGGTGGCGCTTGGAATTTGGCGAAGAATGTCAGCGCGCCACTTGGCAGCGTAATTACAAATGACAAACAGTCATTAGGCCTTAAAAAGGATGCAGAAAAAGATCATTTTCTTTGTTTGGATAAACAATGTCTGCTGTGCAATTACCAAGTCAGTCAAGCTGAATTCAAGCCATGAACACAAATGCTCCTGGATGACTCATGCGTTCATCATCTCATGAAGTAATAAGCGAAGAAAGTCATCTGTGTTCAAAGTGAATCCAGGGAAGGTTGGTCCCTGAAAGTACGAGTTCTGACTGCAGCTCTGGTGTTTAAATGCTTGTTTATGCATGCTTACTTAAAAACCATCCCTCAAAATAAAAAAGTTGTTTCACAATATTTTTGAACATTCTCGATAATTTTCATTAGAAATAAGCAATAAATTAAAAAAATATATACTAATGGAACAAGATTGAACAACTAATAAATACATCTTCTGTCTGCAAATTTTCTTTTGACTATTTCAAGAGAAAAGTTGCTGTTAAGGATTTATTTCTGTTAAAAATGTTAGTCCATCTTAGTAGAAAGTTGCATGTCATGTCACTATATCTAGTAGAGGTGAGTACTGGGGAAAAATCTTGCAATACGATGCGTATTGAGAAACATGTATTTCAATGCATGTCTCATGATACATATCACACTTTATCTCAAGGCTGTACCCAGAGGTGGGTAGAGAATGCAAAAATTTTACTCAAAATATTGAAAATATTACTTTACTAAAATAGTACTCAAGTTCAAGTAGAGAGTAATAATTAATTGAGTAAGAGTAAAAAAGTACTTGGATCAAAATCTACTCAAGTAGTGAGTAGCTAATAAGTAACATCCCATTTCTGTGAGTAAATTAACAAACAATGCAATAATCCAACATATAATAAGGATGTCACCATTATTGATTAGTAGTAATTTCCCTGTGCACTTCCTGCCGCAGAGTTTGTGTACAGTCACATGACTGTCTGGCTTTGTTTTATTGGTCACAACGAGTATGACTTAGAAAAAAACTAATCAAATAATTAATTAAATATTGTCTTGTCAACCTTTTAGATTGATAAAAGTATCGCCAGATGAAATATCACGATGTATTACTGAACTGAATTTCCCCAATGCCCCTAATGTCTTGCAGTGCAGGTTACACCTACATATTAGACAAAAATTGATGGGAGGATTTAGGCTTAAAGGTAAGAAGCCCACCAGATTCTACCATCAATAACCTGCTATGAATGGAGGTTCGATGAGTTTAGAAATGCAGGAGACTAAATGATACTCGGAAAACCTCAAATGTGTTGTCAAAAAGCTGGAGAAACCAACAAGAGACAAAAGTTCAAAACAGGTATGAAAAGTTTGATGACAGAAGCGGAAACAGGATTTACAGGATCAGAGACTTAAATATCTTGGAGAGTAATCACTGAAACAGAAACGATGTTAAACTCCAACCTGGTTCGATCGTGGAAAAGGAGCAGAGTAGAAACTGAAGCTGACTTACTAAATCAGATGAAGTGCATATGGAGTTTAGGTACAGAGACACAGGTAAACATGCAAAAAACAGCAAATCCTCCATAAGAAAATCTGAAAATCCAGACCAAAACATGAAAACAGATACAAAAAAAAAGTCTGGAAACCTGCTTTACCCAGACTAACACTTGAGGCCTTCAGTTTATTTCTGTAGCAATAATTCAAAGGAAATGTTAGTTTCTGTAAGGAGTGACTCTGAAGAGTTGCATATAAATTCATCATTAATTCCTTATGTTTACAGATTACACATTTCATTAAAATAAAAAAAATGGGACTACTACATAGGATTTGATATTTTACATGCGTGAATTTTTCTTGAGTCACCCTTTAATTCAAACTTTCAGCCTCCAGAAAGGTGTTGATGAATAGAAACCATTGACTTATTTTCATGTCTGGAGCTGATACACATTTATCAATTTTTGCGCCTTTAAAACAGACTAATTCCATGTTTTTCCTTAGACATTGATAAAAAAGGATGCTTTATTTAAAGGGTACTTAATGGGTAAACTTTATCGAAAAATTGACAAAAGATAAACCTGAAATCTGACATGATGAAAGGGGTGAAGACATTAAAGGATGTGACAGTTTAAAACACAAATATTGTAGCTTTAGGGCGATTAATGAACACGAAGGAGCTGAGGTGACTGGTGTGTGAAACAACAGTGTCAACATGAAGGAAAGCAGAAAACCTGAACAGGAGATAAAGTTTGACTAATGAAAACAAAAAAGTTAAAGTAAAAAGGCACAAAACCTCACAGCTGACTGATTTAATGTTTTGTCATTCGGAGATCCTCAACACAAACATAAAAAACACACAATATCAAGAAAAGCAAAAGTGGAACCGACAGCTCAATAACATCTGCAAAAACACATTAACTTCTCATGTCTAAAAAAAGACAAGTTTTCTAATATTTTCACATGGTCATAAGTAAAGAAAATTTGAATTTAAACCAATAACATTATTAATGAAATCAGTTTCACTGATCAGGTTTGTAATTTTAGATGAAAATATGAAGGTAATCTTCAAAGATTGTTACCACTTCCAATGATATTTAAAGTGAGATGTCCAAGTTATCTTTTGAAGTTTCATCACTGAAGGCAAACAAATTTCATGTTTCAAGTTTGGTCAGCTCTGATGTATACTTTGCACAATTGAGAGAACACTGTTGCCATAGCAACAGGAGCAAACTTCAAGTTTGTTTTCTATAGGGTTAATCTTGATTGGTATAAATTCTAAAATAAATGACCCCAAAAAAATTCAAAATATTTTCCATTTAGCCATACCTGCATGGTTTTTACTTGTCTGACTCAGTCCAGGTGTGCGGTGAGGTGAGAATGGTGAAGAATAACTTTGGGAGATGCTGTTTTCTAGGTAAAACAGTGAAGTATTTCTACAATAAACTGTACCCATCCAGTGTCCACATTACAGGATTTATTTAAACTTCTCTTCTCTGCATATTACTGCCCACAGACTCATCACTGCTGCTGCAAAAACAACTCAGTGGTTTCCTCTGAATACATAGCAGATGCTGTAAACCCAAACCAAAGAAGGTCAGTGTTTGCATCCACTGAAAATGTTTAGATAGGGCCGTAGAGGATGACGCATTCATGAAAATAACTCAAAAGTAGGAAAAAGCAGCATCTTCTGACACGTTTATTTTATAGTTTGTACCCGATTGTGCTTCAATTCTGTTTCCCACCTGAATAGAGCTCTAAAGTTAAAATGGCATCATTTTAAATAATAAACATGTTGTCTACTGAAGTAATAGTCATCTAACCCCTCTCGGAGGTGGCTGTCTCTACGATGTTCCAAATAAATGTTTGATAACTGAGGTGGGGCCTCTCGATTTCTGCTGCTCCACTTTCTCCCCGCTCTTTTGGGAAATGTGTTGCGTCCCATTACCTCTGCTGATTCTGCAGCGTTTGTTGGGTCTCTGTGGTGTTTTTCTAGCAGTATCATTATGAAAACCAGCACCCAAGTGCTGCAAAGTTTAACCTTTTGTAGTGGAGGCTTTTTAAATATGCTTTTTTTTTCAACTTTTTGTCAACTTTTCAGAGTAAAATCCTCTGGGAAGCGAGCTCTCAGTCTAGGAGGATCTTCGTTAAAACTGTAACATGGGTAAGTCTTTGCAGCACAGCTTAAGATATGACATCTTATTCCATCATTGATGGTGGAGTTCAGCTGATACCTTTGTATATCAGGAGTCTTTGAAGTGCAGACAACATCTATAGAGCCCTGAGAGGTTCACAGCAGGGAGTTATTTTTTAACTGCTTCTATGTTCCTTTGCAAAACTTGTGCATCATTATTTTATGCCTTTGCGATATTCTACACTCCTCCTGGTGTCAGCTGTTGTTCTGGTGCAGTGCTGCTGTAAAAAAAAACAAAAAACAAGCAGTTCAGTTGGTGGTTTTGTTGAAACCCACGGTGACATGAATTCGTTTGGTCACATCTCTGTACTTGCCTGATGAACTGTGGTGAAGAAAACACTTTTGTGACTCAGCATTCGTAATTCTACAGTGCTTTTATTAGATTTGACAGATGTGCCGCTAACACCCCACAGGAGTTCAAATGCAGCCTCACGACCAGAATGGTTCAGTAGTTTTGAATAAATTCTGAACTAATGCATCGGTGTGGACTTTCTCGGCCTGTTACCAAGTTACAACGGTGAATATAGCTGCAGTGCGTCAGAGCTAATGTGCAAAAACCTTTCATATTATACAAGTTTTTCCATGTGATGGGGTAAAAAAAACATTTTATGCAAATGCTAAGTGTGCTGGTTTAAGAAATCTCATTTGTTTTCTGCGGTTTAAAACAAAATGATTAAATTTGTGTGAAACAGCCTCAATTTTAGGTTTAAAGACACTTAAGAAAAAAATATGAGAAAAAGATTCTATAATTTCATCACCAAAGGCATAATGCCAATTTACAATGTTTTTTACTTTATAATACAGCTTGTTTCACAGGTTTAACACTAACAACACACCCCAAGTGTGGCTGCTGTTACATTATAGCCAAAATTCCAATATTGTATACAAAAAAATGGCCTTGATATCTAAACACTGTCATTCTTGACTAAACAAAGTGAATGTTAAAACTACAATTTGAGGGATCAGCGAAAATGAATGAAAAGGTCCTCTATAAGGACTCCAGAGCTCCATAGTTGGTGAAATAATTTTGAATAAGATCATTTAGGGCTATTTGAAGTAAATATAATCTAAAAACTTTAGATTTTGATAAAAGTACAACGGTTTAGTTCAAAAATTCAAATTTTTCCAGTCATATAAATTATTTATATATTATTCATTTTTTCCTAAGCCATTTTTAAAGATATGAGTATGCGTTAAATGTTAGATGTCAAGGGAACTTGACAAAAAATGTTCGTTAGGTACACAGAACAAAACAATTGTCGGAAACCACTGAGATACTGTGGTTTGGTGCTACAGGCTCTTTTGCTTGAGGTAAGATCCTTTTTTTGTCTATTGATTTGTAAATACTTTATTTTTGTATTCTTCTACCACCAGGAATAGACAGTATGCAATACAGTTAAATTACATTGCTTGAGAGAGGCTTAAAGCCGGATTGGAGAAAATATCTTATTTTAAAAATATGAAATAGTTTAGAACTTTTGACAGAGTTTTGCATGACTTGCTTTCAAAATAAAAGACATCCTACACCATACGATCATGTCAATGCAGTAAATGCAGAAGGAAGTCATCAATGATATAAAAGAAAAAAAAAACCTTTTTTAACTGTTTCTATTGCATTTAGCCACAATTTCACAAATATAACCAACAAAAATGAAATCAGAGCTAATTAAGTGACCCCTACCATATATTAAAACCATGAAGCACAATTTAAATCATTGAATTTGATCAAAAATAGAAAATCTGCTTTATAATCCAGTGGATTATAATTTAATGTAGCTTTAATTTTGGTTGTGCTTACTGACAGTAAATTGATTTTTTGTAATAAATAGGGTAAAATCTATGACGTTGATAAATTACAAAGGATTGATGGAGAATTACAGTTACCATTGTCAAGATATTCATTGAAAGATTCATGCCGTTTGTGAATAAGTTGAATAAAGTTTAAGTTAATTTTAAATTTCTGCTTACTTGCAGTACTTTTTCCTTTACAGTTACTTTTTTACTTTTTTTTTTTTACATTTTATTTTAACCAAAGAGCCATAATGGAGGGGTAAAAGAGCCACGTGTGGCTCTGGAGTTGCAGACCCTTGACCCACACTTGGGACGGACACACAAACCACTGGATTCTTCCCCCCTGTGGTAAAATTGATAGTGTTTGTCAAATACTTTAACTTTACATTAATTTTTGTGGATTTCTGTCACTTTGTCCTCATTGTCTTTCCCATCCAGTCGTATAAAGATCAAACTTTACTCTGTCCAGTGTCTGGTAAGGAAGAGGCTACTGTCCCAGACAACTTCAACCGCTCACTTTAACAGAGTCCGAGTTCTTTCCGGTATCAGGCTCATTTGGTCTGACCTGAAAATTCTTCCTCACCTGATCTGCTGACTGGCGTCAGTGGGTCCCCAAACTGTGGGCATGGAAGAGTCACACTCCAAAGTTAGTGTGTGATTTAATGAGGCAACCCGGGAATGCAGGTTTTTACTGTAGATCTATCCTCTGAAAGGTTAGTCCAGCCCAATTAAATCTGCTAGTTAAAAAGGTCAGGGCTCTGTGTTAAAGGGCTTGGGAAAAGTTACACGAGGGCCTTTCACTGCCACCTAATTACTTAAGCTTCATCACGCTTCATTATTGAGTCACAGCCATTGTTTAAACATGATTGGAGGGAACAAGGAAGGCCAGAGCTTCAGCTGGAACTTTACAGCAACTCTGAAAAGATTTACAGATACTTTCAAAAGGAAGAAGTGTCATGCAGAAAGCCATTTAGAAAGAAAAAAATAACTTTGATTCCTCACAGTTGAACTTAAAATCTAAGTATAGGCTTTAGAGGTGGCCACATAACCCTGTTTCATAATGGCTCAATAAAAAAAATCCCTTTTGTCTGAACTGAAGAAAAGAAAATTACAAACTTCATTCCAGAAAGTGACAAAGCGGATTAACGTGTGTTGCATCAAAAAGGAGTCTATATTAGATTTTATGCACAAAATCAAATCAATCTACCAAATAATTGGTTGTAGGGAACCTTTTATACAACTGAGTGTAATTAAAAAGTATTTAATGTGCTAAAAGAAGTAAACAATATAAATACAGCAAAACCCTCCCTTTACATAAAAAGCTTCAAATGCATTCAAGAGGTGGGACCAAGTCATTGCTTTGTAAGTCACAAGTACTGTAAGATTCCAGTCTTTATCCTCCAGACTTGAGTCAAAAACAGGCAAGACCAAGTCAAGTCCCAAGCAGTCATTTCCAAGTCATTAAATGTTTCAAGTTCTTTTCAACAACAGAGTATTTATTTGAATGACCTAATATGCCACGTTGGGGTCCAGATGACCCCAACTTTATATCGATGTGTGATCTTTCCCATGGCAAAGGTGGACAGGATTTTACGTCTGCCACAGACACCAGTGAAGATAAAAAAATCCTTAAAAAAAAAAAAAATAATAAAAAAATAAAAAAAATCTGTGCGCTGTCTTATGGTATCCAGATGACCCCACTTTTAACGTAACAATGCCTAGGATAGCACAAGAGTCAAAAATCCAAAAGGATTTCTTTACAACAAAAACCCAAACTACCACAAATTCAATCGTGGTAGCCCAGAAATAGAAGGAAATCATGATAAAGTCTGGATATTAAATACCATCACTACAGACCAGTGATGTGGAGTTAAGTTAGTAGCTGATGAGGCTTTGAGTCGTTTAGAGTCAGATTTACAAACATATGAACCCATAGTGACATGAAGAATAAGACCTGGTCTTCATCATGGTCCTTTTCACTCATGTGTTACATTGTTTCTGTTTCTTTTATGGTGTGCGTATGACCCTTTGTTTATTGTTTATCATGGTGGCACACAAGAGAAATAAATAAATAAATGAAATACATTTACTGAATTCATATCCTTTAACAGGATCTTTTCATACATATAGCAGATACATGTTGGATTGAGGAGCAATGTAAAATGCATGACTCCAAAACACAAACAAAATAAATTAATATATTTAGTTTTATGTTTAACATTTCTGTTATGATTTGTCTTTGTTTTGCTTAGGACTTTTCTTTTTCTTGATTAAAGAATTTCCCCTATTAATTTGCTGTCAAAAATAGACATGTAATGATGAATTCAATTTTTCTGCGCTTTTCCAGTTGCTCAAAGCGCTTACGATGTGTATTCATTATTCATTCCCTCCTCATTCATGCTTGGTGATAGTAAGCTACAGATGTAGCCACAGCTGCCCTGGGAACGTCTGACAGAAGTGTGGCTGCCAGTATGTGCTTGTGGCCCCTCTGACCTGGTTATTCTGACAAACAAAATGACTGAGAAATAACTACCGATTTCTCAACGGAAGTCTATGGGACTCTGACCTTCTTGGAACATGTGGGTACTTCCTATTTGGAACACAGAAGGGGAGGGGTTGGTAAGTCCATTGATCCTCATGTCAATGGCATTCACACACCAGTGGGGTCACGCGGTAGGCAAGGAAGCTGAGGTGTTTTGCCCGGGGACACTGCGACGGTTGGGTGGAGGGGGTAGGGGTCAAGCCACCCATCTTTTGATGACCTGCTTAACCACCTATATAACTGCCACCCCAAGTGGCTCAGGTGGTTGAGCAGACTTTCTGATCAAAACATGCAAAATTTCTAACCAATGGCAATAAATATTACTTTAGTGTCTGGAAAAAGTAATGCAGGTACTTGGTACCCTTTTGCTTACATAATGGACCTATAGTCAATCAGTATGTCCAAGAGTTTCCAAAAAGTTCAAACAAAATGAATGTAGACATAACATGCCAGGGCACGGTGCATAAAGTGAACCTTTTATTACACAACTTGTGTTGATTCAATAAAACATATTTATTTGGTACAGGATGGCGTAGATGAGCAAGATGCTGCAGCCTAATACCTTTTGGATGGTAATCAGTTTGCAATTTAGTTGGTTTTGTATGTTCTTGGAAATGTGGGTCATCAACTAAATAGATTTAAAAAAAAACATTCATCCAGTCCTTCAAAGACTGCTCAATCTTCCATTTTCCTGCTGTGCTGCAAACTCCAGGCCCCCCCAAACGGCCAGACCTGAACTGCAGTCTTAATATAACCTTGAATTTGCTTGAACAAACACCCACCAGCTTGAGATTATTTTTTCTTCATTTAACTAGGACACCCGGTCCTCACACAGACCACAAGCACACACACTTCAGAAAGAAATGCTCAATATTAGTTGTAAAGACGGCTAAAGGCACGAGCAGGACTCAGATCAAAGGCCACCACCCAAGATAATTAAGACTGATCCCTCAAATGCCACTAAAATGAAGCCATCACTATTCCAGCACAATGAAATCCCTGCTGTGCCTCCCGACTGAGCTGTGTTATCGAAACCCATATTCAAATAAGTTTTGCAGAGGAAAATCCAAATGAACTTTGTGTAAACTGGTTAGTACACTTCCACAATCCGTCTATTTACCTTTATGAATAGGGCGCTTTTGTTAAGCACAGCAGTGAAAACAAACAGGTATAAAAATGCCTGACAGTGTGTGGCATAATGGAAGGCAGCTGATGACACAAGTTGACAAAAGGAGGTGGGAAGAAGACACCAGCCTGAAATGTGCTGCTTTTGCCAGAGACACAACATGTAACGAGACAGCTTGACGTTCTCCGTCTGCCTCTGCTCAACGAGAACCAAAGGGAAAAAAAGGAGCAACTGAGCAATTGAAAATTTATTGAAATCATAAGCTTTAAGAGTCTATCACCAGGATCTGTGACCTTCAGGCTCCAGAGCCACATGTGGCTCTTTTACCCCTCCACTATGGCTCTCTGGTTGAAGACAAATGAAAAGGTTTTTTATTTTAAAAACAGTGAAAAACAAATGAATCACTGCATGGCTCCTAGTTGCCACAATGCTCCAGCTATCCATCAATCGGTTCAGCTTCACCAGCCTATTTAACACAGACTTTGATTTTAAAAGGAAGTCATTTAAGGTATTAACTATAATATAAACTTTCATATTTTGAAAAAAAGCTATTCTTTCTTAATGTTTTTGTTCCATTTATCCCCAAAAACAAGAGTTAATTTATATTTATCCTAAAATAATAACATGAATACAAATCAGTCTTATTTTTTTAAAGGGTTAAGTCAGATTTTGTGGCCCCTACGGTGTTGTAGTCAGTGAGGAATTGACTCAAATGGCTTTTTAAAGGGGCCATACCATAATTTTTTTGAGCCTTTCAGAGAAAACTACATCTATGATGTATCATATATTACCTTTGGAACACAAAAAATCTTATTATTTATGAAATAGTTACTTTTTGTGAGTTTTTTCCTACCCAGAGGTAAAACGACTCGATTTTTGAAGCTCCGCCTGCCGCTGCGTGTGGCTGCTGCCCATTTCATGATGTCAACCTAGAGCCTTTGGAAGTGTGACAGCATTTCTCCCATGAAAATGATCCAAACTTCTTTGAATATGGATGTGTAGCAGGTTAACTAAAAAGTAGATAATGTCAAAGTAAGGGTCAAAGTTTGTCTCAGAGGAAGTGCTCGGCGATGGCAGACAAAGACTGAGATGCAGATAGTGAATGCATATTTATTTACAAGTTCATTAATAACAGAAACAAAACATGTTCAGTTCATTGCAGTGCATCTAATTGCCAACCTCCAAATGTTAATAGATCATGCTCCAAGTGAATCAGTACAAGAAAAGTTAAAATATTTTCACCTATCGACATACAGAGGTGTAGGTGTGTATACCTCCTTCCGTGTCGAATGTTGTCAACTTCAGAGTAGTTTTCTACTCAAGTAGAGACTTAAATCAAGGCCTAGCAGTGTACAGACCCTTTAGAACTTGGCCAGTTCCCCTTTTCTCATTCAGCTCAACTCAGCCCTGGCACTCCTGATGAATCCAGCAACAGCTCGTCTGACTTCTGTCAACAACAGTCACTGCGTATACGCCCCCTTATAGACCAAGTCTCGCGATAATCTAGTGATAGTCTTGCGATAATTACACCAAATATCACGATAGCGCAGGCAGTTTCCTCAGCGAACCGTGTCAGGGTTACAGATGCACAAACCACATATTGCAACACTGGTTCACAACACAAATACACTCGGCGTCGGGGGGAGATCTTAAAGGAGCCCCACGTCTAAAGTAACAAACACCTGTTTGAGCTGGAATTTATTGAAGACAGGACACAACTGGAAGATATATGGTATTCTCCATGTAAAATTAACGTTTTTTGCTGATCACTGCTAGGTCTGCGGAGAAATTGAGTGTTTTTTAGTGTCTAGACTGGGGACGGGGCTGGAAGAGCAGACTCTTCCTGAAAGAAGGTGTCTCACGATGTTACGTCAGATCGTGAAAACTCGCATGTATTTATAGTTATGGGAGGGGCTGCTGTTGAGAGCGCTTTTTTTTTTTTAAAAGGAATACCAAGAAATGCAGAATGGATCAAATCACCACTTTGGAGTTCATTGTAGTGAGGAATTAACAGTATAATACACGTAAAAGCTGAAAAGGTGTTATTTCATGGTATGGCCCCTTTAAGCATAAGTTGTACATGAAGGTTGTAGACCTCTATATTTGATGTTGATCCATTTGCGTTTGTCATCTAGACAGATGAACCATAGGTGTTCACTATTATCTATAACTTGTGATAATTAAGAGGTCACACACCAACTATAAAAATATTTTGGTTTAGAGGTTCTTTGCCGTTTCTGGAGCTGACCAAAAGAAATCTTCTGAGGCCAATTTGGACACAAAAGTGACTGAAAAAGCATTGGGTTTCTTAATTTACATTCTAGAGCATAAAATCATCACAAGCTGCAGAAGATCTGATTCAGAAAAGTCCACTATTAGTTATAACCAGGGGCTCACTTTCTATTCTTGAAGTTGATGCGAACCAGGAAGTACCAAATGGCTCATTTCACCCAAAACCAAATCCAGACAGGTTGTTGAATGGACACATTTCTCTTAGCTAAAAAGTTGGACTTTACACAAAAAAGAAGAAAAAAAAGTGTGTTTAGAGTCTTGTATCAATGATCTTATTGACGTATCATGGTTTCTGGTTCATGACTGTAGGGGGTAATGCTTTTTGATAAAAATCTTTCATTTTTACATATTTTTAACTGAAATTAGTGTTTTTTTGAGAAGTGATTTTTCTTGGCTGGTGTGTGAACATGTATTAAATGATAATGCATATCCAGAACAATTTTAAGGTGGGCGGAGTAAACTTCTGCGCATGTGCCCCTCCCATTCATGACAAAAATCGGAAACATTTCTTCATAAAAGTTCCCAACTTTGGTCATTTCTGCAAGTGTCTGTCCCCTTCACTTATATACTGGACTGAATTTCTGTCACTTTTCAATATGTGCTCTTTGGTGGGAGCAGATCTGCATTAATATTTATACCTGCATATAAATAGGGGGGCCGGCTTTCAGAGATCTTTGCATTGGGTGGGCTCCTTCGATCACCACTCAATTACACACTTCACATGATATGCATGTTGGCTTCTGTGAATGCAAACTGCCATCAAATGCTCTCACAGAAAGTAGGGGTAACTTTGGATTGGGGAAAAAAAGGAGGTGGGTAATGAGAAATTGAAAAATGGAACTTCCTGGTTCCTGGCTCCAGCTCGGTCCGGCAGCGATTGCTGCTTTAATCTCCTTCGCAGTTTCAGGCCTCCTGCCAGTCGAACCTGCTCCCACTTTTAAAACAATTTCAACCTACCAGGAATACCTGGTTGAGAGGGGTGGGGGGTTGGGGGGATTCAGAAAAGGGTGCAGAAAACATGTTAGTCACTCGTGTAGACTTGTTTACCGGTCTGTTCTCCCAAAGGAGAAAGGACATCGTTGATTCAGAGGACACTGTAAATTTTCAGTTTGCCTCTTCTATCTTCTGAGGAACAAAAACATCTTTTTTTAGAACTCAAAGAAAGGAAAAAAGGTGAGAGTGGCCCCCCTAGTTTTTTATTCCTCTGCTAGAATTTTATATGTTAGAATAGAATTATTCTAGTTAATGTTTCACTCCGTCTTTGATTCAATTATTCATTCTCTCTTTATCAATTCATCAGGTGGTTATTAAGGCTCCGTCACCGGTGCTGTGAACTGCATAAGTATTTTATAAAGCCACTGGAGCAGATGAATGAGTTGGAATCCCGTTAAGGCAGTGTTTCCCATCCCTGGTCGTCACTGTGTTCTCCTGTCTGACACACCTTCTGCTCTGCACTGGTGATGTGCACTCAAGTCTTGCCAAACACCAAGATCACAACCACAGGGATTTGGTAAGTAGCCCTACATTGCCTATGTCCAGGTGATAATTAACAGGTTGTCCTTTTAAATGGCAAAAGTAAAAAAAAAAAGCTTTACCAGCAGTTGACTCTTTAAAGAAGCAAGACTTTAAAATAGTCCTAGAAGACCAATCAATGTTGCCTATCCACACATGGATCTTGCTTTTTTTTTTCTTTGTGGTATGCATTATTTTCTTTATTCATGTGAACACTCAGGTTAGCACTATTTTGGCCTTACTTGACTGCTTTAGCTTTTGCTTTGCCAAGGAGGTTGGGGCAGACAACACACAGACACTCTACGAACATGATATATTTTAACCTTCAGTTGACTACAGCGTGTGAATATTGGTGTGTTGATTTATAAAACATTGTCCACAGAACATAAGAACTTTTTTTTTTATTTTTCCACAATTTTTTTTTTCTATATTGACAAATGTTCCTTATAGAGTTACAAAAAACAAAAACGCCCTGTTGGTTACTCCCTTTGGTTCACTGCTGTTCTTCAGAAGTCTTAACCCATGGGGTCCAGATGACCCCACCTTTATATTGATGTGTGATCCCTCCAATGACAAAAGTGGACAAAGGTGGACAGAGTTTTATGTCTGCCACGGACACCAGTAAAGATAAAAATAAAGTGGAAAAAAAAGTTCAGTGCGGCGTCTTGAGGGGTCCAGATGACCCCACTTTTAATGTAAACATGCCTAGGATAACAGAAGAGGATTACACTTGAGCAAACTTTACCAGTCCATTTGCAAGTAAACAAACATTTTGGTCAAATACGGCAGATCAGCTGCAGGTTTAGGTGAGCTGGACTGCAGGAGATCAGAATTCTGATTAAGGAGAGTTGCAACAGCTGGGTCACTAAACAGCATTTTTTGTTCCCTTGTAGCACTAAATCTTTTAAAAAAAGCAGCTGTATTTTCACCATTAAAAAAAAAAAGTAATCATCAGAAAGTGACCGACTTGTGGCAGAAACTGAAGCATTTAATAAATAATCGTGAACATGACAAAACCATGAGCTAAGAGATTAACAGAAGGATGGGATTAATTTAAATAAAGTATATATCCTGAGAAACATTAACTTAAATCAAGGCAGCAGAGGGCAATGAGCATCATGACTTGGTGATAGGGAGGGACAAACACAAAACCTGAAAACTAGACAACATAAGTGACAAAAAAAGCACAATCCTCACAAATAATAGTAAAATTAATGTGGTGTCTGACAAAACTTGTCATAGATGATTTACTTTAAATTAGGACACAGTCTCATTGATCTTTAAAGATCACTGCAAATATTCAACTTTATGATTTGATGTATAATAAATCTGGAAAGTCAATTTCAGCCTTTATGTGTTTTTTTCTTAAAGAAATTATCATATAACACAAAAAATATTCTTTTCATTGCTTTTTAAACTGAGTTTCATTTGTATTTCTTGAATCTAGGTTTCTCCTTTGCTGGTTGTCGATCTTCCTCTGACCTGCTGCAGCGTTCTCCCACAACATCCTCTCTTTCCCCCCAAACTGGGATTCTGGACTCAGTGGGAAGTTCATATAATTTATTACACACACAAGAAACTGTCAGGGTTCAAAGTACTGCCCCCAATTTCCAGCACCAAAAGTGCCTCTGAAGTATGGCTAAATAATGCATCGAGATCGAGAGGCGGGTTGCCTAAAGTGCCCTGTTTACATTCAGTAAAGCTGTCCAGAGAGCCCCGCCGCCTGCCGAGGACCCTGAGGTGGGAAGATAGATATCCTTATCCACTGATGGGGGAACAAACCTGCCAGCGGCTAACGCAGCAGTGACAGCGACAAGGCACTGACTCAGCCATCAGAGGATCCTGCAGCTGCCTCAACTGTCACTCTCTATTTTGAATTAGAGTGGTAATCGATACTGCAACCATTCACCTCATGGTGCTGGATCCAAATCTGCAGCAGAAGAATTCTTTTAAACTCTTCTAAGTCCTTTAAGAGAAAAGATGCAGCAGCCTTTATGTGAACCAACGTGAAAATTCAATGTCTTTAAAAAAAAAAAAAAAGCTAAATCATGTTTAGTTAGTTAGTGGTCATGGTCATGAATACAGCTGCTATTTGGATCAGAAACAGAATCTTGTCTAATTTAGTGAAAAATAATTGGTGTGCTTATGAATGCAGTTAGGCGTGGATAACGTTATTACGAAATCGGATGACTGCTGGGCAGTGGCAGCCGGATCGCCAGTAGTTCTACTTGGACATTGTGTAAATGTCTCCGAACGGCAACCGTCTATTTCAAGTGCCACCGGCCACCTGGTAGTACAAAAAGTGGGGCATTCTGCAACGATGGTCATTTGCAACTCAGATTTTGAGCACATATTACGATCTTGTCAATTTACAATTTTTTTAGACAAGATGCCTCCCAAGAAAGAACAATGTTCTGTCGTCTTCATATTATTCTCAGCATCTACCACAATTCATTAATATGCAAGTCTTGGAATAGCTAAAGTGCTGTCAACGCCATGATGATTTTTGTCTTCCCATTTGGACCCAAAGTGGTTGGAATCACTGGATTGACATCTAGTCATAGACAAGCCACTGGCCCATGTCAACAGCCCTTGTTGAGTGCCTACGCTACGGTCCAGATGACCCCACATTTAATGTAAACATGCCTAGGATAGATAAAACAAGGGATAATCATTTAACATCAGGTGTCACAGGCAGCAACAAACTAACACACGCTCTTCAAACTACCGTTGATCTTCAACATTTGAATGCAATGTAGTTCAAATGGACTCTGAACTACAGAAAAGCAGCTTTGCGGTGAAATACTTTGCTGTTTTTGCTGTTATTAGTGGAGCCAGTTATCAAAAATAATTGTGTACTTTTTAGTACAAGCACCAACTTTGGCATAGATGTACCTTAGGATCCACTTTTTTCAGAAAAGTATGTTAGCCACGTATATACAATATACACACACACACATACATATATATATATATATATATATATATATATGATAGTATTGTGTAGGTATCTCTCAAATTTATAGACTTAATTTTGTGCATGAACAGGCCATATTGTTGAGACTGGGGCAAATTGACATGGAATATTTTTCGTAAGAACTGAGTATGGCCACAACCTTTACAAATGGCCACCTTTTTTTTTCTGAAAGAGCAGATCCTCGGAAAACTAGGTGCTTGTACCACAAAATGCACAATTTGTCTAAAATATCAGCCTAACTGGCTCTGCCATAAGCAGCACTTTATGCCATCCAATGCTTCTAGTGTGGCATAAGGATGCAAGACATCGATATGAAATACTTCCTAATGCAAGTTTCCAGGTATTGCTCATGCAAGTGACACAAAGATGGATTATGTAACGCCTGGACACTAATGCCAAAGTGTTGTTGTGCATCACTTTAATAAAGTGTTCCATAATGGCTAAAAATGATTTTCTCTGTATCTCTAATTGATTGCGCGAACAATTGAAGAGTTACGATAGTTAAAAAAAAAAACACTGTCTAACACATAGTGAATTGTCTTGGTTCAGCCATTGTCCTGTTTTAGTGTAATCAGATAAACACTTAACTTTCCCCTTAGCTGTTAGTTTAGAGGTACATATGGGAGGAATCTTCACCCTGTTTTTTTTTTTTTTTTTTTTTAATTGTTGAAGTTCCAGGTGCAAATGTTAAGGTTACCTGCAGAGCATGTGCACTGTAGAAATGTACAGCACATAGAGCCCTCTCAGCCACCGTAGAACAAATTTGGCCTTGTTCTGGCATGGATTATGGCTGAGGTTGTGCGGACCGGAGTTGAACCCAACACAGAGCAGATTAAGGTCATCCTGGCTGACGTGTGGCTTTGTCTCAGCAGCTATGCTCTTTGCTACCTGGGAATTGTCTGGAGTTAAGTAACATGGAGGAACCAAAGGACTTAGGAACCTGCCAGATGGCAAAGAGCCTAAAAATGCATTAGTTTGACAGAAGAAATCCAAAATTGACTAAACTGACACAATAAACCAAAACATAAACTGACAAGAAACCAACAGAGTATGACATAACAGGGAAATGGGACATGGGGACGGTCTGTTAAAAATAAAAGTAAAGCATCTAAATACTGCAGGAAGCACACAGACAAACAAAGTGGTACGTGACTCTACACTAAAGGAGGAAATAAAATAACAGACAAACATGAACTTGGATTTGAAAAGTCAAAGAACTAAATAAGGGGAAAAAAAAAAAACACAAAAGGAAGTCGTTTTCTCTTTTCCGTGGTTGTGCTGCCCCACTTCTGGATCTCACAGTACTACAATCAAACCTTTATCTAAATTGACTTTCCAATGAGAAGCAACATTAAAGTTTCAGGAATGTAAGAAACCTCAGCATAAATATTACATCAGGTAGAACAAGTAAAAGAAGTGGCAAACAAGCATGAGTAAGCTGTGCTGCATCACATTCAAGGGTGGAATCCAGGCTGCTCTCCACAGCAGCTAAAGAACGGAGACTTCTCAACAGATTCATGAAGGCAGAGACTTTTAAAGCTGTTGTGGATCCAGAACTATGAAAAGAACAAAGAGAAAAGCAGCAGATGACACCATTCTAGGTGTAAAAAGGAAGCCAATCTTTCAAACAGGGTTAGTGCTACCACGGGAATTTCATGCTCAGAGGTATACGTTTATTTATAAGACTTTTCAAACCCGGTCAAGAAGCAACGCAGCAAAAGACAAAGTGTCCTGTAGACTTTGAGAAACATATCAAAGTTTCTACAGGTCTTCATATTATTCTAATGCTTCATAAATCACGGATTCATCCACCCCAGGAGATAACTGTATGATGAAGAGTTGGTGTTTTGTGAATTTAAACCTGAATCTTTGGAATTTTATCAAGAATATCAGAAGTCACATCGAAAAGTGACTTCCAATGTCAGATGTTTTATGAATTATTATGTATATTTTGTGGAGAAAAATGTGATCTCAATCATTCAGGGGACTTTCAGGTGATGTCAATTTGTCAGTGAAGTCTTAGTGACAGAACAGCAGAAAATAGACAACACAGTTAAAGATAGAGTCATGTGTAAAACCGGACTCACTTTAGTGGGAGTCCAGAATGCGAGATATTCAAGTAAAGAGCTTGCAGATACTTTTAATCGGCTGTTTAACCCTTTAACATCGTAGTTATTGCCAGTGACATAAAAATCCCACACACTCTTTGACCTACAGAACATCTTTGACTGTTTACGCGATCACCTCAAATCAGCTGATTCTGTCGCAGAGATAAGCGGCTTTGCAAAGTCTCTTTTCTCTGTGACAAAACAGCTGATTTATGTTGATTGCAAAAGCACTTTACTACTGTAAAGTGTTGCACATCTGCACAAGGCTGCGTAAAGGCTGTGTAAAATGATTGAAGAGTTTTGGTGTTCAAAAGACAACACTGGAGGTAAATCTCTGGTGTTAAAGGGTTAACACTGACTGGCTCCTATTGGTGTCTTGGATGACTCTACATATACATAAATAAAATGTTTATCATCACGATTAAGCAACTTGTTTTTTCTTGCTTTGAAAAAACTAGTCTGTGTGCAATGTATATGAAGATGGTGCTAAACTGTTCACATACATAAACCCCTCCTACTTTTTCAGTAGCGTTCAGTGAAATAATGCATTAAAGCATTAGCAAACTAAACAGGTTATATCTGATTCCCTTCATTTTTACAAAATAAATGAGACACTGATTGCTTTTTAACGACTTTTTGTTGGGAAATTAATGATGCAGGAATAATGATGCGACTCTGCTAAAATGTTTTTGGATTTTACAGAAGTGACAGCCCCAGCTGTCTCTTTATCTTTTTGTCCGGTTCTCAGGAGAATCTCTTCAAGCAGAAAAGAACATGGAAAACTTCATCCTGATATTTCAAGAATTGATTTGACTTTATACATTTTGACAGAGATTTTAAATTATTTTGAAAAAAATAAAGAAACTTTTAAATGTAATTTAAGCCAGCCTCTGACTTTGTGCAAATATTGTACCACTTCAAAATGAACACATTTAGGATTATGAATAGTTGTACTGATACAAATACACATGTAACTGTAATTAGAAGTAATTTATTCATGTACTTTACAAACTTGCTAAATCACTTTCAACCTATGGACACCTCGAGTTTTGACATTTGAGCAACCGTTTTTGATAAAAAGTCAGTGTAAACGCCTGTAAACCGTTTTGGGCCTCCATGTTCAAAACTCAAGAATTTAATCCGGGCATTCCATTACCTTTGACTGCTTGAACTTCAAACAAATGAACATTGGCCAATCAGGGACGCAGATCGTCCAGTGACATGAGGGGCGGGCTCTCTCTCTCTTTCAAAATGTAAATTACAGTGACAGTAGCAAGCTTCAATTATTAACAGTTCTGAGACTTTCTCCTAGTGGAGTGTGACATTGACTTTACGAATAAATTGATTTTTAAGGAATTGAAAATATGGTGTTTTTATAATAAAAAATACATTTATGCATACAGAATTTTGCAAGAAGACAGAATAAACTGAGTTATGCAAGATATCTAAAATCATATCCGGGGGGGGAGCTAGAAGATTTTATATGGGGGATTTTAGAATGGTGGTAAATAAGAACAGTAGAGAGGAAGGTCATTAGAAATTGAAGCATCAAAAATACATGTTCAAACAATTTTATTTTTTTGATGCTTGTATTTTGTTTAGAAATATTGCTTTTAAAATGTTTGCAATGCTGATTATTTCTTAATCTTTGTGAAAATTGATACTAATATTGATTCAAAAATTGTTGGGCAGCTATTGGGTATAGCTTGTAGCTCCACCCCTGATCATATTAATAAATATGGCAATCATTCCCTGAAAAGCAAACAATATAGAAATAGAAAGCAACAGATAGAAAGCCCCTCCCTGCTTGTCCGGTGTGAACACCATGAGCTGAATGCACGTTTGTGAAACTGCGTATTGTGCCTTCATGAATGAACAACACATACCCGGTGTGAACGCAGCACCAGGGTCACAGGGTTGCTGGAGCCTATTCTAGCGACTCTTCGGTGAAGATGGGGTTTGCCCTGGTCAGGTTGCCAGTTAATTTCAGGGCCACATAATTATCCACACCAATATTAACACCTAGGGATAATTTAAAATAACCAATTAACCTATGAAGCATATTTTTGGGAGGAAGCTGGAATTTCCTGGGGAAAAAAAATCCAGGCACTCAGGAATTCAAAGACATGTTTAAAAAAAATTCAGGCATGCATGTGGAGAACATGTCAACTTCACACAGAGAGGTCCAAGCTGGGATTTAAACCTTGTTGTGGTGAGGTGAGAATGCTAGTCACTACACCACTGTACAGCCCTCAGTTATAGTGGTACACAAACAACAATAATAAAGAAAATCATGCCACTGTTATTATTTCCATTCATATTATTGGCCTCATTATTGCTACGGCATCCTTCCATACAATAACAGCAAACATCCATTGTTATTATTACCAACACAATCTACGCCATCATAATTATCATTGTTATTATGATTAATATCACCATTCCATGATTTTTTTTTATTATTATTGCTATCATTACAAAATACTAATGCACACAATTATGACTGTAATTTATGCAACCATAAAAATTCACAATGATATTTAGAGAAAAAAAGCTGCTTTTGTTCGTTTTCCTTTGAACTAGCTCCTCTTGGACACCGTTCTATTTCTGGGTCAAGTTTATCTGAAATTTTGCCTCCAGTTACTGTGATACTAAATCTTTTAAATTGGGTCTAACTGTTCCCATTTTAAAACTCAGTGTTCACCTTAATTTATAACCCCATCTCTTTCAGAGAACTTTTTGTTGTAAGTGAATTGGCAGCAATTTGCGTTTAAGCTTTTGCAGAAATTGTGCCGTCTGAGATTCTAGCACATCAGAACATTTAAGTATTTTAGATTTGACAGGAAACGGTTGTGTGTTCAGTGAAATGAACTCTGATTATTTTTGATTGCTCTTTTTTTTGCAGTATGAACTGGTATGTGTTACTTCACAGTTTAGTACCTATAGTGATGCCAGATCAGTACAAAAATATGAAGTGGCTTTTTTCTGAGAAGATCCTGGGTTTAGTCAACTTTGAAATAATTTGGGAAACTTGCCGTCAATAATCACTTCTATACATTTAGGTAAATTTTTTATTTATGCTAACAGGTTCAGTAATTAGCTGTGCTAGACCAAGAATGTTTAAATCAGTTCAAGTATTTTTGATGATGTGCATACGTTCATGATCTATATATCAAAAGTAGTTTGGACCCATAACTGAGCTTTGTGGTACACCACACAGAAAGTATCTTTTGAATTATTTTTTTAACCATTCTTTATCAACAGAATGAGTCATTTCTTTTATGAGTTTTGTTAGTCAATAAGGTTGACCAGTTTCTTTGGAATCCATGCTGACTGTCAGACAGCAGATGATCTGGTGTGTGCATTGCTTTGTAGACAGAGAAAATTAAAGTTATTTTGTACTTATTTTTTCTGATGCCAGTTGAGAATATGTTGTTTAAACTTGCTGAATGTGTCACTGTCCTGCCTGATTTTGTGATTGTTGGGCATGATTCCTTTCTCACATTTTTATAAGTATCTGAATTTAAAAAGTATATAGTAATAAAATAAAATGTGATAAAATCCCATTTGGGAATTACTCTTTGTGTTCCGTATTTACAATTAACAGAGATTATTTTATTTTTTCTCAACGTAATTCTATTTCAGAAGCTAAAATGCAAAATTGATCCCAGAAAGTAAAGACTCAGAACGAGGAGTCATTGATCCTCAGATGGTGCAGAAGATTTCTCAGTCTGATGAACAGTGACTTCAGAAAGAGTGATGAGGTGGTTTGGAGGAGGAAACTGAGACTTTGACGGAGGGAGGAGAGGTCCAGGGGGAGATCTGGGATATAGGAGAGAGGAAAAGGACAGTCCAATAAGGAGATCCATTTCTAGGAGAGGGGAAACAGGGAAGGATCCAAGAGGGGGAATCATCGGGATGCTCCAAAGTTTAAATCTAGAAAGGGTGATGCTGAGGTACAGAGAGGGGAAAATCCAAAACATGGTCAAGAAATAAAAAACAAAACTTGTAAGATTAGGAAGGAAATTCTAGCCTGTCTTTATCATTTAAATAGTTTTAGATTAATTTATTTTACTTATGTAAAAAACTGATTTTCATATCAGAAAAATAAAAATGGACAAATACATCAATACTGAATGAAACCTCATTGAATCAGAAATTAATGCAAATTGAGATTTTGAGGTTCAGCGTTTTGGCAGTGATACCCAGGTCTGTGGATAACCACGCTGCCCATGTGCAGCAGAAGGTGCAGATCAACATTTTCTACTACTGCTATTTGTGTTGCTTGTCCTCAAAGCAGAACAAACTTCCTGGTATTTTTTGCTTTTGTAATCTCCGCCGGCGCTCCAGTTTGATCCGATCTGTATTTCCCTCACAGAGAAAACGTGCCGCACGCCGGAGCGACAGCTGGTCGACTCTGACTCACTTCTCAATCTGCTAAACTTTGAACATCTATGGCTAATTTGAGTCCATGAGAAGATCTTGCAGTTCAAACAGAAGTAATTCAGCGATGCTTGTCATCAGGGGTTGCTAGGTTACAGGCATTGGAAAGTAAATAATGCAGAGGAAAACAGTGTCGGATCAGGAGATCGGGCTTGGTATAAAGAGTTGAGAGAACATCTGAAGTGTAGACAATCTTTTTATCCCACTGTAGTTTGAGCATAAATCTATTGTTTCTCTGCAGCTACACTTAAAAGACAAAAGTAATCCACAACAGCAGCCAGATTACGGATGAAAAACTCAACAAAGCACACCCACTTAAGACAAGTGACCTCAAGCTGCACACAAAAAGAGAAATCTCCTTTGCACCTCAATCTTGATGATTCCCTAAGCAACTCACCTAATTATTTCTGAAGAGTGGAGAATGAAACCCTGCCCCACTAGGAAAATATGCCAATCAGTTCCCTACTGTCATAGGAAAAGGTCAATTACAGTTGCGTGTCCAAGGACTTTCCATCGTTGTTTGACCTTTTTATCTTAATGTGCCCCCAAAACCCTCTGAAGCCTCTTCCAAATGTCACATGTTTGCATGATGCCCTGGGTTTGGGAGTGTTTACTGTTACCTTTTGTCTCGTGATTCATTTTAATTCACTGTAAATGACAATGCTTTGTTTTATTTATGCACACAGAAGAGTCTGCGTTTCCCTTCAATTATTTCTTACACGAAACTTCTTAAACATGCATTTTTAATTCATCAAACCACAAATGAAACCTTTTTAATGAACCACTCCAATGAAAAATTGTCTTTTTGGTGTTTTTGTGGATTTATTCTTGTGATGGAGGACAACTGTAAAAGGAATTTAAGATTAAAACTGCATTTCTGAGTATTTTGTTAGTAATATAGGTGGGGTCCTGGGTACTTGCTACTTTAATTTTAGATTTAGTGAACAGAAGATACAAGTTGTGTTTTGAAGTTCGAATTGTTAATAATTTAGGGTTAATACTGACGATGCCTCCACTTAGCAGGAAAATTATGGGTAAATGAAACATGTAAATCCTACTAACAATATTTTTTTGCAGAAAAAATAATTGTATTAACTTGAAAGTCTTTCAAAGAAAAATATTTGCAAATGTTTGCATTACAATAAAGAGGTTAAATAATAAGTATATTTAAATGTCCAAATTCTTTCTTTTCCATTTGTTCTTTGTTTTTGTTAATGGCCTGAATCGCGGCTCAAGGTTGTTGTGGCCTAAAACAAAATGACTTCTTCATTTGCAGATCGAGCAGATAAATAAAACACGTGCACGTACTCACAAATCCTTCAGCTAAATAGATGGTAGGTGGTAGAAGCTGAGTTCATCACATGGTGGTTAGCAGAGCTGGGTTGCAAAGGAGGCAGGAACAGGAGGAGGAGGAGCAGCACAGGCCCGCTTCTGGATAGCAACCGAAGTCTCTCGGAGTCCTTCAAAAAGTTGATCACTAAAGTCCAGAGAGAATTCACTTTTCTGGTCCCCTGGATAAAAATACCCTTTAGTCTAAAAAAAATGTATTTAAAACCTTAATTCTTTACATTTGAAAGCTTACTCAAAAATTAGCTTCACAGCTAGCACGCTAAGGCTACGCATGATTAGCATATATATTCTCTGCCATGTCTATCATTTAAAAACGTTAAACTATCAAGCTAGTACTTACATGTATTGTGTTGACAAAAACAAAGTTCACTCTGCATCCATTTCTTTTAGTCAAAACTGGCCACTCCTCTTTCCTTGCTTGTCTTTCTGAGACCTATGACCTCTAAGCCACAAACGTCGCTACCTCTGATTGGACAAGGCAATCTTTTCGTCCAATAAGCAAAGAGAATTCAAAGATTGACATTATTAACATGGTAGGTTAAAAAAATACATGAGCAGAATGATTGCAGCTCAAACAAGCTTGATTATGAAACCAAAATTCATAGAAAATGAAAAACTGCTTACAAAAAAAACTACTTTTTCCTTCTTAAATGAACTTGAACTTGTTCATATATCTTTTAAAACTATGTATATTTTTAATGAACTATAATTTATTTATTTTAATTATGTGAAGTGTGCTGCTGACCTCTTGGCCAGGTCACCCTTGAAAAAGATATATTCACATCAACGGGTTTCACCTGGTTAAATAAAAGTTTAATAAAAAATAAATACTTAAATATTAAACATGATTTTAACAGCAATATTCATTTACTTATTGTTCATTTGGTGTAATATGTCTTCGTATTTTATTTATAGCTTTAATATGCTTAGTTTGAAGGTTTTTGACTGCTCTGCTCCTCTTCCTCATCCCATCATTACAACCCAATTTTCCTTACATCTGATTTAACACTGTGTGGTTGGATGGCTCCAATATTACTCATCATTCTTTTGCACCCTAATGTTAGCTAGGGGCTACAATCCTGCATGGGAGAGCTTTCAGCGATGGGGAAGGGGGCGGAGTTTGTCTGCACAAAATGGTCCCGCCCACAAGTCAGAGGAGACTTTCTGATGAGCTACTGATGTGCAGAAAATACGTCTTCAAAGAACAACAAAGACTTTTTGATAGTGGCTAATAGCTCCATAATCATAATAAAAAAATAAACATTTTTAAAATAAGAAATATAAAGTTGGATATTGATAACATAGTTGTATCACCTAAGTATTATGCCTTTTCTGCACCTTTCTGTAGAACTGAGATAGATACGGTATCACACTGGCTTTGGAGATGGTGGAAACTGTGACTTGTTCTGCAGACTAGAGTCCATGTGTGGAGGTCACCGTTGGAGATCATAAGAAATTTAAGGGAGGCTAAACAAACAACAAGCTCAACAGCAAACCTATTTCCAAAAACATGCACTCGCTGGACCAAGGATTGAAAGATTTTAAGGAATAAAAAACAACATCCTGGCATTGAGAAAAAAAAATAGTGGTGTAGGAATTGAGAGGAAATTAATTAGATCTCAAACAACATAAGAAACCAGGAGGCAAAAGGTTACAAATGATAACAGAATTCCTCCATTTAGGACTTTATTTAGGCTCGTCTCACAGGAAAAAAATAAAAACAAAAATATCAACCTTTTTCTATGGTATCCTTCCCAGTAGCGGGGTCAGTGACGTCCTGTACAACCGATGTGGTCAGTACAGCATCACTTTACTCTCCTGAATCTCCTCTCTTAGGTCTGCAGCTATTGATTCTTCGCTTCTCAACTCACTGTTTTTATTAGTAACAATTATTTTGGCCAAATTTCATTTTTTTTGGATGCTAAAGAACATGTTTTTTGACTCGACAAAAGAGCATTTATTTTAAGGCTGCAGCAGGTAGAATCAGAAAAAAGCCTCTTAACCAACTTGAACTGAGATGTCATATTTTCTATTTTGGGGTTTTGTTTTCTCTGTGCACATTGCATGGCATAAGTGATGTGAAAGAGAAAAAAAAACACTTGATCAAATACATTGTGGGTAAACATAGTTAAAACAGAAAAAGAAAAAAAACTGAAAAAGAAGGAAAGCTCAATAAGTTTTACCTGGTTTCTAACAGGACCGCTCCTCCTTAAATGACTGAAGATTTATCTTCCATAGAAATGGCTGCTTCCAGCTCCATAGCAGGATGTGGTTACGAGATTCTTGATGCCTTAGTATTTTTATCTACCTGTTAAAGTATGATGAAGTCCATTCAGTAAGGTATAGACTTAAACCATTCAATTTAAAACAAGAAAATGAATAGTAAACAAGCTAAAAATGCTCAAATCTGAAGGTTTAAACACCCATATTCTCACTTGATAGGCATTCAGTATGCATGCTATAGAGAGCCAGAAGGTAAATCAATAAAAAAATAAACTCATACATATAAATGTTTCATATAGATAAAAAAAACAATTTAGAATCTGAAATCATTAAAACTAGTATAACTTCAATAACTTTAATTATTTTTTATTGCGTCTTTACAAGGTTGTGTAATGAAGTCAGTTATCTATTGATCATCATTAAAAAAATAAAAAAGTTTTCCAGGGTCTTTGGAGCTTAAGTAGCAACTAGTGAGCATATTAATTCTTGATAAGACTTTTACAAAAATTAGGTTAAAAAATAAAAGAAACACACCAAAAGATTTATGCAATATTAAATAATCTGAAGTGTATCTGGGTGAAAAATTCAGATGAAAGCTTTTATTTTTTTTCATCTCAAACAAGTTAATTAAAAGATGAATAAACTTAAAATGTGTAATTTGTCATGTGACCCACAAAAAAGTGTTCAAGTGTGTGTGTGAATGTGTAAATGTGAGCTTTTTTTTGGGTGGGTTTTACCATCTTGGTGGAAACAAAAACAGAAAATGGTCAAACTAACAAACAATAAAAGTCAGATTGTTCCTATTTATTGATCTTTTTCTGTTGTTTTGCCCTGAGCTCCAACTTCAAACACATTTAGTTTAAACCGCTTGGTAAAAATATGCGGTTAATACAGATTTTGCATAAAAAATAATGTAGTTATTTAATTTTTGCGAAAGTCAAAGTCACAGTTTAAGGAAAATGTAATAAAAACATCTCAATGTAAACCTATGTTCACAAATATTTAATATTCATTTAATTTGGGGGAGGATGGCCCAAATTGGCAGGATCACACAATGAAAGAGCATAGGGAATCATTTAAGAAGCTCAAGATTTAATTTAATTTTTTTTCATTATTATTATTTTTTGCAATGTCTAGATAAGCTTGAATTAGTGGTTTCTTAATTTTTGTCAATAATTATACCAATTTTGACCTAAAAATTAAAGGGCAAGTGCGAAGGCAAATGCTTTTGCTGAGGGGGCAGCTGCCCTTCCTTATAGCTCTGCCTTTGATGGAAAAGCATGTATCAGAATGTAATATGTCAAATAAAGGCGGTATAGTCGCTCAACATTATCCATGTTTTCCATGATTTGGGAAGAAATGAATTCCAGAGCAACTTCGGTGGTTACACCGTGGCAGGGACATCAAGGCGTTGAGCAGTAAATTTGACAGGCTTCAAGAGAGAGGGGACACGTTTGCCGCGTTCGGTGTGAATGCAGCATAATATGACCTGCACTGACTTTTTTCTGAGTCGATCCAACTCTCTGATACCAATCTAAGATAACGGAATCCCTCTCCAGACAACCGCGCACCTGGGTAATCAACCTTACACCCCTATTACAAACAAAAAAATATATTATTTCATAGATTGTAATTAGGGCTGGATTGATAAAATCAATTAATTGATTTGAATCAATTTAAGCTTGTTAGATCAATAATCGATTCATGAATTTTCTGAACTCTTTTAAGGAAACATGTTTTTTAAGTAACTATTTGTGGTCTGAAATGCATTTTTTGTTAATTCTTTCTTCTTGAAAAAAAAGTGTACTGCTATGGTGCAATCGCCACCTAGTGGCCAAACTGAAACACCCTCCAGGAGATGCAGAACAATGTTTATGTTAATGATCTAAACATTTTTGTTAGAACTTCTCCTTTTGAGAAATCATGCAATAGCACCAATTACTAGTTCTATTGCAAACAGGGATAAAAGAGAACTTAAGACCACTTAGATCATTAAAAACATCTACTATGGGGTCCGTCTGCTCTACGGCAAAAGTTGACCATCTGCCAGAAATTTGAACAGACGGGACAATCCAGGAGCTGCTCAAAAAAACACACCAAAACTCATAAATGTAATCTAATGAATCATAATTCATTCTCCTGGATTAAACACGACAATCAAATGGAAAAAAAAGTCAAAAGGTGACGTAGACAGGCTATGGACATAAGAAGTAAACACCGCTGTCCCGGTGTCTGTGTCCCCGAGCACAGATGGTAAAAGGAGTGTTGAGCGGAGCCGGGGACAGTGAGCAATCAGCCCCCTGTTGGGTCATCAACACGGTGCTTTACAAATGGCTTCCTGTAAGAGGCCTCCAAATGTGGAATGGAAAACTTCACCTGAAAAGCCAGAAGATTTTGAGTGGACGAAACCACTATAGAAAACTGTGTATAGAAATGTCTAAAACTATGCAAGTGTTCAGGAGACATTTCTGTTTCATTAAGTAAACTTATTTTAATTGACCACAGAGACAAATGATTTCACAAACATTAGGTTATTGAATTGGACTGAAATCTGAAAACTTTGTATCCTTAAGCAGGGCTTTGTCAAGTCCAGTGTAGTGACATTTATAGTGAAGGTTTCCCCAGGAGTTCCTTCCTTAATCATTCCTGAAGCTTCCAAAGCTTAAACTTCATCTTTTTCCCTCCAGTCTGAGAGTAGAACCAGCATCCTCACAAGGAAAAATTGCATATAAAAATGATTTTCTCTTTTTTTGTAGATTTGGTCTCAAGCCATGTCAATGTAATCATATACGACATACTTTTACATTTTTGTTTATGCTCAAAGTTCAAAGATGTTTGATTGTATATTTATGCTTTGAAATACTTTCTATATCTTTAAAGCTTTTTGAAAAAAGTAATTCTAGACTTTTATCTTCTTGTTATTTCTTGTTGTTTTCAAAAAAATGATCCAAACCGTGACATGATTCGAACCACGAGTTTTGTGATCCGTTAAACCCCTAGTTTGTAACTTCTTCTACTTTTGACCACAGGACAGACGTGATAGTACATACATAGTTCTAATAATGAACTACTATCTAACATGTTAAAACATGTGGCTCCGGAGCCTCAGGTTGCAGACCCTGAAATAGACGGACACAGAACCAGTGGAGCTGGAGATTTTATTGACCTATGTGAGGTTTTGGTGGGAAATTTGTCTAAACATTTAGATTTTTTTTTCACCAAACTAACAAATATTAATAAAATATGGAATTTAGGAGCTTAAAGATGAAAACTTGCTTTGATTATTTAGATGATCCAAATTAGTTTAAAATTTAAAGCGTTTCTTAAAATAAATCCAGACTTTGGCCTAGAATGATCCTCGACAGTAAAATGAATCTGCCGTCTCAGACAGACTGAAAGATACTTTTGCTTTATGAAGGTTTTTCACCCCCATAGCTGCTGGGACATTCGCTGTTTCTGTGTGCGATCCCTCCTGAGACTTAACTGACTCGTTGTCAGTTTTGCATTATTCAATGTGAGGAGAATCAAAGCTGCTATGTGACTGTCAGACAGGTGATACATCAGGAAAGCAGTTCAAACCTGTGGATACCCGAACCGGGCCTTTGTCAAGTCAGGTAAATAGGAAAAAAAAAACACTGCTGCATCAAACAGGAGTGTAGGAACAGGCTCAGATTCACTGTCATTCCACACATGCAGACGATCCATCTGAAACTCGGAAGGATCTTTTCCAAACAGGATTTCCATTTCAAAACCCTCGCTTCAGCGAAAGCCTGAATGGCGCCTGACACATTTCAGAGAGGCAGGAGAGCAGCTAACCTGCAGGAAAGCACGCTTCAACCCAGAGAGCCTCTTCTCAGGACAATGTAACCTGTGCAGAATAATTAAGAATCAGGCTTCAGATGTTTGCGCTTCTGTACTAATGTCAAGTTTCATGTGCAAAAAAAATAATTCTCCAAAAGTTTGGGGCAAAAACTTCCAGTAGAAATACTGCTTGCATAAACAGACAGCTTTTCTAAAATTATGAGAAAACACATTAACTGAAAAGATGACATGTTAGGCCGATGCCTTTCACCAAAACATGCACAAATTCGCCTTTAATGACGAGGAAATGGGGAGTTGAGAGTCCTACCCAAAGACTAAATGACTCAAAGCTTGGATTTGAAAATAATAATATTATGTGGAAAAAAAAAAGCAGAATAACAAAAAGTTGTTTGAATTAGAATAAAAACTTTTGGAATCAGAAATGAGAAATAAAAGTTAATGTTGTTATTTAATTGAAATTTTACTTAATTTGAAGTTTACTGAGTAAAAAAAGGAACAAATCTTTGTAGCGTTGTTGCCAACGACAAGAAGTTAGTCAACTATGTGAAGAATTGTTTGTAAAGGACATGAAAATTTTAACCAAAATATCTAAACTCAAGTTAATATTGTAATTTGTAGATCTGTATTTTTCTTCACACGTTTTTAGATTTTGATCATTTTTGGTTGTGATTGGTTCATCATTTATAGAAACCATTTTATTTTTTAATATGTGAATTGGAATTTCTCAATTAGCAGGAAAAAGTGACTGCTTTGGTTACCTTCACTGTTAAAAATGGAGGAGCAGAATCATTAGGGAGGAATCATTGAAGATGGATCTTTTGGTAAATCTTGGCAACACGTTGATCTGATCGCTGTGGTTTAGATATCAGCTGTGCAGGATGACGGTGCGGTCGCTCTATAAGCACAAAATGGTTTTAGCTTGGAGTTCTGTGTGAAAGCCTCCATGTTTCAGTAAAATAACGCAAGTTAGTAGAAACTTTTCAACCATCATGTACGTTGTAGCTGAGAGACTGTTGGGATAACATCTTCTAGCAGACAGTGTTCACATTAGATTGTTACTGTCAATTACTATCACATATACTTGCATTTGGAAGGGGCTTGGTGTAAATTGTGAAAAAATCTCATGAATATTAATCCAAAAAATTTCTTTCACATAATTCTGGCCAAGCACAATAATTAATTTATTTGGTTTATAACCATTCAAAAATCTGTCAGACGGAGGATAACTAGGTATCAAGTTATAGAATGCTTGACAGGGGGTGGGAGGAAGCAAACTTGTATAATTCAACTCTGGCTCTACATAACCTTTTTCTTTACATAAATGATCATCTGGTTCATAAGTTATAATCAGATATTTATACCGTAACAATACAGATTCAGGTCATTAAATATCCTTAAGTAACAATAAATCACATGTAAGTAGGGGTAACACTATATCAGACTTTATCATGACATATGCCGATCAATAATCAGAATGAAAACATTTTTTTAAATTATGAATCCTGTATGAATAATGCTACATATTCACGATTAAATGCTCATTGTAAAGAAGTACATTTTAATCATTTGAACAGGAAAGTATCACAAAACTTATCTTTTTCAGAAATTAATAAGTTATTCGCATTTTCCCCTTAAGGTTCTGAAGGTCAAGTGGCCACATATTTTTACCACTGATTTACTACAGCTTATTACATAGTTAGCCAATCGCAATCAATAAATAAAGTTCTCATAAAGTGCTTGTATTATTAATTTTATAACGGGAGTGTGAAGGCCGGTAGAAGTAGAACAATATTTGGCCAATGGTCCAGACTTTAGACAAAGTGTTGCATATCGATGCAAAGTTGCTTTTCTTAGCCTTAGAATCTGTTGGAATTTTGTTAATTGTGTAACTGGGAAAGGAGTTACAGTAGTTTTATTTTATTTTTTAAGTGAATTTTATCCATCTGCTGTTATTGATAGAGCTATTACATCAAGGTTATTTCACCTTTGTGGGATTAATACAGTTTTATTCTATTCAACCAACCAACAACAATTGCTTGGTCCAAACATGTGCCGTTTGAGTGTTCTGGGTTTGGATCTCGACGACCCAAAGTGAGCTTTGGAAGCTGTGAAACCCTATTAGGAGTTCTGGTGTGACACAGGTTCTGTTCTAAACCACATCTCTGACCTTCATCCTTCCTTCTCATAGTTTTTCATGAAGATGACACATCTGATTTTACCACCAGGCGACACAATGTTGTCATCATGTCTGCTTGTGTCAAGGACATCTCTGCTCAGATGAGGGAAAAAAATCTATAACTCACTCTCAAAGACAGAGGTCCTGATCTTTCCTGCCGTCTGTGCTGAGCAGGACGGCTCCACCACCAACGTGGAATCTCCAGAGTTCATCCCTACTAATCCTTCTGAGAGGGAAAACCGAGAACACCCGTTACACCAGAGTTACATCCCACTCGGCTGCAACAGGTTCTAATTATGCTCTTCCCCATGCACCTGCCTGATCTTTTTTTTTATTCTTCTCTAAAACCTTATTGGGAGATGTTTCAATTCAACCCTCTAACGAAAACAGTTGGATCAGTTTTGTTTATGTCCCACCTGCCATTTAGGAACAAAGATCGGTGTTACTGCAAGTTCACATTGTCCTTTAGAGTCTTTGATATTGCTTGTGAATGAAAATGCTGTAAAGTTGAGTTCATACGTGCGCTGTGATGTTGGAGATAGAAGAAAACTTTAGAAACCTGCGGTTGCATCAACTCTATCCTGCTTGTTTGCTCATCAATCCTTAAGAGTCAGAGTTTCAGCTAATGATGCACCTTTTCTTCCAGCTCTTTGATGTTTTTTTTTTTTTTTTTTGTTCACTAAACTGCAGCATCATTTACTTCACTGAATGAATTCAATTTTCATGTACTGTGAAGGATACCGAAGCTAAGCAGGGCAGCAGGAACAAATTTATTCCTTTTTTTCTTTTTTTCTGAATTGAATAAATAGAGGTGCTGGCTTGAGCTTTTATGTAAAGCCATTAAAGTCTCATGTTCTTTGAAATGCTTTTCATGATTACCGGGCTTTCAGTGACATGAAACGCTTAGAGAAAACTAAAAGTCACCGGGGTCATTCGCTTACACTTTTCTGAGAATTTGCAACTTATTTGTGTCAAACAATGGCCAAGAAAAAGTTCATAATAAAAATGCATGCATTGAATGTTTTTTTTTTTTTTTTTACAGTGACCTTCAAGTCTAAGTTTTTCAATAGAAACCATACTAATTTGGTACGTTTAAAATCTGTGGCTAATGGAGTAGGAGCTGTCTTTCAAGAACCAAAAAATTAGATTGAGTTAGAACAGGCTTTTATGTTTTACAATAGTTTTTCTAAAACATTAATTTGTTAAACCAATACATCAATATTACATTTTTTGTCAGTTCAAAAGTGCATCCATTTACTGCTCTTGTCTGACTCAGGCAGAAACCGTCTCCATCGATTGGTTGGCCTATCACAGGGAGATGGGTCTTCTTCTTCTAATTGGATAACTGGTCAGAGGTGGAGCCCACCAGTGTGTCGATGAGGAGACAGACCGTTAGACGGAGATTTATTACCAAACAGAACGAATGGAGGAATGAATTGTTTTGGAGTTTGGGGTGAAACTACTCCAGTTTGTGAACCCCACAAATACTTTAGCTTGAAATCACATGCTCTTGGGAGACCATCATCATATTGCTGGCATTGACTATACGTGAGAACTGGACTGAGTGACCCCTCCCCCTGGCGTTACCTGCTGGTCTCAAGAAGCCAAAATCCTACAGACTTCCATAGAGAAATAAACAGCTATTACTCAGTAATTCTATTATAATAACCATTCTTGCCCTGCTACTGTTTTTAAACATATTGTTTCTAATTCTATTTTTTCTATTATATTTTTCTTTATTGCAAATTACTAAAATCTAAAACGGACCAGTCAGATGCCTCAATTAAAGTATTTGATTTCATTAGAAGTGTTTGACAGATTCTCCAATTTCAAGTGGTAGGGGGTGTCAACTTCCAACAAGCTCCCTCCTGATTGGTGAGAGTGGTTGCCATAGAAACATTGACTCAGACAGATTCCGACCAATCACTTGTCTGACGCTTTCTGGTTCCAACATGTCTGTGTCTGCATCATGGAAAAATAGTGACTGAATGATTTAATTGGAGCCTAAACTGTTTACTATGGTTATGTCTGAATTCCTTCACTACTCACTATATTGTGCGTTTGACATTTTCTAATGGTGTCTGAATCTACAATTCCAATATCGATTGCACTACAAATTTCCCAGAGGTCTTTGCGAAAAACTAGCAAGCATCGATGCTAAGTACAATTGCGATGATTGACAACAATAATCACTATTGTCCACTGTGATCGAACAATTTTTGTGAAAATATGTTATAATCTATTTTTTAAACAAACCATCCACATTTTCATCATCAGAACAAAGTGGAATCAAAAATAGACGGAAAATGTTCATGGTGATTTGTGAAATTTGTGGCGTCATATCCGACGTTTAGATAAACAAAAGTACTCCTGGATGGTGGTAGGCTCCTCGTCTGGGGGGCTTTCAAGGGGTGAGGCTAAAAATCTTTGACTTAAAACCTAAGTCCATATTATTTTAACATTTCTTAAACCTAAGCAGTAAATATTACTAATCTAAGATATAGAAAAACTTTCTTGACTTCTTCTGACTGAACATAGTTTTGTCTGAAATATAATAACAATAAAAATAACAGGAAATTGGTTTTAAAGCCACACTTTGATCATCTTTTGATTTATTTTAGAAGCGTTACCAGTGGCCTTTTAATCATGATTATGCCATCAAGTTCCCCCAATATGACCCTTGACAACTAAACTGGACAAAGCGTTAAGAAATGAAGATCTCAGAAAACAGTCTGGCTTGGTCCTACTGTTTAGAAACCATATTGTGAGGATCCAGTCATTCAAGGCCCAGCCGACCACGGGGGTCATCGCCGCAGCGCCCGCCCAGCACAGGGCAGGCGGAGCCCCAGAACAGAGGATCCCCATGAGGAAACACTGGAGTTTAAAATAAGTAAGAAGCATTAAAAATAATAAAAAAATACTTAAAAAACATAAATATGATAATAGTAAAAACATGGCTGGTAGATTAAAATAATAAACGAGTTTATAATATACCTATACAATGATTCACAGAGAAGTAAAGAAAAAAAAAGATACGATAAAATTCAATAACTATAAAAGTCATGTAAAAGCCAGGTTAAAAGGTGGGTCTTGAGCTTCTTCTTAAAAACCTCTGTGGTCTCTGAGGCTTTCCGGCTGACTGTTCCAGAGGCGAGGACTGTAGTGTTAGAACGAGGCCTCATGTTTTGGTCCTAACTTTAGGGACAACTAAGAGGCAAAAGCGGGAGGACCTCAGGGTCCGCGAGAGTTCAAGCAACTCAGCTAATTAAGAAGGTCCAAGACCATAAAAGCATTTAGAAACCATTCATCTAATCCAACTAGTCTAGACTCAAGTGGAAGAACCTCCAAAAACACTGAAGATTGAAAAGAAATATATAAAAAAACAGGAAATATAATAACAATGTGTTGTAGCTTTATTTAATTAATTTTCTTTGGCGAAGACGAGACTTCTTCAGTGTTTGCTCTGCAGCATCAGTCACTTTTTATGTATTCACTCTGATGAGGTTTGGTTAGACTTTTGTTAAACAGTTTAAAAGTCTTTTGTGTACAGACAATAATATTGTCAGCCTTTTTGGTTAATAAATAATTTTCTCAATACTGTTTCTAAAGCATGTCTCAGCAGAGGTTTACATTCCAATTAACGGCGAACAGCAATTCCTCTGAACAAAGTGGTTGGAAGACGCGATGACAGCCTAAGTGCCTCTCTTTAGCGTTATTATAACGTATCATTGTAAAATGTGATACTTTATCATTTTGGGCTGCAGCTCTGCAGGAGAGGGAGGGTCAGCCTCTGATCTGCTTTGCTTCATGGAGGCCTTTAATGTCTTGCTCAAGGACACTTCATCCAGTTAAAGGGTGCTCTCCAATCAGCATCCCCGCCCCACCTCCCTCGGAAACGGCTCTCAGACAAAACCGCGCCACGCTCCGTCGTCTTCCTCAAAGATAACGAATACATCTTACTCTGATTTTGATTGATTTGTAAGATTTCATTTGATTTATTGTTAAAAAGGATTAATAATTTCCACTCCATTAGGACGCTGTGGTAATTGATGAATGGCAGCATCACCAGAGATGAGAAGTTACATTAAGTTTCATTAAAATTTCATTACGTGTCTCCGAGTGTTCGTTTGCAGCTCAGTGTTGATGTGAACTGCTGGGTTTTTCTGATGTGACAGTCTCTGTGGATTAGCTGCTCTGCCTCAGCACAGCGCTGGAAAACAGGATTTTTTATTATTTTACTCATAAAGGGACGTTAACACATTTTTGTGTTTTCTTTGTGAATCAATTTGGTGGCTCTTTGTCTAAACCTTTCTAAATACTCTGTTACCAAAAATAGGGTATCTTTCGGAGGTAGTAATAAATTAGGTTTAAATGCGCCTAAGTAATCAGGTTACAAATGGCTTTTTGGGTAAATTAGATTTGTAAATGTCCCACAAACCAAAATATCTGGCTTCAGTGAGCAGGGTGGAGGATTAAGAGTATTTCTTACCCTGTGAGACACAAAATGTTACATTGACTTTATGACTGTCAAAAAGTCAAAATTGTTGCTAAACAACAGATAAGAGTAACAGGTTAATCTTCCCACCTGGATCTAATGAACATCTATTTAAAGGGTAAAAATATTCCTTCCTCTTTGACAACCATCTGAAAATAACAGTAATTTGAGCTATTACAGTTCATTACAAATAGGTGGCTTGTACTATAAAAGTCACCCACTGTTCACTCCTATGCTACCAATTTTTGAATTCTTAAAGACCTGCTCTGATGAAAATTATGTTCTAGGGTGGATGGACTGCCAAGCAGATCATTTTAGTAGAACAAATTATGTTTAGTTACGTATGATAAAGAATAAATTGAAGGGAAAGGGGAGGTACATTCTAGCTTAAACTAGATGACAATGTGAAAAAAACTAAGTAAAACTAACTAACCATTCAAAAATATGGTTTATCAGTCATAAAAAAAACTATTTTGAGACAAACAACCACAACAATATGAGTGTTTTACCTCACTTTATCATAAAAACTTTGCTTTAAAGCTTATGTGTCAAAGTCAGAGTAATTATATCTGGCCCCCATTATATATTATTATTGTTATTATTATTAACAGCCTGATGTTATCTTGCTCAAATATTGAAGCAACACTACAGTTATGGAGGCTGGGAGATCAGTTAGAATGACTTCTAACACAACAGGATAAAATAACTCAAGGGAAAACAGAGTAAAACAGCCAGATAACAAAACTCATTGACAAAACTCACACCTAAACCCCAATCCGCCCAGACAGGCAAAGGTAATGGTATCCCTCAATTCCTTGTGCTGCCAGATCTGACAGCAAAGCTAATATGTCTGTGAACATTATGGGAAGCCTTTTTATCATTTAATAGATATCTTTGACATCAGGCTATTTTAAGCCTAACTAGTAATGTTTTTTGAAAATGTCACTTGTTAACTAGTAAGCAAAATTAAGGCCCACTAGTAAACTACTGCATGTTTTAGGACATTACTAGTTAACTAGTTTACACTTTTGGGTATCACTAGTAGTTGTACTTTTGGCATTACTAGATAGGCTTAAAACAGCCTGATATCAAGGATATTGATTAAATGATAAAAAGGTTTGCCATAAACCTTCTATACAATATTAACTCCAAATCCCATCATACAGCGCATCAGCGCGATATTTATGTTTAATGTTAAATAAATTTGAGGATTTTTTTCTTTTACCATTTACTTTATTTTTAACTTTTATCATTTTGACAGAATATTTTATTCTGGAGAGTAAAATATGGAAAGTTATTTAATGTTTAAATTGATTTATTCTGGAATAATATTGCTGTCTGTTTTACTTAAATTTATGCTGAAAAATCTAAGTTTTTCATAGTTTAAAAATTAACAATTTAGTTTACTTATTAGTTCAATAAATGTTTGTGATTTTGGCCCCTGTGTGATTGAGTTTGACACCCCTGCTTAAAAGAGCCACTTAGTAAAACTTAAGTCAACTGAACATTAGACAATAGTATGATGGATCACCACAGTCAAAATTGTGAAACAATTTCTGAAATCATTTCTGAAATCATCATTGCAGCAAAACGGAGGGAAAGGGGGGGCGGGGTTATCTGCACCAAAATTCCTGCATCAACAGTAGAAATTTGCAACAAGTCAGAGGGAAATTTCCAATGAGCTATAGTGTTGTTCTGCAGAAACTATGTCCAAGAAAACAACACAGAATTTTTTCTTTTTTTTTTGGCTAAAAACAGCATAATCATAATTAAAGACCGCTGAATGATTTTACAATAAATCAAATTGAAGTTGGACTTTAAAGAAGGTTTGACCAAGAGTGCTGGTCCTCTGATTATCATATAGGAAAACTGCCTGGACCTCCTCTTAATGCTACATTTACTTATGGGACTTTTTACCATTTTTTTTCCTGTGATTCACTCTTTTCTAAATACAGTCTGGTTTTTTGCATTTATTTATTTTTATACATTGAAGCGCACTGTGCTTCCTTAATTTACATCTCCAGGTTCATTATTTGGTTCACTGAAAAGTGGCTCTGCATTCACACTGAAGTGAACCGTGCCAGAATACATTAGCAAATGATCTAAGATGTTTTTTTTCTCGAGCAAACCAAAGTTCACTTGTTTGAGATGCTGATAACCACAAAGTAGAAATATTTGTTTCAAATGAGTCCAATGCTAATGAATGGGTAACATTCATATATTTATATCTGGTTAAACTTTTACTTATTTCTTCAAAAATTATGATTGGAACAGCAAACCTTTCTCACCTGACACAGAGTTTCGTTCTAAATCAAGACTTCTGCGGGCAAATCCACAGTGACACTCTAATTTGGTGACAAAGCTTAATGTCTGTGAAGTGCTCTGCAGTGGGAAAGTGTTGAAGTGGGGCTTCATCTTTCAGTTTCTCCTAAATTATTAAACATTAGGGTGCTAAAAAATGTTATTTCATGCAGGCAACAGATCTGGATTCCACCTTCAGGATCGAGGACATAGACATCAAAATTCAGCAGCAGCCGGAGTGCAGTATTAGGTAGAGAGGCCTGATGGTCGATACTGGAGCTACTTCACACATTTTTAGCCACGTCGCAAAGATTACAAACTTTGATAAAACTTTCAAACTCTGTAGAATCATCAGATAGAACCCAAAACAAAGATGTCACTCAGCAAAGAGGGGATACTGGTTTTCCTGGTTGACAGCACAGGACCCGAAACATAAAACTGAGACACCAAACCAATCAAAGGGCGTTTATTTTGTGAAGTAAGCCACCACATCAGGAGCAACAGTCACCCTTAAATGAGGACAGGACATGTTAACCTACAAATACTCTATAAACTTTATTATTTATGGGTCTTGAAAGTTATATTTCTTGCAAAAAATAGTGAAGGGAAAGTGATAAATGCAACACCTGTCATGATTTTAAAATATGGAATAGGGTTTTGAGTTACTGCATCTTGAAAGATGTGCTTTGATTGCAAAATATGGGTAGTAAAATGCAGATATAAAGCAAAGCAGGAACACTTTTGCAAGAGTTTGTTCAGGGAAAGTTTGTGCAAACTTAAAATAGAAATCCTGATCCAAGAGCAGAGACTTCTGTGTAAATTTAGCAGCTCCAACACCATTAAATGTGTCAATGGATACAAATACGAGCAATCGTTCACTGATGATTATTACTGTTCATTTTTTTTCAAGATGAAATGTGATTCACTGCACCAAAGAGACATTTCCAGTAGATGTTGGCCCTTTAGGAAGGGTGAAGTGTATCACAACTGACAATGGCACAGAGTTCACATGCAGAGAACTATTGTTGAACTATTCTGTCCATCGTAGTACGAAACAGATGCTTTAATAAGCAAACACGGAGAATCTTACCAAATGTTGACAGATTACAGGTCAGACTTTTTAAAAAAGGCTAAGTCTCTCTGCTTTGAATTTTGATTCCAGTTATGACAAAATCAGTCTTGGCCAGTTGGTTTTTTTTTATCCTAAAACAGAGCAGGTTCAGAAATATAAAAATGCCAGAATATCTGGGTAGGTCAAGTAAGAAGAACAAAGACAGATGAGTTAGAAGAAGATGCTGGACACGTCAGAGTAATGCAGTTTGGCTGACAGAATCTCACAGGAAAACGACATGAGCTATGGGGGCATCCAAGGGTCAATAATGAGAGACAAACATCCATAAAGTGACACATGTGATGGAAAAAGCCAAAAGGAGACACGTGTAAGGAGTGATGAGTCTGCCGGTAGGGAGTTATTCTAGAGATCTAAGAGATTAACAAGTAAAATTGACACAGATGAGATTTCCAATACCATAGACGGTTATCTACATGAGGTATCCCACATATATTCATAGAAGTTATGGAGTCAGTTAACTCAAAGTAATGGAATTAAGGGGATTCAGTTATTAAAAGAAAACAATCCTTTTGTTCCAGTCTGCCAAAAGGCAAGAAAAATGTGAGGGTTTATATTTTTTGTTCTAAAATTTTCAGCATGAGTACCAGGTGGGGTGTTAAGGCATTTTAGTTCAAGCACTCAAGTTGAAAATGTAATTGCTGTTATGTATAGTTTGGAGATCAAGAACGTAGGTTACGCCATTGCGATAACTTTAGTGAGAGTAACTGTTTTGAGTCATTGTGGGGTTTTTTTTCGAAAAATAAATACAATAAAATAAGTATAAAAAATAAATAAAGTTTTTCATGTTTTCTTGTTCCTGATAAAGGATAAAGGAGGCATGTGCTTCCATCACTTTTTGTTTATTGAGTTCCTTACTGGTGAAGCTGCAAATCTTAATACAGAGCAAAACAAATATACAAAAAACACCAATGTTTCTAATGAAGTGTGAAGCAGCCTTTAAAGATCCTAAAGATCCTTCAACACCTGATTCAAATCCAGTTTTTGATGGGTCTACCAAAAGATAGACACTGCTAGAAAAAAGTTGTGACATCGCTGTGAAGACATGGTTATTGCTCTGTATGTACATTTTTAAATGGATGCTACAAGTTACCAGATGTTCCACAGAAACCAGGTTATAAATGCAGCCATTATTCTCACATTTATGTTCTGTTGACTCATGAGAGTCTCATGCATTTTATGTGTTGATGTGTATAATCACCTACGCAGATGACATGCTGCTCTATAATAGTAAGATCTAACAGATTAAATGAGTGAATCTAGACAGCTATTTAAAGGTCTCTTGATGGTTTCTCAACCCTAACAATTCAGAGGTCATATATGTGATTCAGCTTAAACACTGAACACATTCATTGATTTTTACATTTGTAGTAAAAGTATTAATGATTTTCTTGCAAACTGTTGTGTGCATTATAAAACTCTAATAAATTTAGGAATTCTACAAGAAAACAAAAATTCCTGATAAATCATCCAGAACATCAAAGAAGAAAAACAAGGAAAGGACTTACTTGACTCATGATTCAACAGTCAGAAAGAAACTCGTGGACCATAAGAGTTTGGAGAGAAAGTCACAGCTGGGCAAAAAGAGCATAAAGATTCATTTCACGTTTGACAGAAACATCTAAATCTTTTGGAAAAACATTTTGATCAAACAGATGAGGATGTGCACCACGATCTATTTTTTTTTCTTTCAGAAAACAATCAAACATCAGACCAACAGTGAGACACTGTGGTGATAGTATGATGGAGTGAAGTTCATTTACAGCTTCAAAAACCCTTCTCTGTTTTTGATTCAATGAGTGTCTGAACTCTCCAACTGCAGCATCAACAGGTGAGGGTCTGCCTCTTACAATGGAAAAACTTTTCATGATGGACTGAAACACAAATTCTGATCCGCTGCAACCAGGAGTCCTAACGGGGAACCCATTCCTAACACATGACTTCATTGTTGTTTTGTGTATTTGATTGGATTTTCAACATTCTCTCATCTAAGTTTTTATTTATTTATGTGTTGTTTGTTTATTGTATTTATTTATCCCCTTGTTTAATAGACTGTGTTAAAGGTGCTACACAAATAAACGTGACCTTAAATCTGACAGGATCTGTTAGATCACCTTAAAGGGTAACCAAACCCAAAATAGCTTTTTTTTTACTGTTTATCTGTATAAATGGGACTTTAAAAGTGCTGTTTTTTGGTCATTGCCAAATTTTTGGCAATTTAAAATAAAATAAAATATAATTCTAAAAAAAAACAAAAAAAAAAACGTGTCTGTGCTGCCCCTACAGGTTGAATTGATGTATTACATTTTAATTTCATGATTGGTCAAACCTTTTAAGTCCCACGTCATGATCTGCAGCTCCAGTAGTGATAACAGTCCCATTCTCCAACTTTCCTGTTTGGTTACCCTTTAAACAGTTCAGCAAAACGTCCCTTTCAATCTTTCTTTTCATCAGGATTATGACGGTTTTAGTAAAATAAATAAATAATTAAAAACTGTCTTGTTTTCTAGGACATAGTTTCTGCAGAGCAGCAGGAGTTCATTAGAAATTCACTTCTGAGTTGGAAGCAGGACTGTTTGTGCAGAGCAAGCCTGCTCCACTTCCCGTGAACCATCTGTTTACGTGCTCTTCCGCTTGATAACAGCCCCTCACAACCCCAACCCAACATTATAGGTGCAGAGAAAAAAGGTAGCAGTACTAAAACTTATTCAGCGTTTTGAGCCAAATGCCAGTTCAGATGAGGAAAACAAAGACATAGATCTAGTTGTCTAAAGGCAGATGCATCCAAATGGAGCGGAGCAGGGAGCTTGTGGCTTGCTGCAGTGAAACTTACAGATTTTGCATCTCTGAAATTACGATACAAAACACTCAGAAGTGCTATTTTAATCTTACTTTTATTTAGATATGTTCATTATAATCAGAAAAATGCTTCAAAACATGTGTGTGCTTTCATAGGCAGGTTTACATTAAAGTGGGGTCATCTGGACCCCACAAGACAGGGCAACTTTTTTTTTAAGGATTTATTATCTATACTGGTGTCTGTGGCAGACATGAAATCCGTTCCACTTTTGTCACGGGAGGGATCACACAATATGCACGGATTGGGTCATCTGGACCCCATAAGATGGCACGAGGTTTAAAAACATCAAAAGACAATTTTCATCAAAGTGGGTCTTTAAGCAATAATTTGAGTCGACAAAAGTTCATCTCCCAGACATTTTTCATAAACACTTGAAGCAAATTGCATGCTTTAATGGTCATCATTGTAGTTGATCACAATGTATTTTTACAAAAAAAATTAGAAATCTGATGTTTTTGCAGAAAAGTGTTCAGTTTTGTTGCATTCTGTGAGTTTTCTCTGCACTTTCTTCATGCCAGAAGTGTGTTGTGAAGCTGCGTTCAGGTTCTGCGTCTCCGACATCAAACTGCGCGTTCTGCAGCTGTCGTTCTCCCGCTCTCATCTTTTGGGGATGTGGGAGAACTCCAGCTGAATCCCTGGAGTTTTCCTCGATCTGCAGTTTGTGGGCGGCCGGCTCGACAGTCACGGACAGCAAACGCCGCTGCGTTAATGAAGGAGGGGCTGTTGCAGAGCAGACACTCCACTACTTCTTCTTCTTCTTCTTTTTTTTTTTCTTTTTTTGTACTAGTATCTCATCCGAGTCCTTGATGCGCAGCAGCCCCCCCAGCCCATCTCACACGCCTCCGGGCGCTGCGCTATTTCTCCCCGCGGAGTGCTGCAACTCTCCGCCAACAATTCCTCCCAGTCCGACAGTGACTGCTGCGCATCCTCCAGGCACCCCCACCCCCACACTGTCACTCCGGCTGCGCCTCCACCCACGGGAGGGTTGGAGAGCAGAAAAACAACAGCGGGTTGATTTTCTCCTTGAAGGAAAACCATCAACCGAAAACTCTAGATGAAAAACTATTATTATTATTAACACTCTTTAAAATGATTGGCCCCCATTTGAAACAACACGCTTACAGCAAAATCTGTAATAAACAATTTTACGGCAAATGACTTTATTTTGAAATTTAAAACATTCACATAAAGATCTACACAATCCCACTTTCCAAAATCCAGATCATCCATGCATCATCCATTAAGGGGGCGTGTCAACCTTAAGTCTGACATCACTGCTTCTTTCTTTGGGTAAAATGATAGTGTAGCGATGAATCAATTATTTTCCTTATGATCCAACCTGAGGCAGAATCGAATCAAACTATACGATTAAAAAACAATGGTTCCAAAAAGAGATCAATGGATAAAAAATACAGTTTGTATTGAGGTACAGTGTCTATTTTACTGCTACTACATAAAAATGACCAAGTGTCATCACAAGGGGCTAGACATGTGATGGCAGTAATAAATGACCAAGAAATATAGCGTAGATTCAGAATGTTCTAATGATGTGGAAGAGAAGTGATCTGAACTTTATGACAGTAAAATGTGAATGGGTTCTTGTTTACTTTTTTGTTTGCATGTTTAATTTAGACTTGATTATGTTGCAAGAAATACAAGGAATCTGGAAAACTTCACCTGCACTGTTGAGTACCAGGTATCTATCTCCGAGTCACACTGAACGTTTGGCTAAAGATGTCCTGGATCAATGAATTGGATTGAATCAGATCGTTCAAAATAAGACAACATTGACAATAAACTATAACAGCAACCCATAATATGAATTAAATTACTGTTAAAACCATTTGTAACACCCCTAAAAGTTCATATTTTTTCTGGTTTCTTTATAGTTTTCTACACAAACACAGTCAAGTATCAACAGATGATTGGTTATGTGTTTAATTTGGTTTATTTCAAGCAATTTCAAGCAGAAAAACAAATGAAAAAGACAAAAAAACAACAACAAAAAAACAAATAAATCTATTAGAGAAATGCTAGCTGAAAATGAGAAAAATGATGCTATCCTCCTGACTTTATAATTTCTTTTCATTTTAAATAGGCATATTTTCCCCCTTAGTTCACTCATGCTACATTAAATTACATAAATACAATAATCATCAATTAGAGTTTGTCTATCAGTTTCAATAATCAGTTACTCTTTTAATCCAGAATCAACCTGCAGTCAGAAACTTCTTTCAACAGAAAATTGACCAGAGTTGAGAATCGAACTGTAGAACCAAGTCAAAAAGAAAGAAAAATAACTTTTTGTATAGAGTTCATGTATGAAGAACCACTAGATGTCAATCTTTAAAGTAAAAAAAATTGGTCTAAAAGGTCAAAGATAACTTTTCTAACAAAACAAATCTAAAAACGGAAAAATTTGGTTTGAAAGCTTGATTAAGTTTTTCATCTTAGAAAGTAAAGGTCAACTTAGAGTTATAAAATGTAAATCAAATAATAAAATCAAATAATATTAAGTGAAGTTATTTCTGTCCATGGGATGTATTCAATAAATGAACCCGTCACCTGCGTAGATATAATTTAAAACAGCTTTTATTTACTTTTATCTGACACCTCCCACCTTTAGAGCAAACCACGCCCACTTTCCCCTCCTTAAATAGTGTTTCTGTCTTTAAAGTTGTGTTTTCTGCTTTGAGTCTCAAATGTTTTAGATTTCTGAAACTGCAACTTTTCAAAGTAATAAAGTAATTTAAAAAAATAATCAATTGTGAGTGACAAAAGTGAAATGTGAGTTTTCATAACATGTCTCTATTTAATTTTGTTTTAAAAGTTTGTTTTGCGTGAGTCTAACACGAAGTTTCAGGTTTGTTGGAGAACTTCACAGATGAGTGAAAGATTCAGCACCACGGACAGCTCCTCTCTCTCTCTCTCCGCGCTCTCCCGCACGCGCACGCGCACTGTCTCTTCCGGGCGCTCGCTCGCAGCTGGCTGTGGTTCAGCTCCTCCCTCTGAGCCGTGGCTTTCCCCACCAAACCTCCTCGGACGTGCACAGTTTCGCTGAGGAGCGCGTTTCCTTCTCAGATCCGCATCGACCCGGGCGAGGCGCGTTCAGGTGCCGGATCAGGTCTCCAGCCGTCCCTCACCCACATCTCTGCCAGCGATGGAGGCTCGGGCTGGCGCGCGCCCAGACTGGCACTTATCTCTGGGCATCTGGGTGATGATCGCCGCGTTGCAGCACGCAGAGGCGGGGATCACTTGTGCCCGTTGCCCGTCTCCGGTTCGGCTGCAGCAGGAGGATTTACAGCTGACAGAGGAGAGCCTGAGGAGCGTCCAACTGGAGTTCAGAGCCGAGGACGGCAGTTTGGAGGAAGTTGCTCCACAGGATGCTGCCCTCGGGTCCGGCAGGGATCGGGGATCGGGGGCGGCGGGGAGCGCGGACAGTGCGCTCCTGAGAGCCAAGAGGAGCGCTCCGGAGTTGGCAGAGTTCGGTGGCGCGGATGTGGGCGCGCCGGGGGAGCGGGGCCCCGCGCTGGACGGGCACAGAGGGGGCAGACCCGAGCTCCGCTGGAGCAGGGAGGACGGCGGAGCGAGTAACCCGCTAAGCAGCAGCACTTTCGCGCTGACGGGGGACTCTGCGCACAACCACGCCGTGGTGTACTGGTCAGGACGCAACAGCAGCGTAAGTTTAACCCTCCCCACACTCAGTCACCCAAGTGCCCATGCCCGCTTCACATCCATCCCTCACGCAGAGGGAGAGACCCGACTCTGCGCCACGGAGCTCCTGTTAACAGGTGCACCGCGCGCTCTGCAGCTGCGCTCCAGCGCGCGCCACACTTGTACTTTTTTGTGCCTTTTTGGAATCGATGAATGTGCTGTTACCTCTGAGCCGGCAGAGCTGAATATTGATGCTGTCAGTAGTTCTGAGAACTGAACTCTTCCCGACTGACGCAGGTTTGCGTCCACACCGAGAGTCTGAGCCAGAAATGATGGAAATGATCTTATTAAAGCCAAAGATTCAAGAGATATCTCCTCAGTAATAAAAAGCCTAAACTAATTTATGCGGGATTATTAAGTATTTATGACTAATCTGCCCTTTTAGAGGAAGATTAAATCAATGGTCTTAATGTATGCAAAGATAAGGATCTCTGCTGCACTACCACACGGCTTCCAAGGGAAAGGGGTGGGGGTCTAATTCATAATCACTCAAGCAATCCCTTCTGCAAAATGTGGAAAAAAGTTGTGATTTTTAAATAAAAACGAGGAATTGTGAGCCAGTTTGCAGTATTGATCTCTGAATTGACACATTTAGGTCGCCCCTGCTGCAGATGGACGCTTCACCTCCTGCACTAGTGACCCTTGTTTGCAGAAAAGAAGCAGAACAAAAGATTTATCCTTTGAATTCCATGTTTGGCTGCGTCTCTATAAATGCAGTTTTAGGAGAAAGGACTGATTTCATGTCTGAGCTGATTATGACATGGTGCATGAACTTGTTTTTTTACCCGCAGTCAGGAGGCGCTGCAATGGGAATCTGTGGGGATGAATAGGTCATCGTGTGCTGGTTCCCCCCCAGCATCAAAGCTTTAAGACGTATCCCGAAGACTGAGGCCTCTCTGTCAAAGCCTTTTTTTTCTGTCACTGCATTTAAAAATGGGGTAAATGGGCCGTCAGAGGGAGACGAGGTCTGCTGCTTCATCTTCATCGGCTGCTGCTTTAAGTCTTTTGTAGATGGAAGAAGCCTGTGATCATGGGATGTGACTGGCCAACTGAAAACTCTAGATAGTCTATCACATTCTCGTGAAGATCTGTCTTCTTATTCAGTCAGAAAATAATAAAAGAAAAATAAAAGGAAGGATATATCTGTGGAAAGTCTGCTGTTGCTGCAGAGACAGACAGTAAAGTAATCGTGAGAGTATTTTTTTAGTCATTTAAAATGTGTGAAAGTGATTTATTCTTTAAATTTTGAGTTAAATAATGGTATTGTTTATCTGGTGTCAAACTCAAATCCTTGAAGCTGGTTTCATTGTTTGTTTTCTGAATAAATATTGGCAACGTTTAAATGTTTACAAACAAGCACTGAGTCCCAAAACAAATTAGATTTCTTTCAGTCTAAAACTTAAAAAAGAAACTTCTTTTTAACATCACAATTCAAAGGATAAATAATTCTAAATAAAATATGGGAACACTTTAAACAAAAGGAATTTAAATGTGCTTTTTATTTAGTATGATTTGAAAGATACAAAAGGAAAACATGGAGTCTTTAACAGCTACTTTGTACTTAAATAAATTAAGAGTGTGAATATTCCATAATCTGTCTGAAAGAAAGGAATCAAAAAAGCCAAGTTACAAAGAAGGATCTATATGTAGCATGGGGGTTTTAAAGCTTTTATATTAAGGCTGTTGCTGCATTTAAACAGATTTTGCTGCAACATTCACACAGAGGCTAGTGTATATTCACACAGAGATTGGTGGTATAGTCAGACAGAGAGTGCTGGTATATTTCCACACAGTACTGCTTGTAAATTGACATGGGGACTGCTGGTATATTCACACAGAGGCTACCGGTACATTCACACAGATGCCTATGGTGAATTCACACAGAGCTGCTGGTACATTCACACAGAAAAATAGGCCATTTACTTCGAGGCTGCTTTTACATTCACACACTTCTACTGGTATATTATTCACACAGGGGCTGCTGGTATATTCACGCAGAGATTGGTGGTATATTCACAGAGAGTGCTGGCGTATTCACACAGAGGGTGCTGGTACATTTCTACACAGTACTACTGGTATATTTGCACACACTAATTCTGGTATATTCACATACAGAATGCTGGTATATTCACACAGAGGCTTCTGGTACATTCACACAGAGATGCTGGTACATTCACTAGAGTTATAGAGCATTTACCTCGAGCCTGCTTTTACATTCACACACTTATACCAGCATCATCTGTGTAAATATACCAGTAGATTTACTAAGAAATTGCTACAAAATGCATACAGAAGTTATTGTAACATTCACACAGAGCCTGTTGGAATTTTAATTTATGTTTATGGAGTATGTTCATAGAAGCTGCTGGTACATTCACATGAAATTGCTGGTAACTTCACAGCAAGGTTTCTACAGCATTCACACAGAAATCAGTGGAAGACTTACAAAGTGGATGCCGGTACATTCACACAGAGCTGCTGGTACATTCACACAGAGGTTAGTGGAGCATTGAAACAGATGCGGCTGCAGCATTCACACAACACTGCATTTACACAGATTTTAGAGGAACATACAAACACAAGCTTCTTGCGTATTAACAGAACAAAGCTTTTTGTCTCATTCACACAGAGGTCACTGTAGCATTTACAGACTTGTTCCTCAGCTTTTACAAAGAGGTTGAATAAGCATTCAAATGGAGCTAAGGGAAGGGTTGAAAGATTGTAATAAATCTGTTTTCATTTTCCTGTAACTAACAGAAATTATTGCTGCAGGGGTTTGGAGCTTTTGTTTACTTTTCTGTATTTTTAACATCCAATTTGTTGATTTAACTTATTTTTTTCTGTTATCAAAACTCTTGCTTGAAGCTTTGGTCAAATAAACTCATAGCAAAAACAAAAACTAACAAACAAGATAATTTTATTATTCTAATTGCCTCACATAAAGTCAAGATCCGCATGACAAAAAGTACAAATATTTTTTTTTCTAACCAAATAAAAACAGTATAAATTTATGAAATATGTTGTAGTTCCTTTTCTGAAGATTTCAGTAGAACCACTTGTTGAAATGCTATGAAATTATGACCCCTTTCCTCCCCAAAAGACCTATAAAAAGACTAAATGAGTTGAGTTGCTCTGTAAACTGGTGTCTGGTAGTAAATATTACCTTTCGTTGCTGCTGCCAAAGGTGGCTCTTAAAGCTGTAATTCAGGGGTGCTTTCTCATAGAGTTTGTTAAATTAAAATTGCCACAGTGTTAAATGTCATGTGTTGTTGGTCTGACCTCATTTTAAGAGCCTGTAAATATTCAAGAGAAGCAGAGAAGGGTTGCTATATTTTTTATTTTCTGTCCACCCTGAGAAACACTGATTGACTCACACTCTGTCATAATATCGATCAGCATTGTGACATTGTGCGCCGTTATTCCTGAATTGTGTAAAGAAAAGCTCGTGGCATTTTCAGAACAGATGGAAGATTGCCTCTGCATGGGTGAGCTATAGACTAAATGTCTTAAAAAAAAAAGAAAAAATCTCAACAGTCCAGATGATCGAGTCGTGTCAACGTTTGCCTGAACTCCACCTTTAGTTTTTTTTTGCTGGAAAACCTCCCCAACCCAGGAAACTGTTATAGCCCAGGACATATTTACTCCGCATGTAAAAACATTTACAAAGCAGCTCTTCTAAGCACCATGTTACGAGATCAAGCCACATTTATTATTTAGGCCCAACTTGCTGCCATTTTTAGAAGGTTGCAGAGAGGAACGTTCAGTGAAAAAGCAGCTTCTTTGTCAAAAAAAAAAAAAAAAAAAAAACAGCTGGAGCTTTGCTGTGATTCATCTCTGACACTTTATTCTAGTTAAAAGCCTCATCTTATTTGTAGGAATGTTCTTCCTGAAGTTCTTTAAAAGAGTTCTTTTTTTAGGTAGAGTCACTCTTTTTGGTTTGACAGTGTGAAAAACGATTTGAGGAACTCCCTGAAATCAAAAACATGGAGGAAAATTTGAGCATTGCTCAGGATGTTCACCGAAAATGTTATTTTAGAGGATAAGAGATCAGAAAATATGTTTGTGTGTATTCATATAAAGAAAAATGTTAATTTCCTCATGAGCGCTGACTCATTTTAACATTACAGAGCACATTGTAATCATCAATACTTTGTTTCTGCGCAATTTCTGACCTATTTAAAGAACTTCTGCTCCTTTCAAAATTCCTGAAACAGCATCTTAATGTCTTCATTGGTCTGATCTTTTTTCAGAAGTGAACCATCTACTGTGTTCAGATTATTGTTTTGCTGCCAAAAAACTGAGCTCCAACCATCCTCCAGCCGCCATCAAAAAGAGTCTATGTAAACGTGCATTATGAGCTTCATGGCCATGTGAGTTTCTATGACCATTTACGGGCCATTGAATGAGCATTTTAACTTTGAACAATCACAGACTGGGATTCTGTAGTGATGTATGAATGGAGTCCCTTTTAATTCACGGAAGTGCCACCCTTTTGAAAATTGATCATGAGGGAGGAATTCACAGTAGCAGCTGGAACTATGTGACTCAGTCTTTCATATTTCAGAATAGAGCTGTGAAAGAAAAAAAATCTGGAGCAAGATTCATCGTTTGACATTTTGCAGCAAACCTTTTCCACCTGTAGGTGGCGACATGTGCCAGTGAACAGTACAACAAGGAAAAGAAGAAGAAGAAGTCACTCCCTGCTTGAACTCCATGACCATCTATGCGACGTTCTGTTTCTTATTTGACCTCGTTGTGTTCAGTAACTGCAGAGACAGTTCTCCATTAATCCAAGTGGGATGATGACTCATTGTGTGCTCAAACATCCCAGAAATGTGGTTTCTTATTGCATTGATAGCTGCTGATACCTGCTCAGTGATCAGGTCTTAGTTTGGTAAATGTGAATCATCACAGTTCTGTCATGTTGTAGCTAAGGTGGGATAATGACTTTCACACACAGACAGAATGGCTTAAAGAGCTTATTATCTTTAAAAAAGCTTAAATGATTGATTAAAATGGTATTTTGAGTTTATTTTTTTGGGTAGCAAACAGTTAAAACATAGAAAGTTTGTGGATAAATATTCATAGATCTGAACATAGGTGGCGTTCTAACTCAAATCTTAAAGAAAGGGCAGTTTTGTATTCTCTATTGAAAACGTGATGGAATTTTGGACCAATCTCCTTCTTTCTGTTGGATCATCAGCTGAGCTAATACATCAAATTGACTTTGATCCTTCTAAAGGGCTGGATTTTGCTTCTATTTGACTTTTTCCATTAAGAAGCACTGCTTTTCAATTTTAATTTAGGTTTTAAGGCCCCCCATTAAATAGATCCAGTTTTTATGACTGCCAATTTGTATTTTATCTGTAAATCCCTTCAGATAAAATATCTTCCAGATAAGAGATCCTGGTACAAAAACTCAAGTGAACCACAAATAATATATATATATATATATAAGTGAAAAACAAGAGGTTGAAGTTTAACAAGAAATATTGATGAAGTCTACGAACAGTTTAGTTTTAACTTGTAAGTCCCTCCATGTGTTCTTTCAAGCATTTGTAACAGGATGTTGTTTTATGTTGTTGCTGTCGGCTGCAGAAATGCACTATGATAGGATAGAACTTTAAGCTTTTCTTCCCCATCACAAAGCGTGATGGGGAGACATTGGCAGAATCTTCAAGATTTCATTTTGCCACCAGATTTTTTAAAAACCACCCTGCCTGTCTCTGAACTGCCACTACGCGACCTCCAAATTTTCCCAGGTGGCCACTGACCAATGTCAAACAATCATCTGGTCGCTGTTTAATTTGAACGTTTTCTTATAACCTTCACATCCGACAAACGGCGTGCAGTGATTTTGCTTAGTTTGCTGCATTTTGGTATTTTAGGATATGCGACCATAGTATCATTAAACCTCTTACTTAAGGCGCTAAATGTAGTAGTAGTAGTAGTGTTTATTTCATTTTTCAAAGCACACAAAATGAGTTTTACAATAATCTTTTTTTTTTTTTTAGAAATGAAAATGAAAAATGTAAAAATTAAGAGTAGGCTACAAAGGCTTCACACCCAAAATATTCAATATTTAATTCAATTTTTTTTCCAGTGTATTACATCCAGGTTATTATTGATGCTCATAAATATTATGTCATCACAAAACAATTGTTTTTGGCTGTCATAACTAGTAATTCAAACTTTTAATTATTTTATTTTTTTTTAAGGGGACAATGAAATTTAAGAGAAAACCACCTGGTGAAACAAGACAGAACACATGGTTTGAATAACGGCTAGTTTCCATCTGTGGTCCCTGGCAATGCTGACACAGAAACTACTACTATCTAGAGTGCCCAAATTAAAGGTATAAAAAATGAATTCTAATGCAATTTAAAACAAATTGAATTGAAATACTTTTGTTTGTGTTGGGACTACTGCCTCAGTACTTCTTTCGATAAGCAGGAAAACCTGCCGATTCTCTTCACTTCACGTCCCGGTGTGATCAGAATTCGGACAGGATGAGCTCAGAGATGGTGGATCGAGTAAAGTCCAGCCTGAGTCAGTGCAGCAGTCATGAGCATGTTTGAAAACTCTGTCAAAAAGCTCAAAACTGACAAAGACTCGTGTGGGCATGCTCTGCAGGGCACGCGCCCTGTTGCACTGACCTTTAACCAACATGCCAATTCCCTGCACCCTCGACCATCTCCGCTCCTCAGGACTAAATGCCAGAAATATTCATGCAGATGAATGTGAGCTGGCTGGCTTACAGGCTGTTTGGTTGACTGGCCATGACATCAGCCATAAATCCACAACCTCTGCGGTTCACAGACTCTCTCCCAGCCTCATTTGAGGCGGACTGGTCGGCCGTGTCTTGTACTCTGACTACCTGTGGGAGAACACATGCTGCTGCGAGATCCCCGAGGGGGGGCGGCGTGTCCTCTGAGGCGTGCGCACAAGCCTAATGCACTCTCTCCCTGTACCTGTGCGGCCCCGTCTGCTGTGGCGTGGCGCCGTAGGCTGGCGCAGGTTCCACTGACGCCTCAACCTGTCGTTTTAGCCGGCGCTGCAAAGGTGTAAAAGTGGAGACCAACTGTCAGCTCTGATATTCATGAACATAATTCCAGTGGAGCGTCCCTGCAGCTTCCATGCTCATGAACAGAACGGCACCGGGAGGGACAGCTTGCATACAAAATGGAGCATGTGTGTCGTGATGTCCAAACATTCATCTTTCAAAGTCCCCACCCCACCCCGCAACAATCCCTGCTTCAGAGAAGCTGAGCACCTCAAAGCCTTTGTTGCTCAGGCGGAACCAGCCGCGGTGATACAAGCTGTGGAGCTGAGGGACGTCACGCCGAGCCAGGTCACCCGCATCTGCCGAGGCATCGGCGGAGCCGGCCGCGTGTGCTTGAAATTCCCAAATCCCTCTTGAGAGGCTCAAACGGAGCCGCCAGAGCGGCATCTGAAGGCAGAAATGTCACAACCGGCATGGAAAACATTAAAAAGCTCTTTTCATCGCGGGACCCCAAATCCAGCAGGTGCTGATGAATTACAGCACTTCAGAGAGAACCCAACGGCGTCTTGAATACTTATCACGCTGCCAATCTGCTGGTTGTATTTTGTGGTCAATTGTCCTGCGTTTTTAGAGACAAAAAAGCTGCTAAAACAGACAAAGCCACATTCTTGTTCTTTCTCTCTGCAAAGACACAGCAGCTTAGTTTCCATCAAGCATTCTCACCCCTCAGCCTAAATGACTGATGTTAATGCTTTATAGAGTTGTTCAGCTCCCTCCCTGTGGAGCTATTTTAGGGCCATGAATATTTGGAACCTAAATAATATATTTAAAAAAAATTATTGGTGTTTTGCCGAAAGAAAAGTAAAATGTCCAAAACTTTTTGCTATTCTGAACAAAATTTAATTATTTTCAGCTTCAAATGTTCAGATTTGTAGGTTTCAAAACTCAAAATTTCAATTCTTTTTTCAACTTTCAATTCTTTTTTTTTTTTTTTTCGTTTTCGAGTCTGAAAATTTCTGCCTCAAAACTTTTGGCCCCGTTGTGGCGTCTTGGGGCGGGGCCATTTGATGAGGGTGGCAACTTCATTGGTCAGTCAGTGAAGGCACCGGGACCCAAGTTACCACCCTCATCGATCTTGATTGTTCTTTTGTGTTAGTCCCGCCCCAACACGCCACAATGAGGCAAAAAAGTTGTGAAACTGAAATTTTCATATTTGAAAATGGAAAAAAAAGTCAAAACTAAAAAAAAAAGTTTTGAAAGTTAAAATCCGAGTTTTGAAACCAGAAAAACAGAACATCTGAAGCTGAAAAAAAAATGAGTTTATTTTAGAATATCAAAACGTTTAGTATATTTTGTTTTCTTTTTGGCAAAACACCAATATTTCTTTTCAATTTGTTTTATTTGGGTTTCAAATACTTACGGCCCGGATTTGGCTCCATACCTCCCCTCCTTTCTGCCTTCTTGTGGGTGTCAGCTCTGCAGGAGGCAGAGAAAGAAGCAAGAATATAAGCAATGCGACCCTTCCAGCAAACCTTGTTATCCCTTTATCCATACTTCCTCGCCGTAATCCTGCTGTAATTAGTGTCCGCACATTTGTTTGGCTGTTTTCTCAGGGCTTGTTTCAGTGGAAGTACGATCCAGAGTTGGCTGCAGAGTTCACTTTCAACACAGTGATCACCAGGGGGAAGAAAGAGACAATTATTCATTGTTCTTCATGTTGGCAGAGCTATCTTTTTTTTTTTTTAATGTAGAAACCGTACTTGGAATCCCCTTAACAGAATTAACGAGAACGTTCTTCTGTGCACTCTCAAAAATGCAGCTTTCTACTTCCAAGGGACCTCAACTAGGTCAGCGCATTTTCTGCATTTTATAACTCCTGCTAAAGGTCACCAGATGCACTTAGCAGACTCACATAATGTTAAAGCTCGCCTCGCCACAGAAATGCTGCTACATTAAGGAGGCCATTCAGGAAGCTATCCAATCAGGATGTATTGCACCTGCTGCAGCAGAACGCCGTGGATCCAACATCACATCAAGCTGCTAAAAGGCTTTGATGCGACGTGCGAAGTGAAAAGCCAGCCGGCCGGACAGGAGAGGCTTTAAAGGCTGCGTTCGCCACTCCTAATGGCCTCATTATGGTTCCTTCATGATTGCAAAGGCGGCTGATGGGAGCATGGAGGATTATTGTGCGCTTGGCCACTGATCCTGGCTCACAATGATGGGTGCCCACATCTCTGAGGGAGTCAGATACAGGTGATGTGTTATGTCTGGACTGCAGCCTCAAATGTTTTTGAAAATGCCTAAATGGAGTAATTATGCCCAAATGAGGCCCTTACCCATGGAGGCCTTCAGCAATGTTGAATATTGACTCAGGATATGCACAGCGGCCAAAAACGCACACAACTCATATACCAACTATGAACCAAACTTCTATTTCTATTGACTTCCTTAAAACATCGGGGTCCTCAGATCGTTTGTGGGTGTGTGGGTCAGGCCAGACGCAAAGATTTTTTTTTTTTTGTCTAAAGGTGATGCTTTGTGCACACAGTGCAAATTTGGTGTGTTCCAGGACGTGCCAAACATAGATTTTTGTTAGCACTTTTAGTGCTCACACAGGTCTATTGCCATCTAAAACAAATAGTTGGAAGAGGCTTGATGTGAAATATCAAAGCAGTGCAAATGTTGTAAATCTTGCTTCAGGCTTTTTCTGTTACAGCTCTATTCCGATATAAGACAGACTCAATGTCAAATAATTCTGGCCGGGTCCAATGATCAATATTCAACCGGTCGGCACTTCTGTGTTTTGAAAAGTACACTATACCCAAATGTCACTACCAAATCCGAGACCCCAATTGATTAAAGTTCAACTACTTAAACTATGGATGTGCGTTGAATGGGGTCACATTTTCTGTGAACGTAGATAAAAAAAAAACGAATTTAAAAAATTGCATAGCGATGCATGACCTCAACAGTTCTGAACACAGAAGCCTGAAAGACACAAATACATGTGTTCACATAGACTTTTCATTGAAAGCAATCACTGGGACATACCTTTTTGAGCCCCTTGATGCAGCATTAGAGTTCCTCTGCATGCAGTTTTCAATGTGAATCAATTAAACCCAATTTTTTTTTATTTAAAACTCCACAGGAGGTCCTAGTTTGGGCCGAGCATTCTTCGATATCTGGATCTATTTTAGGTTGAGTCCAACTGTCATCGTGATGTTTGGTCCAAATGTGGCTCTCAGTCCTTTAGACTTTAACCATTTTAAGACCAAAGCTGCACATTTTGTTAAATTTCATAAAAAATGTTGGTTTTAGAATATACGTGAAAATACATCTGTTCTGGTTCTTGATACCTGTCTCTGCGGCACTTTATGATGAGTGGAATCCGATTTGTTTAACACAGAACACACACAGAGCAGTGAGTGCTGATGGCTGGAAGTTAGCATCCTGCTCAGTTTAAGGATTACATTTGGTTCACTGAGTAAATGACAAAAGTGAGCCAAATGTGGCTCACATGGTTCACTTTGGCCTTATATAATAACTGTGCTATGATGTAAAAAATCAGTAGTGTAGTACAAGTAAGTTTAGTTTTTGAAGCAAGGGAGAAGCTGTGGATTGTGTCTGAGCTGGTATGTGCCGACAGCTTCAGTCATCTTGGTGAGTTCTTGAACCAAAGCTGGTAGAAGGAGATGGTCTTTCTACTGATTCTTTTCCTGTTTAAAAGTTAATTTCTCTCTGCTGCTTACTTGTATTGAAAAAAAAAATATACAAAAAGCTTCACTTTTTTAAGTATAATAGAGTAAAACAGAAATGGAGTTAATGACAGATAAAGTTGAGATCCTTAGTATAAACTTCTGGTTAAGCCATTTTGGATAAAAGTATCATGTCACCATATTGAAAGGAAATGCTGTCAAAGCTGAACAAAATCAGATATCAATTCTCCTATTACTGCGGCAGCTGCTTTATCTAAAGTTAAAGTGACTGGATGTGTCACAGCGAGCGGATGAAACATGTCCTCCACATTTATGCATCACCAGAGGCAGCAGCCACAGATTCACTCTAGAACCATTTATAAAAGCAGGAGTTTCTAAATCCAGGCCTTGAGGGCTGTCTGTCTTCTTCTGGAATCAACCTCGTCATGGTAGCTTCTCATTGGTGGAGAAGTAAGTGACATTCTTCAGACTATCGTGAATCTTCAAACTGTTATGCAAATCATGTGATTCCAGAGGAGAAAGCGGAGAAAAGCAGCCTTGTCCTAATGTGCAGAAGTGAAGTGCTGAAGCAATCCGTGTAAATCATTTGATTCTGTTGTGAAGATAAGTGGATTTTAGCTGATATGAAAATCTGCTTTTCTACGTATCAGAATCAGTTCATAACATAAACAGTTGAAGAGTTTTGTATGTCAAAGAGAGTTGCTTAGATGTCGCCGTCAACAGCGTTTAAAGACCATCTCCGATCATCTTTAATCTATTTTAAGTTTTCCCAGTTGTCTTAATTATAAATATCCCCGTTTTAGGCATCGTTTAAGACATAGTTTCTGTAGAGCGGCAACAATTCATTAGAAATTCGCCTCCAAGTTGCAGGACTGGGTGCGTGGAGTAAAACCGTCTCAGCTTTCTGACATCCATCTGTTAACTCGTTCTCCTGCTGGCTTGCAGCCCCATTCACACCACCCAACCTAACATTGGTGGTGCAACAAAAATGGTGAGCAACGTCAGAGCTATCCAGACATAGTTTTGAGATAGATGCCAGCTTGCTTAAAACTTAGTGTACAACGACGTACATGGATCTAGTCGTCTCTAACCCTAGTGCTATCCTAGGCATTTTAACGTTGGTAGTGGAGTTGTCTGGAACCCACAAGACAGTGCGCTGATCTTTTTTTTTTTTCCAATGATTTTTGATTTTCACTGGTTGCTTGACATGAAATCCTGTCCACTTTTGCCATAGGAAGGATATCACTTCAATGTAAGGGTGGGGGTCATCTGGACCCCAAAGCATAGCACAAGGGTTAGCTTCTGCATCACACCTAAAAGCTTTTTCAAACTGTATTTTGAGTTCAAATCAATGTAAATAAGGAGCAGACTAAGAAATACTCAGAAATGCAAATTTAACGTAATTTTCTTTTTATACATCTTCAATAAAGGGGAAAGAAATGGCACAGGAATACATTAAAACACAATATTTGTCTCTCATTAGGTCTTTAAATGGTTAATGGTGCATAGAAGGGTTAAAATGAACACAACGCCATGTTCATATGGGACGTGAAAGTGTGCTTAACTCCACTTAACCTCCAGTTCACACCAGACATTTTTTTGTAATGGTCAATAGGCGCTTCTGCTCAGCTGTGGTTATCTAGAGCTGTTTTTTTGCCATTATCAGACACCCAAAACCACACCCCCCTATTCCATAGTTGGCCCACTACATTGATCTGTGTGTGTCTCATGTCTGTTTTTGTAAGTTATGTTTTTGTGTTTATTTTCATCTCTGTTTAGGTACAAAAATATGATCACATTGGTCAATCGCTGTATTTTATTGTGAGAAATTGGTTTTATTTTTGAAAATTGACCTGATTTTCTCATGTGTCATGGCGTAACTTCCTACCAGAATTGACGTGAATCAGTCGCGGCTCGGGCAAAAAAAAAAAATAAAAAAAATAAACCAGATGCCGAAACACGGTGCTGTAATCCCCTCAACAGAATGTACGGTGCAAGCCGGCTGTGGAGGACTGTGGTGCTTCTCGTCTGGTGTGAACTACACCATAGGTTAACAAGAGGACCGAATGCAAGCGGCCACTTTTATGCTTTTGAAAATCTCAGAATAGTTCTCAAATTCTCTGCTGTTACTTCCGTTTATTCTTGAAAGTATTGGTGAAATAACAGACACAGACAAACGTTCCCATTTCCTTTATAGTGTTTCACTATCCGTTTCATACTGAAACCATTACTGAGTACCAAGGACATTCATGGAGAAACACGGAGACTTACAACTCCCACAAGCACACTGCACGTCTGCCTTAATCACCTTTTCTTAAAAGCCAAGTGTGATAGCTTGTAATGTTCGTGTCCTTTGCCTTTTCCCTGACCACGGGTGGAGAGGCACCCATAACAATGTCAGCCCTCACGCATGCCTCCTCTCTCCGTGTTCCCCCTTTCCTTCGCCCTCTCCTCCCTGTGCTTCAAACTGGAAGAAAAAGTCCTAAACCATCTCAGTGGGTTGGGTAGAACGTTGTCATGCCTACAGGAGGCTGCCACCGATAGAGACCGATGTAGACACATCGCCCTCTAAGACCTGAAGTCAATTAACACATTGTCTAATTAAAGTGATCTACTGGTTTATCTACCACAGATTCAAAGTGGCTGGAAAAATTGCTCCGTGCAGCATTAACTTTATGGCCAGGGCTGCTTCGTTATTTCCATTTAGATTTTAATAGTAATAACCTGCTTTAGTGCCCCTTTACCCGCCCACCATTACCCAGCATCTTTCCCCGATGTGGGCAGGAGACAGGTGTGGCGATTTTGGATTTCTATTTCCTGTTAATCCTCCTCCGCGACTGTGTAAAATACTCGATTACGTGACTGAACTCCTGACGGTCGGTAACGTCTGGCCCTTCCCAGCGTCCTCTTTCAGCTGGCCGGGAGTCATTTTCCTCCTCAGGACTGCTTTTCCGCCGAATGTGAAACACATTTCTATCACGCGCAGTAATTGTCTTTTATTTAGCCAGGGCTCCGTGCTGAGCTGCCTTTGAAAATTTAATGTTGCCTTAAGAGTTATTTGGACAGCTTGGCAGGTACTGATGTAAGCCTGTCTTCTACAGGACAAAGTGAGTGGTCATGGATAGCAGTGAATTATTAATCCGGAGACTCTTTCATAGTTGTTTTCTTTGAGCGAAGCTCTTCGGCTGGAGAGAAAGAGCCTTCACTGCCTTTTGAAAAACCTCTCTAAAGCAACACCGCTAACTGAAGAAGAAAAGGTAAATGTATCAGTAATGATACCTTTGGTTAACCACTTAATAGAGGTGTCACTAACAATTCAAGCCTTGCATTTAATTTCCATTAAAGGTTCATTGTAGAAGTGTTCAGTCATTCTATTCAAGTATAATTAAACAATACATTGTGTGTTAAACTAGTGGAGAGCCAGTAAATTTTTTTTTTTTTTTTATTTAAAATGTGTTCAGTTTTGTCTTTCTAAGCTTGTCTAGATGGGATTTGATCAGCAAGCAGCCATGCATACCTATTAGATTTAAATGCTTATATATATATATGTGTGTGTGTAAAATCAATATTAATGCATTATTAATAACTGCAATATTAATAATTACATATGCAATAATATTGCTGACATACAAGAAGGTAAAATGACGAGTCAATGAGGCATAGTTTGCGAAACATTTGAATTGAAAAGAAGTGTTTATGCTGCACTAGATGCTCCTTTATACTCAATTGTGAATGGGTTATTTTTGACGTTATATTTTTCGTCCAAATTCACTTACTCCCGGGTTAGAACACTATGTAGGGCATTTGTCATTTAGTCGGGGGTCCGAATCTTCAGTCCCAAAGTCTAGAGCCCTTGAAATTTCCCAGAAGTCTCTGCAAAAAATTAATATGCATTGATGCCTTTGACTGTAAATAAGAACTGGATTGAGTGAAACATCACTCATAGGCTATGTCCAAATTCCTTCACTGCATAGTGCACTTTGTATAGTTCGCTCACCATTTTTTAGTCCCTAACTACTCAAAAACAGAGCGGGACTATATAGTGTTTTGGATTTTGAAGGCAATTCGGACACGATGCTCACTACTTTTTTCGTTTTTCCAAACGTCAGATATGATGTCATCGATTTCACAAAGTCAAAATCAAGTCAGTACGGACATTTCACGACTTTATTGTATGACTCCATTGTGTTCTGAGGGTTAAAATATGGATGGTTTATTCAAAAATTGCATCTAAACATTTTTTTTCTTTTAATTGTTTGACCTCAATGCATTGTGGTCTATATTTTCTAATCTAGTGAGCATCGATGCAGGCTTCTGGGAAATTTCTAGTGCACTAAATTTTGGAATAATAGATTCGGACGCACAATGTAGTGCACTATATAGAACACTAGGGGTCACCAACGTGGGTTAGGGAGTAGTGAGTTAAATCAGACGGCTAAATTAATGTGTTTTGTGGTAGACAGAAGAAACATGGAAAATGAAACCTGCTATTTGCTGATTTTGCGATTCGCTTATTAGCATTTAACCTTAACATTGTAGCTACAGGCCTCACAGAGAAGGGGGGGGTTGCTTTATGCCAACGCTCCACCCACAATCTATGGAGTGATTTTTGTGCTACTATTTAACAAGTTAAAGTTACAATTTTGAGATTGAAATTTTTCTAAGTTGCAAACGGAATGTAAAGTGTTCAGAAAAACTTAAAATATTAAATATTTGCCTTCAAAATTTTTTTTTCATTTGCAAACTTTATTTTGCAATTGGAAACTTTATTTTTTTTCTTTCAAAATTGTTTTTTTATCTAGACCAATCAGCAAGCTGGCACAAACATTACACAACACAGAAACGTAGCAACGCAAAATGAATGATAGGGCGAACGTGAAATGAGGCACAATGCATCTAAAAATGTTTGTGCTGCAATTGCAAAAATATTTAAGCAAAAAAAAATGAATAAGGGAAATATCTTGAAACCCAAAATTTTTTTTTTTGCAAATAATGAATATGTTGCAATATGTTGGCACAATAATCATTCCATAACAATTCAGAGGCAATTTTTTTTGATTAACTACTTTGCTCTACAGAAACTATGTAGAAAATCACACATTTTATTTCTTTTTGCCTGAAAAAATTACATAAATAAAAATAAAAGGTATAATCATAATTATAAAACCACTTGGAATGCTTTTGCAATAGATCAAAAAGTGATTGGAGTGAGAAATTAAAAAGACACCAAAGATTTGGATTTTGGCTGATATAATTTATCTGTTATAATTACTTGAAAGTCTTTTGTAAGATTTTGTGGAAGTTAGACATGCACTCTGGTGGGTTTTTAGCTGGAAAAACAGGTTTATTTCTCTCTTGTATCATGCATTTTACCATGGGTTGACTAAACTAGAAAAGGAACATTTGCTAATATCAGCTTTTAGCTAATGTTACCTTGGTAACATGTTGGCATTAAGGTTTTTTAGTCCTACTTTGTATTTTTTGATATATTTACACTTTAAGCAAAAACATGGCAATTTTTAAAGATTTTGAAAACCTGTGAAAGCAAAAGTGCCAGGTGAGAAGAATTGAATGGTCTCTTTTCACAACCTGCATGGGAGCCCAAGTGATTTTTATTTCATCTGTTCCTGGAAGTGCATGTGGCAGTCATGTAACACCAATTTTCAGTGCAATTGCAAGTGAAATTAGTTCACACATTTGTTCACAATTTTGTTTCTCCAGGTAGAAATTTGTGAGTCCATCGAGGAACAACTCTGAGAAGAACTTGATTTATTGGGTTGCTTTAGCTGATGATTGTTGTGGAGGTTGTATGAGACTCTGCACCTGCATCTAACGAGCTGTTGTCACCTCTGATCAGGCGTGTTTGGCTGTAATTCCCAAAGGAAAGAGCTCAACAATTCTCTGCAGAAAAAAGATCTGCTTTTTAAGTGTGTCATTGTTGCTTTGTCTGCAGTATTAAATTAACAAGTTCTTGTCACATTATTCTCATCATTTATAAACACAATAAAGATTAAAACTGAACTAGAAAAGGAACATTAGCTAATATTAGCTTTAAGCTAATGTTACATTGGTGACATGTTGAGCATTTAAGGTTTTTTACTTTTCTGAGTTGTGGTGGAGGAAAAAAAAATGTATTTAGATGCATCGATTATTATCCATGAATGATTGTGAATCATAAAGTTGAAGTAACAAACGTGAAGCATTTTTAACTGACATTTGAGGAGCACATAAACATGGCTGACCTTTCAAATCTCATCATCTGACTAGAGTTTTGGCTTTCTTAGTGTCGAGGGTCAATCAGATAAAAGTCAGGCGATGTGCAAGTTATGTCACACCATAATTAAATATGTAGGGAACACAACAAATTTGCAAAATTACAATATGCGGCTGGCTATTTATTTTGTTTGACGTGAGTTTAAGAGGGTTTCATTAAAGCTGGTCTGATGATAAAACGTAACATTATCGTATTTAAGGTTGTTCAGTTCAGGGAGTTTTTGTTCTCTTTTGATGCTGTGAAAGATTTTTGATTATCAAACAAAATATTTTTCATGTCAGAATTTTAATGTTCTCAATAAAATTTAAACAAGTTCTTGTCTTTACATTAAAATGCACTTTGGTGGAGAAAAGTAAGTAATATTGGTCTGGAGTCTTATAGTACAGAGAAATATCTTAAAAATAATGCAGATCTGGGATGTATTGATAATTGTTTCATAATCGAATCGTTGCCTTTGGAATCGTAGTTGGATTAAATCTATTTGTGAGTATTTCTTTTTTTCAAAATGTTGGGAATCAGGATCAGACAAGATAAAAATGTTAATTGAAAAAGTTTGTAGCTCGTTACACTACAAGCTTCCTGCTCCGCTCCATTCTGATGCATCCACTTGTAGACAAATATATTCATGTATGTCTTTGTTAACCATCTCAGGCCTGGGATCTGACTCAAAACTGTACGTCTGGATGGCTTCGATACTGCTCATCATTTCTGTTAAAGTCATGTTGGGGGTGTGAGGGGCTGTAAGCTAGCGGGAGAGCTTGTAACAAAGGCATCATGGGAAATAATGACTGCTTTGTGCCAACAGTCCCACCCACAAATCAGATTAACTCTTGCTGCTCTGCAGAAACTATGTCCAAGAAAACGCCACTGATTTTTAGATTTTTATAAAAAATGGCAAAATCATAGTTAAAAAACAAAACAACTTGGAATGCTTTTTAAAGGAGATCAAAAGATGATTGGATTTGAACCACATGTTTGTAAAAGGGAATTTGAGAAAATAATTGACAGCTGAGTTTATTTGACTGAACCTTTTGTTTAAAGGGACATAATTATCAAACACAGAATGAATACCTGCTCTGCTTTACAGGAATTTTGTTTGCTCACCGTTTCAACAATCAACTCTGAGCGACCTTCACAACTCTATCATCAACTTTCATTTCTTTCATCCTGAATACTTGGTACAGGCTGTAATGTTGACTAATGAATGCCAACTCAGAAGCGGTGAAATAAACACCCTGAGCTCGACTTTTTCTTCCTGTGTGCTTCAGCCCTCAGCCTGCTTTTGGCTGCGTCGACATCACTGTGATTTTCTCCGGTGTGGCTCGCTATGCTGAGAGCAGCACATCAACAAACCGCAGCGTTTTAATGCTAAAATGTCTGTTTTGTTGTAGCACCTCAAATGAAATAATACCATCCTTTCATTTGTTTTTTTTTCCTCTCAAACTTGGCCTCTCTGCTCATCTTTCCTGACCAGAATCTCCCAAATCTCAATATTTCTCAGTCAGTGCTGCCCCAGTCCTGTCACACAGAGACGGATGGTGGGTCTTAATAATCAATGGTGCTCAGTATCATTGCTGCTGTGTCATACTTCAGGCTACGCTGAAAACAAGCCGGTCCAGGAGGCTTTTTGGGGTGCAGTGTTTTCCTCCGCTTCATGTACCGCCTGCATTTTTAATTGGCAGGACGTCAACATTGAGTTGAAGTTGACACAGCCTGGTGCTGATGTTAAAACCCGCCGCCTTCCTCTGCTTCCCACCAGCTCGTTCTGCCGCTCTCGTCAGCCCCATGGGCCACGCTGAAGCTAGTGAGCGTCTTATGAGAAGTGACAGCGGCGCATGGAGATGCAGTGGCCGCCAGCCCCCTCAAATTAATCTACATTTTTGTTTTAATTTGCTTCTGCCCTGCTATTTTTTATTCCTTTACTGAAGCACACATTACTCTGTCCTGACAGAAACACATTTGAAGTTGCAGAAGCTGGGTCAGAGATTTGATGTTATGAAGCAGAAATGAAAACTCAGGTTTTGATTTGAGCAGCAGGAAATATACAAGTGACTTTTAGGTAGTTCATATTTTTGGAGTTAAAAATTGAGAAAAATGTGACCATTATGGTTTGATTTAGACTCCAGTTTATCTTTAACACTTTGATCAGCTAGGTGAGTATATATATATATATTCAATATGATATAAATTAAAACAAGATAATCAGACAGAAAAGTGAAAACAACTAAATAAAATAAAATAAACGTATTGTAGAAGTAAAAGTTATAAGAATTTAGTGAAAAGTTACACTCCTTACAGAATACATTAACCCCTTTGCCATTTAAATGCCGGTGGCGTTCTTTTAACATTTGCTGAGACATGAAAGCAAATATTCTGATGCACTGGGAACAACTGTAGTACTAGCAAAATAAATAAATTAATTAATAGTAGACGATTCCATAACGCTATTTATTTATTATTTAGAAGAACTGCAACACAACAAAAATAAAATAAATAAAAAGGCAAAAAAAATAAACAAATACATAAAAATAAAACCTTCAGCCAGAAAGCTGTGTTAACATAATAAAAGCATGACAACAATAAAAGAAAACAGGGTGAGTAACTGATTGACTTA
>NC_050512.1:25696897-25710631 GCF_002922805.2 Oryzias melastigma
CTGGGTGAGTAACTGATTGACTTCTATACACTGAGGGTTGATTAACAAAAGCCATCAGCTGTGATGAATTGAAACTAGAACCAGGTGTGCATCGACACAAACGCACAATGCAGAGTGAGCAGAAACCAAATACAAAATCAAAGTCAAAAAGTTTAAGAAAAGAAAAAATAAACTAACCAAATATGATAAAAGAAAAAAAAAACTCCCAAAAGTATTATACTTTGGTCATTAAAGCCACCATAACAACTTAAGGTTAGGGTCATCTGAGCAGAGTGCAATTGTTGTTATATATAACAACAAGTTTTATATATATATATATATATATATATATATATATATATTAGAGATTAAGATTTGGACTATGACATTTTCATATTGGGGGGACGGGCTGTTTGTAGGACAAAGAATTGTACATATAAAAGTGTTTTTGTGGTCACAATTTGTCTTTATAAATACAAATGTTTGCTCCAAGTTTTGTGAGTGTATATTTTCCTCTGGTTCTCTCCATTTTTTTACTTCACAAAGGGGTTTTTCGATGAAGTCCCTTTGCTCCTCATTAAAACAATGCCCAAACATTCATTAACAGGGTCCTAGACTTTGAATCCATATATTGTCTTGAATTTAATGGGAAATAGCTTCAATAAACACAATAATATGCTGATGACTCACTGCTTTATGTATCAGTCAATCACAATACTTCATTAAACTTAAAGTTAGCCTTGAAGATATGAGTATGTTGACGCCTAAAGCTTTGAATTAACACACCAAAAAAAAAAAAAAAAAGAAAAAACAAATTGCCATATTACTGTGTGTCATGTTTATTTATTTTTGCTGATCTATGTCTGTAAATAATGTTTTAAAAACCTACATTTTTTGTATAATACACAATATGCAATTTAAATCTGAAAAGCATCTGTAAATACACAAAAATAAGTTATAAAGTGACATTAGTTAACATTTGTATTCCCCTAAACATTTTGGTTCTGATGCGTCCAAAGTTGGTAATAAGAAGCATCCAGAACCAAATAACCTGTCACAGTACACTGTAGCTCTAGAAGCAAATGGAAAATGTATTTGGCTGGTCAAAAATATGACGTGAAGACCTCTCAAAGCCCTGCTGAAATTACCCCAGGAAAATAAGAAAAATAAAAATGAACCCTGAATAACTAAGTTTGTCTCTGCATCTCCATCCATCATCCTTTAATTTGCTGAAACCATCAAATTATAAAACAGTCCATCAAAACTAAGGATCTTGTGCATCTTTGGTGGCATTTCCTCCTTTATCTTCCCCCAACAGGTCATAAATGGCTCCTTTGGACTTGCGCAGCATGCTAGCGATAGCAGCCATATGCCAAAGCACCTTTTAATTATCACGCTTATCTCAGGGGTGTCACGATCTGATAGCAAAAGCTGTGGCTTAAGTTTGACCTTTTCATTGTGGCAAAGTTGCGTGGAGCACAGGGTGGTACCTGGAAAATGCCAAAAAGAGTTCATTGTCTTTATCCTACGTTTTAACTCTTGAACTCCAAGTGCAGCTGATGTATTTTTGCCCTTTCCTCGTCTTTCTATTAGAATAAAATGTAATTATGTTTAAGGAAATTTGAGAAAGGAAATTCATTATTTGTGTATACTAATAATTATGTAACTCTAAATGAACCGAATGTCTTCTTTGATTTGATTTACACATTAATGTGATTAATTGAGTCAATTGTTAAGTCACATTTCATTTGTTCTGCCTGTGTTGCTCTGAATCAAACATCTTCAACTTCATGATTCCAAATGACTGGTAGATTATTAAAGGAACATCATTTGGACCGGTGAGATGGATGAGAGGAGAATTGGGGTTGAGTGAAACCAAGCCTCCTTTGGATGCAGCTCCGATGAACCCTAGCCTCACTAATTATCACGCTGTGCCTCTAAAATACAAATGAAGCTGCTTTTTCACACGTTTGCTCATCCATGCAGACGGTTGAGTTCTTATCAGACGAGTGTTCCTCTCAGTGGGCTGCTGAGCTTCCTGCTGGTTGCCTGGCACGCCATCCAGGTCTGCAGCGAGCGAGGGAGGATAACTCTTCCTGTCACTGCCCCCGTTTACCGGTAGCTTCTCTGGCAGTGCCTTTGTCCATCACTAGAGGGAGTGGGTCAGCCTTAAGAGCGATGGGTTTCATAGGTTAGAAGCTCCTCTCCTTTTTCCAGCTTGGATTGCAAAGACAGTGGCTATTTTTGCAAACCAGCAGAGAGGACTGAGCACTTTGAGCGGACGGATGGAAGCACAGCTGGCAGAGTGCATGCAACACTTCCTGCAGCTTCCTGGAGCTCATGCTCTTCAGAAAAGGGCCATGCCCTGCTCTCCTCTCCAACCCGCGGCCCCGGCCTTTAACAGCTCGCTTAGCAAACATGAAAATTCAGCTGTAATTGAATTTAGAGCTTCAGCAGACAGAGCAGCATTTGTAAAGCAGGCTGCTGCGAGAGAGATAATCTGGCTTGTAAAGAGTCTCGCTTCAGCAGCGTCTTCGCCTTTAAGGAGCTTTAGCTTCAACCTTCTCACTGGGAGAAGTAATATAAAGTGAGCGTATGGTTCATCAGAGGGAGGAAGCGTCGGTCAGTCTGTTCACAGACAGTCTACAGATGGCTCCAAATCAGATATGGTTACCCATTACCTCACGAGAGAGCTTCATAGCAGCATTCGTGACTCGTTAGCTGTTCCTCCGGTGGCACCACACGACAATTTTTCGTTTTGCAGCTGAAGCTCCCGGGCAAACTGCCAGGAATGTTTCTGAGTATGTTTGAGCCTCCCAGAGGGGGATGATGAAATTTTCTGCATGTAATTATGCTCGCAAGGAGACAGTCCTAAAGGCCGCTTCACGGCTGCTGCATCCATTTGGCTCTAGCCCACGAGGGTCCGCCTGGGACGACGCACGAACAGCCCATCCGGAAAGCAACTGAACTCGTACAGTGACTGTGAACCGGACATATGGACTCAAAGATGGACACAAAAGGGCCTCTTTGCCATGAGATGCCTGAATCAAAAAAGTTAGGAATTGAACTTCAGTTTATAAAACCCATATGATCAAACAAGTGACCAACAATCCGCTCGCGGAGCTCCACTTCAATCACAAGCATGCTGGTTTTGGCTTTGAAAAATCCTTAAATCCCTGAGCTGGCATCATCGACTAATAGATGGTAGTGTGTGACCATGAGATTATGGCATGTTAAAGGGACAAAAATAAGGCAGCAGGGCAGTTACCAGGGGGCAACAACCCACACAAGTCTGCCACCAGTCTGGTAAAAAATAAGTCAGTGCCACTGATATGGACTGAAATATAAGTGTAACTACACTTTCTACATGAGCAGTAAAGGCTGGTTTATATTGGTCTGTCTGTGGTGTATGTCGGTTGCAATGCATTGACAAAAAAAAAAAAAAAAAATCTGTTAATCAATTAGAATACTTCCATCGCCTCTGTCATGTCTGCATTTTACGTCCGTCCCTTTGCCAAGTAAAAGTAGTTCTATCTCCAGTCTGTTGTTGTGTCTATTTTGTGAGAAATGGGAAAGCTTTTACCATAAAAACTTCTGTTAAGCTCTCAAAACTATACATTTAAACTATACTATATACTTACACTATTTATTTATATTTTTTTTCACTTAACTTTAGGGATAGTTTTTCTATAAATTCTCCAGATACAATTTTCTGCATGAAAACCTCAGTATTAGGAGCAACATTTATTTTTAACCCAGAAAATGTTTCAAATTTAACTAAGACAAAAAAGAAATTAAAAATTCAAAGCAAAACATTAAAACTAGTTATTTTTCACATTTTTTCTTCCCAGAATCATATAATTACACATCAGAGCCCCAACTACCCTATAATTATGTGAAAACTAAAGGCATTAACATGAAGTTTCCAACAGAGCTGTTTAGCTGTGAAGCAGCTTCATAATTATTCGTCCTCCATCAGGCCAGAAATATTTATAAAATGCTGAAGCCTTTACTTAAATTGCTTAAGGATAATGAGATGAATAAAATTGGATTAATTTTGGGAATAAATTGAGTAGAAAAGCAGGATGCAGATGGTTGAGGGCAATGGAAATCCAATTATGGTTGGTGGACTGAAGGGCCAAAACATGGAGGTGGTGTTGACTGCGCGACAGATGGAAGGACTTCATGAGTGGTTGTCAAGGTGCTGAGATGAAGTTTAGATCAAGTCACATCAAGTTCACTTTTGCTGCTGCTTTCACGGAATTTAGAGGAGTTTCTCATTTATACTAATGCTAAAATAATGTTTTATTAAATATTTAGTTGTTAGCAGCAGGAGCATTTTATCATCTGAATTCCATCCAGTAAAACTTTTTTTCCCCCCCAAAATAAGGATTATGGTGAGGTTTAGTATTGCCCCCCAAAACATGGATTCTACCACTCCAGCTGACTGGTGCTGGTAAAATTGACTGTTAGGCATGGTGGTGGAGGAATGATGATTTGGGACTGGTTTGCTGCTGCAAGACATCAACACCTTTAAGATCTTGACTCAACCAAACGCTTGTTTCACAGAGCTTCTTAAAGGACCAACTGGTATATTTTGATGTCAGGATAATGATCTCAAACACACTTTTAAGGAAAAAGTCCTGGTGTCCATCAGAGTTCTGAATTTGTACTTTATTCTTTTCACGAAACACAGAAACATGAAGCATGCTTTACAAGCGTCCAGGTTGATTTCTTTTATCCTATTCTTGCAAATCTGAAATATTTATGTCCGACCCCAAACTCTTTATTGACTCATTTATGGATGTTATCATTGTTTATTAAAAATGTGATCACAAAAAGCAACTGTCAGGAACCTTGCTGTCAAATATGACCTCATGTTTTCTTTCTCCTCACATGTTAAATAGGTTTTAAATAGACTTTTATTTAGTCATGAAACCTTCAAACCCATCTTTCTCACTTCAATGAAAGAGCTCATTCATGTCTTTGTTTTTAGCCAAAACTCAGTTTTAGCAGGTTTATTAAACTCTACCATAAAAAAAAAAAATAAAAAAAATGTATTCAAGTGTATTCAATCACACTTTTCCACTAAATTTTCTGATCTTTGGATTGTCACTGAGACTTGTGCCTTCACAGAAGGGGAGTAGAAGAAAAGCTAAATTTAAAGTCCCACTACGATAATCTTTTGATCTTTTGTAAAAGCGTTCCCAGCGGTCTTTCGTGTATGATTTTGCCATTTTTAGCCAAAATAACATTTTATAGAACAGTGCCTTTGAGTTATGAGGGAGACTGTTGGCGCAGATGAACCCCGCCCCTCATCCCGTCACCTATGAATCAGCTTTACAACTTCATTTGGCAATACCTATATCAATATAAAATTTTGCAGAGACAATGTTTAATCAATTATTTATAAGCAAACATGTGGGTCAGCGTCTAACTTTTGTTTTAAACTTAAGCGACCTGATGGATCAGAGCGACGTGTAACGCTCTGAAAAAGACAGACGAGCGGTGAAATCTTCAAGTGCTCTCCCATAACCTGCACCTCTTCATCACACTCGAACGTGTATGGAAAGGATTGGCAAGGTTATTAATGTACCAATTTGGCTACGTTTGGCAATGTTGGAAATATACAGCACTTTATTTTCTTAGCCATACTTATAGAACCATATTTGTTTGAAGTGGTTTCCTTCTTATTCTTTTTTTTTCTTATACTGAAAAATATTTTGTGAAAATCAAACAACTTGGAGTGTTGAAAAAAAAAACTTCTTAATTTACTTTAAGAAAAGCAGCAGGAATTTGCCTGGGTAAAACTCAACAAAATGAGATACAGTTGCAGTGCTTAATGCTCTGATCATTAAATGAAATGTATTTTACCGTTTTATTATGTGGATTTTCTGAGTCACTCTTTAAAAAAATAGTAAAATATTATCTTTGTTGGGTAATATCACAATTTGTATTGTATCGTGACACGAGTATTGCGATATGTATTGTATAGCCAGATTCAGGGGCAGAGCTGCTCAGCTCGAAAAACAACTTTTTAAGACATTTAGGTTGTGGAATTATGGTTAAAAACTTCATAATCATAATTAAATCACAACTGGGAAAGATTTTTTTTAAACAAAAAAAAAACTAGTCACACAGGGACTTGAAGTGGTTAATCATTTCATTTGACATTATTTTTAAGTCTAAAGGTCAACTTTAACATAATTCGTTTGCAAAATCCAGTCTCAATTTCCTTCTCTGGGTAATGAAGAAGACATTGTTATGACAACATGTGCATTCAGATCTACTCCAGAAATACTTGGACGCCCTCAGCTGAATTTCAGGACAGAATATCGATGTGAATGTGGGGGCAGCGTTCCATAATTTTGGCGGTGTTGTGTAACATGTCGGCCGCATGTCAAACGCAGACACGAATTAGCCTCCTGAGCAACGAGTTGATGAACCGTCAGCAGCAGGAGTTCAAAGGTCAGGGAAGAGCGGGACTGCTGCTGACAGTGATGCCCCCGCCCCGCAGCGGGAGGGAAGGAGAGGTGAGACTAATGAAGAGGACACAGAGGGAGGAAGAATGACAGAAATCATTCCGCTCTCATTTGCAAACAGAGTTCTGGTTTTCTGTCCGGAAGCACCAAAGCTTCACAGATGACCCGGTTGGCTGCATTTGGACACGGGGAGGGGGGGGCTGCAGATAGGTCATTAGGGAGGATTTTTGTTGCCGCTCGGCTGCACCGAGCCATATGAAAAACAGAGGTAAGAGGATGACGGTTCAGACTCGGTGGATGCTGGGTCGCGTTTTTTGCTTCACCTTCACTTATCCCTCCATAATGGACGCCGTCTGTTGGCGTGAAGGATTCTTACTTGTGTGAGCAGAACGACTCCTGCGCTCTTGTGTAGGTGTGCACACACGTGTTGTCGTGAGGCGTGGGCGGACTCACGGCTCAGACCGTTTCTGTTCCTCGGGGCTCCGTATGCACTGAGGGGGCTGGGGAGTGAAATTACTGAAAGGCCCACTCCACATTTCCACGCCGCGTTCCCTCCGGCTCCTTAAACGTGTCTCGCTGCTGCAGAAGATACGGTTTGAGCTCGAAGCGAACGTACAACAAAGTTGACACTGTGACTCCGCCGTGGCCATTTGGAAAATCTACAGCTTCCTGCGATAAACCGAGCCAGGAGAGTTGGGTTCACTGACACGGCGTGCTCACCTTTTGTTATTTACGCTCACATTTATATTTGTACTGCTAGAGTGGGTTATATTGAGTCTAGGTGTAGTACAAGGTCGGTACCTAAAACTTCTCATTCGGAGAGCTCAAATGTGGGTGAAACACATTTACCATTCCTTTCCCATCCATCAAACTCATTTTTTAAAGCTAATAGACCACATTCTTTATATCAGTTGAAAATTTCTTCCATAAATTAAAAAAAAATAACTTTTGAGTAACCAAGAGGTGAAAAAGTTGCAGAGGGAAGTTGAGTTGGAGAATTACTGGACATTTAAGTTGTTGTTTTTTTTTGTTGGTTCTTCAAAAGTTACATTTTACTTTTATAAAATGATAATCAACATTAACCTAAATGAAAACATTGTGCGTATCAAAGCCAAAGTTACAGTTGAAACAGAAACAAAACTTAACATCCAGTTCAGCAATATGAATAAAAATCAAAATACTTCAACCAAATATACATACACATACTGTATACTTACATATTACATACATATGCACAAATAAACATATATTTACTGATATGAAATTACATTTCACTAGTATTGACCAACTTTTTTTTACATTTTAACAATAATCTACATTTTTTAAGAGTATTAAGTCATTTAAGATCTTTATTCAAACAATTCCTACATTTTGTTCCTAAAACATCTCCATTAATTTACATTTGCTTTTGCTCTGCATGATTCAAACATAGGCCTATTTAGATTAGTTAAAATCTATAAATTGATGTCAAAAGCACATATTATCTTGTTCTGCACAACACTGGTTACTGGCTGCCCAGAGCAGCACTGAGATGATCCTGTTTGGCACAAGGCATCTTTTATTTTGAAAATAATAATAATAATAATAAAAAAAAAAAAGAATTCACATTTCGAAAGATTCTAGGTTCTTTTTATATTTTTACTATTTGTGTGTTTAAAAATAGGCATCATTCATATTTATTATTAAAAAAAGAAGGTCAAAAATTCAAATCCAAATTTCTTAAAGGCTAAAGTGAGACTATGCGGCTCCTTTTAGGTTTTGATGAGTAGAGCATGAGCCCACATGGATCTTTTACTGTTAAAGGTTGTGACTCCTGGCCTAGATGCTGATGCTGGTAGAAGCCAGTTTACAACTCGATACGGTTCAGGTAGAGAATAGGGCGGAGGAGGGCCAGAAAGACCGTCTGGAATGTAGAGAGATAAACGTCCGTGAATTTAAAAGCAGAAACGAGATTGTCTGAGAAAAGAAGAATTTAGCTATTGGTTTAGAGTGAAGGCTTAATTGGAGAGTAGAAGTGAAGTAGATCCTCTTGGATGAAATGACGCCAAAGTTTCACTTACATTAACTTTTCATTGGTTACTTGAACCTACACTTCTTAGGGCAGAGTGAACTTAGCATTACACCTGTGGGTAAACCTCTACTCCTGCTGCTGAACATTTTCCACATTCAGCTACAAACTGTTAGAAAATGCTCCTCTAACTCCTGCCCGTGTTATTCGCTAATCCCTGCAGGTTTCCCCTCCTGCAGACCGCACACACTTCACCACGGCGCCCTTTCTTCTCATGGATTATCAGCTCAGTTAGTAGATTAAAAGTGGCTAATTCGTGAGGTTTAAATTGTGATCTCTGTGAGCGTTCCGGGCAGCGGGAGGAAAAGGATGGAGGGGAAAAAGCCCCATCCTCCAAATGACTTGTGAGTAGTTCTGTTTACGCCTCATCTAGCCCACCGACTAATGTCCACCGTGACGACGCCTTCCCGCCATGTGAACAGTTTCCAATAGCCTAAGTGAAGGCATATGTTTCACCAAATTAAGAGCCTGTTAGAGTGTGCGAATTGGCTGCACTCTCAGCCATTTCCCAGATGGATGAAGATTTCCCCGAGGACAGGAACTCAAAGCATATCTTTGGTTCCTCCACCTTCTTTCCTCCTTCTGTCTCTCACAGATATCATGGTCTCCCTGCGTGACCTTGGGAGGATATGTATCTCTCCCTCTCCCAGTCAAACACATGGAATATTCTTTTTCATCTGCAGAAAGGAGTGAGGGAAACCTCAGGGAGAGTGCTGTTTTATTCTTGCCTGAGGAAGATTGTTTGAATCTGAAACTGTGTCTTTAGAGATGCATCTAGTTTACTCGTCAGAGGCGGAATTCCCAGCTTCCCATCAGGAACAATCAATTTTTTTTACGTCAATACAAAAAGACTCGTATCTTTATGGTGGCACTGAGAACGAAGCTCTTGTTCCTTGTTGTCGTTTCATATCACACCCTGGTAAAACCACGGCCCATATTGGCTTTAGCCCCCCGGGAAGCAATTAGTTTTTTCCATCTTCTCGACACATGGTCAGACTTTCAGAAATGATTTATTGATGCATGCAGGCAACTACTCCTGATTAGCAAACAGCCGGCATCCCGGCGTGTCTGGACCCTCCTTGTGAGGATGCTGGACGGCAGAACCTGTCGGCTCTGTCTCTGCAGGTGAACCCGCTGTGGGGGGGAGGCTCCTGGGACGAATGCTGATCCTTCCGTTAAGCAAAAAAAAAAGAAAAACGTATTATCATCGTTGTTTCAGTTTATTGATTTTCATATATGAGGGGGTGATTCTGTCATTTACAAACCTGCCGTGTGATATAATGAGGTCCAATAACACAGCTTAGGTGATATTTGATTTTTAAGGGGGTTGTTTCTGCTGTTTTGTGATCGTCAGCTTTTTTTTTTTTTTTTTTTTTAATAGGGTATAAAAAAATAAAAGAACAGTCTGTTATCATAATGTGAGCTCTTCCTGTATTCCTCCTCCGGGTGAACTGCCAGGAGCCTCCGCAACATCTAGATTCTTTGAGTTTTGTTGTTTCTACCATTCAGTTTTTATCAACTTTCACTTCCTCTTCTAGTTTTGGTTTTCAACTGGTTTAACTTTCAATGAGCGCTCAATGGCCGCACGTTTTGTAAGTAGAGCTCAAAAACGTATGGATACGAGAGTTTTGAACGTGGAAGCCCCAAAGGCAGAAGTATGTGTGCTTGCAACCGAAAGCAAAAGCAAAATGTCCACAGTCTTTTGGTGGTTAGGGTCTGGGCAGATTTAGGATTTTTTGGTTTTAGGATTTGTATTCACTGCAAAAACTGAATCTGAAGACAATGAAAAGTAACTTGTCTCAAGAAAAAAGAAATCTTATGTTCTGTCTTACAAGACAAATGATGTTATCAAGAAAGTTTTTCAATAAGAAAATTATGATAGCTTGAGGAGACAAAACAGTGATGAGAATGTTTTTCTTAATACAAAAATTCTTCATAAGACTATTTTTCTTACTCAAATGACAGATTTCTTTTTTTTTTAGGGCTATTCAAAGAATTGTTTTTTTTTTTTTTTTTTAGAATTTTGGACTTATTCTAGGGTTACTCATTTTCCAGTGTGTTCTGTTTTCACAGTCTCAATGGTTTTGGTCCTCCTGGTTCATTAGATATTTCCATGCTTCACTGAACATCAAATCCTTTTGGTGCTGGTGTTTTATTACCTTTCCCAAAAATATTTCTGCTACTGCCTCCTGTGAAAACAACTTCCCTGAGGATCTGAGAATTTCTGCCTCTGTGGGGAAGAATGTATTACTCTTATTTTAGTCTGTTTTCAACTGTATTTACAGATGATAACCACATTTTCTTACATATACTTTGTTCTTTCCATTCGTCCTCTTCAACAATGTCTATTTATACATATATATGTATTGCTGAGGAGATATAATTAAAACATATATATGTTTGCATTATGTTTAAGTGACAGATCTTAGACACTAAGGTGCTGTATGGGTGTTCCACAAGGTAATATTTTAGGTCTTCCTCTCTTTGTTCTACCTCAAGTGCTCGACTTTTCCAGTTCTCTTTTATTTGCTGATGACGCTGTTATTTACCTTTCTGGCTTAAAAATACAATTAACAACACATTGAACACGGATCTGCAATATTTACAGGATAACAACACTTAACACTAAGAAAATAGAATGCATGTTCTTTTAGGGTGTATTCAAAATGGATGCAATTGGTGAACCAGAGTTCATTTCCACTGATAATTCGGGACAATTTTTAAGCCTGTGGACCCTGGTCTGGGACCAGGAACTGATCTTTCGAGGTGGTCTCTGTTCGTTTCCAGTCAGACTGAGCTCCAGTTCTCTTTGAGTTTCCTCCATCTGAATACGCTCAAAGGGTCAAACCAAACAACTGAGTCAAAACGGGCACCGTAGTCGGACAAACGTGGAACAATGATGAGACACAGCAGCTCAGTAAAATGTGGCTGTATGCCTCCGCTTTACCAAAAAGTAAAAAGTGTGAGGTTGATACAGACGTTCAACATTGGCCAGTGAATTACAAAATCTGAATTAGTGAACTATTCCGACAAGGATTGCAAAGTTTAGAACTTGTATTATTTCTTCTTCCAATGCTTCGCCCCACTCTCGTTACTCCTGGCTAATGACTGAAACGATCTTTAGTCACATGGTGTTTTATACAGGCTTTAGTTCAAAATAGGAATATTTGGTACACAACAGACTGAATACAGCCCAAACTCTAGGTTCAGGACTCGATCTGGACTGAGGGACTTTTCCTGTCTTAATACACCCTTATTCATCTCTACAAAGCAAGTATCCATATCTAATCCCGTCACTTTCTCTACCCATCAACCGTTCAGTTGTCTGTCTCTCTTGACTCACATCTCACTTAGCATGATAAAAATCTAACTAGAAGGCTAAACCAACAGTTGTATATGATGCTTTGTATATTCATATGTTTGTCTTTGTGGTCAGATTTATAATCAGTATGCTGTAATTAGAGTGAATCTTTACAAACTTTACCACTAATTTGATTGGTAGGTGACTATTGAATCAGAGAGCCCCCCCCTAGAGGGGTGGGGGTGGGGGTCGACTATCAGTTCTGGATGGGCCAGGAAAGCAAATTTAGTGAAACTCTCCTCTGAAGGAGTCCAGTTTTCTCTGGCTAACTGCGATGATTTCATCATGATTGCATAGTGGACAACAGGAGCTAATTAGAGGATGAGGATGGGTGCAGAAAGCCAGTGTGTGTGATGAAGGTGCCGCTGTGTGGCTGACAGTATGGGAGGGGGGCATTTTTGAACTGTAGAGCTAATTAACAGCCCTCACGCCGAATGAAACCCCTCTCTGAGTTTGTCTAATCAAGCTCAACCCCGCCTCCCATCGCTCTGTGTAATTTGCTCAAGGTCTTTACATTGATCTCAATACTTTTAAAGGAGCCAAACATGATGCTACCGTTTTAATTAACCCCCACCAATTCAGGCAGGGAGGGCTTCAACGGTTATTAAAGAACATCCCCACACAGTCCTTCTGCATTTAGCTCCACAAAATTACCTTTGAAGTTGCTTCATTCGGGCGCGTGTGGAGATGAATTAAACTTGGATGTCAGGCTCATCAGAGACTGGACGGCTTCCAGGCCGAGGACGGGCATCCGGAGATCCTGAGTGAGCAATCAGAGCCAGAGAAGTGTTGATGAAAAGGTACAAAGCCTCTGAGAGTCATCCAGTCATCCTGTTTAAAAAATCTGCTGCCTGCATCGCCAAAGGGAGGAAATCTGAGCTGAGGATGCGAAGAAACACACCAGAATGACTTCAATGGGAGATTTTGTGTTTTGCAGCAACAACCGGTCCACTTGTTTAACTATGGCCATTTTCCCTCCATTCCTCTGTGGCTTTTTGTTGTGTTTCTTAGAAGATCTTTGGTGAGGCTGGGATACCCTGCTCTGCAGTTACTGATTAAAAACACGCTATTGTGTAAATGTTGCAGGGAAAAATTAGGGCGAAAGTTTGCATATGCCTTAGTCACGATTGGGTATGGGCAGATTGTAGACCTCTTGGTGAAGAAGTAGGGTAAAAAACATTCATGCACATTTTTCTTCTAGCGGCATGCTGCAGACAACAGGTTGCAGCAAATGCTTCAATAATACGAACGGGTAAGTAGGTGAGACGCAGGCGTGTCGTACCGATTTTTAATTTGGGCACAAGGGGATTGTTTGTGTGCACTCCATGCATGGAACCGAACTGTATAATCAGACAATCAGAGGATAGTTTGTGTAGACCTATGCACACTTACGTATCACATGTTCACATTGTCAATAAGGAGCCAGCAGCGCACCTTGCTAATGACGAAAGTGTGGCGCAGGGCCCCATATGACAGTATCACCCGTATGTCATTTGCAGGGCCGGCCCTGGGCTGCATGAGGCCCTAGGCGAAATGTGATTTTTGCGCCCCACCCACATACACACACAAACACACCCATACACTAATACTACTGTCCGGAAAAAGGGAACAATGTAGCTGCCTGGAGTATTTTGGAATATGTATTTATTTATTGTAATTCTTTAAACTTATATAATAACCTTGTAAGGAAATTGTTTAGGATATTACAACCTTTCCCAAGCCATGACACAAACCACCAATCTCTGCAATAACAGGCAGGATCACTAATCACTACACCACCATTTGGTGTTAGTTGCTGCGCAAGGTCGATTTCTTGACAGGCATCTCCAGTATCAAAGGTTAAG
>NC_050512.1:25710941-25714330 GCF_002922805.2 Oryzias melastigma
GCTTTACAATTTGGCACACCCTCCAGCAATTGCACCCTAAGTAGCTGCCTAGGTCGCCAATGCTAAGGACCGGCCCTGGTCATATGTGTGTATAACTTCCACTATCCTAACAAATTCTTCAAAATACAACACTACACGCACAGCAATGGTGCATTGCATTTTTAGGACGTCCCTTAAGATGGCCGGATGAAGCCTTAAGGAAATTGCAAGACACATCCTCTATGACCCCCACGGGCCTGGAAAACCCCCAAACGGATCATCCTTCATACCTATGCATAAGACTAACAGTCTATTCAGACTGGGAAAGTCTGTTGGTTCAGACCGAGTCCACTTAATTTGTTCTGGATCGAGTCCTGAAGATCGTGTTTGGTCTGTACTCAGACTGGCATCTACTGGAGGTTTCTGTTTTGGACCAAAGCTTGCAAACAAAACCAGGTGACTAAAGATCTCTTCAGTCATTGACCAGGAACTACAAGGCGGGTCAAAACAAGAAGAGAAAGTCCCGTGGAACAAGGCACAGACACATTTGTGCGCGGTTAAATGGTCACTTCATTCTTTACTTGTTTGCATCACGTGACCTCCGGCTATGTTGACCGTTTTGGTCCAGTTTTTCCGCTCTGAGTGCAAATTGTATTCAGATTGAGGAATCTCAGGATTCAGGAAGCGAACCGAGACCTCAAAGGATTGGTCTGAGAGCGGTTCCTGGTCCTGGGTCCACTTGGGTGCATTCAGACTCAAAATGTGCTCTAGATTAATGGGGGACATGAACTCTGGTTCACTGTAAGCGAACCTAATGTGTCCAGTCTGAATACGCCCTTAGGTGTTAGACATCCAGTACAATGATGGGGCTGACTGACCACGACTTCTTGAGATCTCATCACAGCTTTCAATCTGTACAATAATATTCAAACACAGCTTTAAGAAAATACACACCCCCATGACTTCTGTAGCCCAAACCCTGTAGGGTATTTTTTGCAGTTGTTGAGTAAATAATTTATACATGTATATATGTATATATATTCTGCAAAATCAGCAGAAAAAGAAGCAAAATAGCAAAAATGGAATCAAGAGCAGAAGCAGAAAATGTAAAGATTGGTACAGAAATTAGAAGTATTTGATAACCTCTGGTTTGATCATCTTTAAATAATGTGGAAAACCTTTAGGAATGTAAATCTGGGAGCTGTTTCCTCCCCGTACTGCTTCCTGCTGAGGTTTTGAGCCATTGATATTTTCTTCCTCCTCCTGCCTCCACATTCTCCTGCTGGTTTGGCGTCACGTGTTTAGATCTGCCACCTTCTCTCACCACTGACCCATTTCTGCCTGGTTTTCATCTTAGTGCAGTCGCCCCCGGCACCGAGCCGACCCACTCACCTCCCGCGACACCTGGACGGCGGCGCACTGGGAGCCAGACGAGGTGTGAAGGTTCAAACTAATATTAAAACAAGGAGGCCTGTGTTTGCTTTGAGGAGGAGCTGTGTGTTCTCTGGTTCTATGAAAACAAACTGCAGGTTTTTATTCTAATTTACCGAAAAAAATGAAATAAAAAAAGCAGAGGGACTTCATATTCACCGCTGGGGGGATATGAATGTTTTTCAATCATCAAATTATGATTCCGCTCTTTATTTCCACACTCAGCCTGTTGTTTGATTGTGTGCGCGTCACGCAGCAGGTAGAGAGGGATTAGTTTCCTTGTCACAAACAAGCGAGGGATCCGTTCAAGCTCCAAACAGTTACACAAAACACATCGGAGCGTTCTGACAAAAGGAATTTAACATCATGCAAGCCATCAGAAAATGATGAGCTTTTTGGATCCGTGAGCAGGAAACAAAAAACAGGCAGATTGTGAATGAATGTATTAAATTTAAAAAATGAAACAAAGAGAATATGAAAGACTGGATGAGAGGGCAGGGACCTGGCACACAGTGAAAATTTCACATTTAAATCGGAGATGAAAAATAAATTCCACTTTACCCAATCATGACCTACGTTGTTTCAAAGCACAGTAAAAATAACCTCTTTTGAAAGGTCAAACTAAGACAAAATTAAAAGAGTATACAATTCGGCTAGATTATTTTAGTCCAAAAGCATCAAAATCATCTGATCACTGGAGAAGTTTGAGAAGGATACAAAAACGCATTAAGAAACACGGGAACATCTATTTTAAGATGAACAAGATAGTAGGTACAAAAGCTAGAGAACACAATGAAGATAGACAAACTCAGCATCTGTTAAAGAGCAGAGATGTTAGTCATTATAGAAGTAAGAGAAGAAAAAAATGGATCATCTGTAATTGAATAGAATTCGTCAGCAAATGCAACAAGAAAGAAAACAGCACAAAGGTGGAGAAACTTAAGTGTAGGTGCGTGTTGTAGTTCCCTTGTGGCTTGTACACCACCCAAATAGACGTCATGAAAACGGAACGCACCATTGTTGTGTGTGGTATGTGTATTGTGAATAAGGATAATGGAAGTTACACCTACTTATGACCATAGATTGTACACAAAGGAAGTACGCACTGGTCCCAAAAAGCTGAAATCCCATAAATGTCTATTGAGAAACAAACAGCTATTACTAAGCTACTCCTTTAATCTAGTCCCTTTTCTAACATGTTCTTGCACGTTATTCATCTTATAAACTGGCTAATCAGATGCCTCAATAAATGCAGGTTGTGGCCAATGGCCCCCACCTTGAACGTTCGAAATGTTTGACAGTTTCTCCTGAGCCTGCGTTTAGTGGAAGGGGTGTGAACTCACTCCTGATGTGCGAGAGTGGTTACCATTAGGGATGGGTATTGATTATATTTCCCAGAAACAATTCGATTCACAAAAGCCTGGGTCGATTCATTTTTTTCAGATTCTTTCGATTGTTCAATTCTATTCAATTTGGAGTTTGCAGATTTAGACACATTTAATTAGAAATACATTAATAATCTACTATATATTTTGAAGATATTTATATTAATCTGACACAGTTCACATTCTGTAAAATGTATTATTCAAATAATGAGATTAGGATTAGCATACAGTGTTGCATGGTTTCTCAAAAGTAGAAGTTCTAACAAAAATATTCAGATCATCAACATTGTAAACATTGTTCTGCTTCTCCTGGAGGGCGTTTCTTTTTGTCCACTAGGTGGCGATCGCGCTATAGCATTACACCTTATTCCAGAAGAACAAGAAAGAATGAGCAAAAAACTGTGTTTTAGACCACAAATGGTTACTTTAAAAAAAATATTTCCCTAAAACAGTTTGGAAAATTCTTACTGATGTATGTTTCGGTCGACCGCGCGTTAGCATTAGCCGTCCTATGGGAAATTCCATTAAACACTAGCTTCAAGGTTTATAATGTAGCCATGAGGGGGCCCAAGCCAGGGTCTCATTGTGCCGGTC
>NC_050512.1:25714412-25721285 GCF_002922805.2 Oryzias melastigma
TAAGCATAAATTGATTCAAATCGATTAGTCGACTTTATCAACCCAGTCCATGTTACCATAAAAACGTTGACAGACCAACCCATCACTGCTTACTAACGTCGTCTGGTTCCAACATGGAAAAGTCTGTATGGTGAGATATGGTGACTGAATTGACTTCATTTTGTTGGAACCGGAGATAACGCCTTTTGTATGAGTGATGTCACACTCACAATGTCCACTTCTCTCTTATACAGTCAAAGCTTGTGACGTACGGGTTAGGTTGCCGTTTTGTGCCCTTGGGCCTCACTCTAGCCTCCTTACTGACTGCGTTCATGCACAGGGTGTGCACGTGTTACTTCACTCGGATTGTCTCATTTCTAAATTTCTAATAGGTCAAATTAGGAATATGAAACTAACTGTTTGAGATCATCTTGGAAGTTTAACCCCTTCTGCTTTTGAACAGGAGATTTCCAAAGCTTCACCGTGATGTGAAAATCAGGCACTGCTGAGGTCACGACCCCATAAGATGCTCAAAAAAACCCTTCCAGGCTCTTTATGATTGACATGACCTCCTGCACGGCAATATCAAATGTTGCTTCTTTTTTTTTATTTTTTATTTGTCCCGCTGTATCTGAACGGGCAAGGACGCCGCGCATTCGCAGGGCATGTTCTGTCACCGCGGTAACTGATCAGACTAATTGATGGCCCAGTGCAACGGCGACAGTCTTCCATGCTGGTTTAGCAGCTCCGGGTGATGATGGGGGCGGGGGTGGACATTATGAGGAGGCTCAGAGACTTCAAACAAATAAAGAAATAAATAAGAAGACATTCATTATTGAAGTATCTCCTGAATGCACCCCTCCCTTTTTGTTTCATTACCAGCCTGCAGATTGAGGAGGAAAATTAAACCTCAAAGACGAACTCAAGCTGCAAACAAACTGCAGTGCCTGCGGGTGTCTGTTTTTTGTGTGTGTCATTATATAAATTAATTAAATCCATAAACATTTAGTCACAATATTCCCCTCTATGCTTACAGCTTTCCCATTAACAAACTTAAGGCTCTGTGTGCTTTGAGCTGGAGGGGTTTCCATGGCAGCTTTTAATTTTTCCTCTTTGTTATGTAGACCAAACAGAGCGAGCGCTCCTCGGAGAGTTTTTTTTTCCTTCCAACTCCGAGATGTGACTCCTCAGGCGCCGAATCCTAATGACTCCCAAATAAATATATAACTTCATCACTTCATTAATTGTAGATCACTTCCTGCAGTGCCCTAATGGGAGGAGCTGCTCTTGTGTTTTTTTTAGATCTATTTATTTAAAATGTTAATCAAATGTTTACACACGCACGACTCGTGTGAGCATCTTCAAAGAAATGTGGACAGTCAGCGCTTCCTTTCAGCGTGTGGCCCGAGACGGGCCGCCTCTAAAAAGCCCAATTAGCATTCTTGGCTTGAAGGCAAGATGGAGCTGGCAGGGTCTGTCGCTCCGGCGTTCACGGCGGCGGCGGAGCGGGCCTCACATACAGATGAAAGTGCCGATGTGGACAAGTTTCCTTCAGGGAGAGTCAGGGAAAATCCCCTTTTAATTTGCTCCAATCCGGGGCATTACGCTCCGGGAGCTTCAGCAGGTGTCGCTCAGCTCAGCGTGATTTTCAGGTGTTTAGCCGCCTCAGGAGAGAGGCTTCATACTCCTGAAAAAAACGAAATGTCAGTGTTGCATTTGACAGCCGCTGAGTGGATCAGGTCATGCTGCCATCGAGTGCATTAGCTCAGTTTCAGGAGAGCTCCCTGTGAAGGATGAGTCAGTAAATAAGAGGAGGATCTAAATTCTAGACGGATTTAATCAAAAATGTAGCTTTAAGTTATTTTGAAGCCTCATAGAAATAAAAAGTTATAATGTTTTTTGGGGGGTGGGGGTGTTCATGTGACCACATTCATGTCATTACAACAACAAGACAGTAGGGGTTGATCCAATGAAGTTTATTCGTTATTCTTTTAACTCTTTTAAGGGATTAGGTGAACCCAGATCATTAGTACTCCACCACCGTGCTGCACAGATGTTTGATTTCCAGAGAGTAACAGTTTGGATACAACTTTTAGTTGAGAATTTTTAAATATTTTGCTTTAAGATAATAAATGAAGTAAGACTAAAAGTGTTTAATGTTGGTTAATTTTTACTTTATTCATAATAAAGGTTAAAAACTCCACATTTATACAAAACTAAAAGCTTAAAAATGTAATTGCTGTACTTCCTCTTCAATTAATACTTTTTTTTACAATTTTTTCTGGCATTTTTCTTATGATGGAGACCATATTTAAGAAAATGAAGCCCAGAATTGCATTTCTGAGTATTCCTTTATTTGAATAGTAGTGAATCAGGAGGAGTTGAAACAATGATGTTTAAAAACACATGTAGTACTGACGTAGCGACCATAAGCTTCCTGCTCCGCTCTCTTCCGATGCTTCCGATGCATCCACTACCACTGGCTCAAAACTGTATGGATGGATTTCTCCAGTTTTAATCGACATTTTCCTTGCACTGGTAATGATAAGTAGGGAACATGTAAGCTAGCAGACCAGATGGGTGATAGGAAGTGGGGGTGGGCATGCTCTGTGCCCCCTACACTGCTGCTCTGCAGAAACTATGTTCTAGAAAATGACAGTTTGTTTAAGATCCACTCGGATCCACTTGGAGCTTTGATCAAATCCCATCAGTGAGCTCTTTCTCAAGGATCTGTTTGGAGAAGATCAAAGTTTTTTTTCCTTTGTTTGGCAGCCATCAAAATTCACCTGAGCTCTGATTGAGAACCAAAAAAAAACCCACCAGGGTTGGCTGGACAAGGCTTTTATTTGTTTATCCTTTTTTACTTCCTGGTCAGAGTTTGTTTCATGAAACATCTCCTTTAAAATGAGGCCTCACAACTGCATTGCATTAACGGGCCACATTGAATAAAATCAAAAGCGTTTTCAGTGTTTGAAGGAACTTTTATAGGAATATTTTGGAGAAAAAGTGTTTGAGGTTTGGAATTGTTGTTTTGTCCATTTATTTTGTGTGAAACACTTGTTTTGTAAAGCAGCAGTTAGGAAAACTTGCTAGAATCAAGCCCGTATGTGTGGAGCACGTATCAAAGTCAAGGCCCGGGGCCCGAATGGGTAATTAAATCCGGCCCTCCAGATCATTTCATTTTATTGTTATTAATGCCCTAATGTTATCTTTTGCTTATTTCTAACTTGTAGAATTCTGACAAATATATTTATATGGAGAGATAAATATTAAAAGGTAAATTGATTTATTGGAACAATACTCCTGCCTGTTTTTATTCATAGTTATGTTAAAAAGTTAGATTTTTAAAGTTTGAAAAATGTACTTTTAGAGTGTTCAACAAATGTTTATCCTTCGGCCCACGACCTAAAGTGTGTTTTGGATTTTGGCCCCCTGTGCGATTAAATTTGACACATCTGGTGTAGAGTTTGTTAGACAACAGTGATTATAGAAACTAGTAAACATGTATTCTAAACACTTTAAATTATCAAGACCCAGAAGTCTCCATACTGTTGTGTAATTACAGTAAACGGAGTCCATTTACATTGCTTATAGCTACAGAAGTGAAGTCTCCAGTGAATGCTGTATGTTTAGCACATCCACATATGATAAACCAAAGAGCCTCCGGTAAGCAGACATCTTCTTCTTCTAGCAGTAAGGGCTGAGTGATGACTTTTTTCAACTGATTTGGGGCTAAATTTGTAACAGAAAAAGTGACAAGGAGATAGAGTGACCAAAGGTGACATTTACATCCAACCTCCTTATTTTGGCGACCAAATACCAAAATAAAGAAGTACAAATGGTGGATATTGAATTACTTGTGGTTAATAACCAGCAGGGCGTCAACATCTGGGATAAAACATTTTCACTATCATTTTCTGGTCCCATATACAGTGGGAATGACATATTTTTTAAGGGACAAGTCAAAAAAAGCTTGAACATTTTTAGGACACATCATAGACGCCTTTCTGGTGAGGCTTGACCTTTAAATGTCTTGATGTCCTCACATAAACACTGAAGGATGTGAACAGGGAGACGCGTCGAGGGACGTTTCAAGCCAATGTTATTTTTGTTTGCATTTATTTTAACCCTTAAAGTGGAAATGCTGAAAAGCCAGAAAAAATGCAACTCTTGAAGGATCGTTTAAAGATGCAAAATACTATCAGTGCATCGTGATTTCAGCTGGACATTGCATTAAAAAAGCAATATTGGCCATCATTTAGTTCTGCTTTATTTATCTGGCTGTAAATGCATCACCTGCTACAGACTTGACGTGTCCGGCGTGTTGTGAAAGCTGTCTGTTTCCCCCATGCAGACACAACCTCTAAATTACAGCCTTCCCCACTATTCTTAAACACCACTGGAAGCTTCGCTGCAGTGCCGGCGTTCACTAACAGTTTTTCGATGTTGACTTCTGTCTGTGGAGAATTTCATGCTTTTAGTGGAAGCAAAAACCTTGAAGTAGTGGTTTTAGAGGAAATCAATGGTATAAATAGGTCTACATCAGAGATAACACTGGCTTGAAACAACAGTTAAAAACTGCTAAATTTTGAGTTTATTTGACCGGATGCCATATCTTTACTTAAAAAGAAGAAGGCTGTGGACATGAGTTATCAATAACAGCCAACAGGTGTTTGAAAAATATTGGATATAGACAAAATTTCCATAACCACTATAATCTGTGCCGCATAGACGATAGATTTGATCTTGGTTCAAACTTCTGCTGCAGCTGAAGAGATAATAAATAAAAGTCTGCCGACATGTTTGCTCTGCTGCTTCATTACTGTTCTCGTGATGCAGCATCGATGCCTGGAGGTTGAACTGATGTTTCTTTTATTTTCTGCTCATTAGGGCAAATCTCTACAATGAAAAACAGAGAACTGGATTTTCAGTCCATGTTCAAACACGGCGCTCTCTTGTGGATGTTACTGGCTCTGAGGATTTTTTTTTTTGTTATACATTTTAGCTGCACAGACTCACGATGAGCATTATAACTGAAATCACTTAAATTGAACCCCACCATGGGACGAGCCATTAGCTGCGTGTTGGAGCTCCGTCCTTTATCTCTTTATTGCCCATTAATTTGCCTGTATTCTATTATGTTTTGCCAAGAGATTGTAAACCAGTTATTGGATCCTGATAATTTCCTGTAATTTGTCCCAGAGGCCTTTAAATGATGCTCAACCCCGAATGTTTCAAATGACTCGGAATCGCCAGCTTTTTAAAAGTCCAGCACAGAACTTTCTGAGTGGTCACAGAACTTGAATTGGACTATTTTTGGGGGATTGTTGCCATTACAAGTCAAATGATAAGACTCACAGTGAACAAACAAAAAGTCACAAGTAAACCCCTACAAATGAAGAGATTTGCAAAGCCATACCCAAATTAGATGCATGAAAAAATGACTATAAGTTGGATCTTAGTGACTTTAAAATATTGGGTTTCTTGACTGTAATTTCACTGGACTCATGGAACATGTGAACTTTATCACTCAATTCATAGGTTTAGAGGAGATTCTAAATGGACCCTTGGAAAAAAAACGTTTTTTTAAATGTTTTGTTCAAAGGATGGGCAACCTGTCCCGGGACAGCAGGGATAAATTTCAGCGACCCCCCCGACCCTAATTATGGAAATGCAGCTAAAAGTAATGGGTGGTTGTTAGCAAACATGGAGAATGCATTCCAGACAGATTATGTTGGGATTTAGACCAGTAAATAATTGGCATGTTTTCCCATAATTTTCCAGCTATTTTTCCATTTTCCAAACCCTGTATATCCATTTTGGGGTCAAGGGGTTGCTGGAGCCTATCCCAGCCACTGTTGGGTGAAGTTTGTCCTAATGGTTTATCATTCCATTGCAGTTCCTTCTCATGATGTTGTTACCAATAAGAAGGAGATATGTTAGACCTGGTGTGACAACAGCATAGTTTTGGGAATTGATCATTGAGGTGAAAATGGCAAAAACGTACAAATATCAATTGAGCGTTTTTTCTTTTTTTTAAATTTACTCCAAGATAACCAAACCTTTAGAAACATCACGTAGTTCCCAGAGCTGCTCTTACCGAGATTAATCCAGGTGGGAGGCGGGGTTGATCCAAAATAAGCTTGTTCTTTAATTATGATACCTGTAAAAACAATAAATAGATAAGTATACTTAAATCGGGATGGGATTGTGTACGTTTTCATCTTTCCACTCTTTTTCAAGAAATTCCTTTCCACTCCTTTATAAGGATGGAAAATGTGAACTTTAGCAGTGAGTTTTACGTCGGATATCCTTTCGTAGCATGAACCTGTATTTTATCTGGGCTGGGGACTGGCGCAGGGAGACCAAGACTTAGCTTTTCTTGTGGATACATAGTTTAGGCAGTAGCGTTAAGGGTCTTGTTGGACCAACACAAGCAAATCCTGGTTTCCTGTGCTTCAGTTCTACACCCAACTGATATGTCGAAATAAATGTACTGTATGTATAGATAATAGTACTTTATGGAAATGGTTTGTATCAAGCTATCTAAACAAGATCAATGCACAAACAAGACGACCAACAGAGGTTTATATTCGTACAAAGACATATCAAACGTAGAACAATTAGGCATAAAATTGATTTTAAAAGGATTCATAATTTGAAGTAAATTATGAAATTATAACTCGTACTTGTAAATATTCATATTTGTTATTTTGTATATAGAATAGGAAACAAGGAAACTCAACCATGATTGCTTGAAAAGGAGTGGGAGGAAGTGAACTTATACAATCCCACCCCTTCTCTGCCTCCTAATCATTTTAAGTTTGAAATGTCTATGTTTAGATATATATATATATATATATATATATATATTAGGGCTGTCAGATTTGTCGC
>NC_050512.1:25721359-25746850 GCF_002922805.2 Oryzias melastigma
TGGTTTTGATTGATTGAAACAAGCCAATTCCAATGATATCTTTGTAAGCTTCTGGACCTGCTAACTGCACGTTTTCCAACGTTTTCATGAAACACTTCTGAAATATTTAAATTTTTCTACTCAAAATGCTCGGCACTAACATTTCTTTCTGGCCTTTGGTTCTATCTGCTTCAATTACACTGCACTGAACCACGCCAGAGTTTACTTGCAAATGAAGCAATACCCTCAATCTTTGTCAGACCAGAGTTCAAAAGTCTAGCTTGTCTGATCTAATCCAGAGTTCAAGCCCATCTTTACAAATTTACAACAAACCAGCCCATCTGAGGAAACATGTTGGTGTGAGCCAAACAGCCAAGTGTGATTTGAGTCCAAAATGTACATTTGTCTGCTCATTCTCATCCACTGCACATTTTGTATCTAAAAATAATGTATAAATACGGACAATGTAAAAGTTGTGGTTTCATCAATTCTGCATACAGTAACTTTACAGACTTTTAAAGGTAGATGAGTTTCAAAAGCCAACAGTTGAACTCAAAAATGAGCGATTAAAATGTGTTACATTTTTAAAGTGATCTGCTTTTGCACTACCTGATGTAACCTTGACATCCAGTAGCACTAAAGGGGTTCATTATTAGTCCTTTAGCATCCAAGTTCACGAGGATGTGAAGCATCCTGACAGAGTTGGCCGGGGTCATCTACTTTTGTCTAAACGTGTTCTGGACACTGAACTTTGACCTGACCAAGTTCCTTACCTAACATGGACCCACAGCCTTGTCTGACTGAGAAATTCCACAAAAAGGCTTTTGAGTGATGGAAACGTGTCGACATGTCAGCAGTCTGCCCTGCAGACCGCACTTTCAGAATGACTGGTGTTAGAGGAGCGCCAAATTTATCAGAAAGACACAAAGGGTGATTGGAAGAAAAGAAGGGGAGTTTGAGAGTCTGAAGAAACAGCTTGATTCATGATCACAAATCCTTGCTCTCGCATTCACCGCTCCATCTTTTGTGCCTGAGGACCTCGTTCACCCGAGGATTGAGTGGTAAAGCTCATAAAAGAAAGTTTCATAACAATATAGGGGGATGATTTATTATCGGATCTCCTTCTTCTATCATGAAAACCCAACAATATTACTGGAGTTCAACACGGTAATAATCTTAAATCAGGTTTATCCTGCTGAGTGAATAAATAAAACTTTAATATCTCAAAGTAAAGAGACGTCTGTGCAAGTCCGTGCATTTGAATCCTTTATGTCTATTTTTATCAGCCGAAAATTATGACAGAAAATACTTCAGCCTGACTGGAAGTAGCTCAAAAAAGTCTTTTGTAATATGAATCACTTTAATTTAAAATACAAATAGATAGAAAGACAAGGAGATATGCCAGGACGGATTTTTGAATGTAAAACTGAAATCCTATATACGTTTTAACTTGATAAACAGCTGAAATGTAATAAATTACTTCAATCCTAAAGCAGATTAAAAAGATTCAGTCCAGCTCAACAGTCCAGACTGTTAGTTAGAGAGGAGAAATACAAGAACAAAGTAACAAATTCCCTTTCGTCTGGTTTCCTAAACGTTTGATTCAATCATAGCCGGCTCATTTTATCTTCAGTATGGGGGAGAGATACATTATATTGGCCATTGCTTTATGTAATTAAGGTTATTTGGGTTTATAAGAATGATTTAGGAGTGAATTGGTTAAATGCAGTTGTTGATTGAATTTGGTATCATAGAGATGGGAAGAACCTCAAAAGACCTTCAGCAGAGCCACATCTGTGGATGGATCCAAGGGGTATTGGCTCATCCGTCGGCATGTCAAACAGACGTCTGGTTTCCATCCATCTATCATCAAAACCTGCTTTGTCCCTGTTGAGGTCACAGTGTTGTTGTTTGTTTGTTTTTAACAATCCGGGCAGATCACAAATCTACTTGTATTTCTGGTTCCAACATGGCAATTTCTGTATCATGAAAATATAGCATCTGAATTTACTTTATTTTAATGGAACAGGAGATACTTTCTATGTTTCCGTTCTACAGTCAAAAGTTTCCTCCCTTTGCCCCACACTTTGGCCTCTAAAATGAAGCATTATGGGTAAAGTTAGAATTGTAAAATCAAGGTAAGATTCTAGAGTGACTTACTTTAAAAATCAATCTTGATGTTCGGCTCTGAAGAGAATCAGCTTTGGTTTATCTCTAGCTTCACTGGTTGAGCGTCCACTGCACCACAGCTGGAGAGGGTTGATATCTAACTAATGGATGGGGTTTAACAATGCATCTAAGTCTAAGAAGTCTAAGGCCAAATTTGACTTTTTTCCCCTTACGTCTTCTCCCTACCCCTCCAGTTGTAGTGGTATTTGCAGTGGTAGGGTTGTACAAAACAGTTTTAGTAACCCTCATGAAGCTGTGCCCTCCGCCTCGAAGGTGTTCTTGTTGCACTGTGCCACAGAGAAGAAACACATTTCTTCATATGGGTGTGCTCTGAAGCACAGAAGTTATGACTTTTTGTTGTAGCACGACATTTTTAAAGTTAATGCTGTTATGTATTTTGAAGCTCTAGCAGATCCGAGCTAAAGTAGCTGATTGTTGACGTCATTGAGAGGAAGAAACCTTTGAATCTGAAGAGACTATTTCTCCATATCTCTATGTTTGGAGGGGATAAATGTAGGGATAGGGGAAGAATTCGGATTTGGCCTAAGACCGTTTAGTTGATCCACTGCAGTTTAACCGCCAACTCTCCAAAGTGGTGTGGCTGTCTAACAAATCAAATTTTCTATTCAAATGGTTTTCATGATGACAAACTGTACATAGACCTGATTTAATTAACAAGAAGTGCTTAGAAACAGGCAAGGTGGCAGGTTTTGAAGACTCAGATTAGGCCTCTCTGGTCTTTATCTCTTATAATAAGGAATTCGTTATCATCAGAGCCTTTTTTCCCACAGATCCATTCCTAAATACAGAAGCTACAACTATAATGTTACACAAGGTTAGTCTGATTGCACAAAATCCCAGATCCAAGCTGGATCAGCCCCTAACTCCCAGTTCAGGGCTGGCATCGCAACAGCAGAACCGAAACATTTTTCACTTTTTTGTTCGAAAAAGATAATTATACGTTAATTTTAGGCTGGAAAGTTTTGAGTAAAAAAGAATGTGGTTCGAATCAGATTTGTTAGCATGTTCTGGTTCAGCGCTTTGTAAATGGTTCCAGCTGGAGAGAAAGGCAGCAACATAAACTGCAGTTACGAGTTTCTTTCTTTTTTTAAATGGTTGTTGGTGACACCTGTCCACATTTTATGAAAGAAGTCTTTGTTTTTAGGACCGTTTCATCCACTCTGACTTTCAGCCTCTTTCTAGTGAGCAGCTTCTGCTTCGTGTAGAGAAGAGATCCAGACACAAAATGATGAACATGTCAGTTCAGTTATTGCTACACGTTCAACAATGATTACTGATACAGACACACACAGACTTTATGGACTTTGAGACTTTTGCAAGAAAGACTCTGGATATTTAAAAAAAAAAAAAAAATTATTATTAAATTCAGGGATAAATATTGTTTTCTTTTTTGGAATGATTTGGAAAAAATGCAATTTAACAATCTTTTTTCATTTTAATAATTTGAATTAAAGCAATACTAAAATGCAACTGTAGTTTTGATTTGACGGTTTTTTTTTTTTTTTTTTTTTGCATTCCTTTTAACTTGAAAGCACCACAATTGTGGTGCTTCGTCAAGAATTTTAAAAGAAGTAAAAGAAAAAGAAATATTGTTTGTCACCACTGGAAACAAATCCAATTTAACTTCTCTTTTGTCCAACACAATCTGTGAAAAACAGAATTGGAATTTTACAAGTTCAGAGACTTTGAAGAGCACCTGAAAACAAATGTTCAATGTGCATCTAAAACCAAAATTAAAAACATAACTTTCATATTTTTAAATTCTAAACTTGACTAAAACAAAACAAATTTGGAAATTGGAATGTTAGAAAAATGAAATTCAAATAGGAGATGTTGTTGATTTGTCCTCTTAAAATTACGTGAAAAAGCAGACAAAATCAGCCGTTTAAAACACACACATTTGCAGTGACCTGTTAGCGGTAAAAGCAAATCAAACGTCATAAAAATAAAATCATAGCCATTTTTATGTGTTACACTACTGTAACACACTTAAAAATAAACCAGAAACGGGTTTGATTCAAACTGTACAGGTCTTTCCTGCCTGATAATGTAGGGGGTATTTTTCTCTCTTTTTTGTTGATTTCTCTTCCTGTCAATCCTCTCCCCACTTCCCCCACACATCATTGTGCACAAAGGGGGTGTGGTCTTTTCATTTGACAGGTGAGGGTCAAACCTCCTTCTCTTTCCAGTCTTATTTCTCCCTCCCACCAGTTTGATCGTTTTTCAAAAGAAAAGACTTTCAGTCACATCATGGCCAAAAACTCACATTAAATAGCCCTCACATAAAGCGCTAGGTCACATGACCTCATCTTCTGTCCATTTGTGCTTACAGTCAGGCTGAGTGCAAGACTGTGGTGAAAATCTAAACATAGAATCAAAAAATGACAGTTATATTCAAACCTAATGACGTGTTTCATCGAACTCTTGAATGGACTGCTGGTGTGCGTCTGTGATTGTAAACTTCTCATCCTCTTTTCAAATTATACTTTTGACATATTTTTCCTTTATGCTGCACAAATGTCCAAGTAGAAGCATAGGACCCCATCTTTCTTCTAGCACATTACAAAAGTTTCAAACTGATTTAAGAGGAAAAACCCTCAGAAACATTTAATTTATTTTTGAGACCCCTATCACTTTACCATGATCAAAACTTTCCTTAACAACACATTTATATATCTTGGTCCTTGAGGAAGGACTCTTCCTGCTAATTTCAAAATGGTGGCTTTCAAAAAAATCTCAAAAACACTTTTGGCGGGAAAAGGTAATTGTTATTCTTTTTTTATATAAATTGTTTTATGGGAATAAATCAAATTTTGTTGATAATTATCTCTAAATAATCGTGTTAAAAGTGTGTGGCTCAAATTTGAGACAGTGAGTAAATAAGGTGTTTTTTTTTTTCCCTGAACACTCATGCCAATATTTTTCTATCTTAAACTAACATTTTTATGAGCAAAAACGTACTAAACCTATCATCAGTTATCGATATCTCATAAAAAGTCATACTTCATCTTTGTGTGAATTTCATCAACAGTTAATAGACATTTAAATCTCAAATAAAATTCAATTCCCTATCAATTATTTGATGTAGTGGGGCTTTAGGGTTTAAGACAACAGGCGAAAAACAAATTCTGCACACAAGTAGTGGTATATGATAGAATAAATGCATCTATTTTGCTGGATTTATATGAGCTTTAGTCACAGAGCATCATTACCTCCTCAGCCTGACAAACAAATAGGTCCACAATGTTTAAGTGTAAACTAGTCCATGTACTCACATTTGGAAGAAGCCTAGTACGAAATGTTGAAACAGTGCAAACCTTGCAAATTTTGCCACGGGCTTTTCATTTCACCGCCCTATTCTGATATATCAAAGACTTGGTATCATAATTACAGCCGAGACCAAACCACAGTTATTAGTATCTTCTCCATGATCAATTTTTAAACGCTTGGCTCTTCCGTCTTTTGAAAAGCCCCAAAACAGTCTTAAAAACTTGCGTCGCAATCTGTTAATGCAAGAGTTTTGAATGTGAAGGCCTGAAACGTGCAGATGCGCACATTTACATGGACTTTTTATGGGAAGCGGTAGCTCAAACGCGCATTTCCAATCCCAGTGTGAATGTAGCTTTCTTTCCATTCAGTCGCATTCACTCATTCACACAGTGATGGCGGCTCCGCTGCCTTATACTTGCATCAACCTCAACCACCAAGAGCAAATTAGTGTCTTGCCCAAGGATACTTCAACGTTTTGCAGTCTACCACTCTACCTCAGCAAAAGTGATTTAATGAGTCCCAAATTTAAATTACAAACCTAAAGAATATATATTTTGATACTTCCAGATGTTTGCCAACTTTCTGGAACGACCATGAATGATTGCCAGGTCAAATCAAGGAAACCAAACACAGTTCAGGGAAAAATCCCCTTGCAGTGCATCTCAGGAAGGGGTTAAAAACAGTTTGGAGGAGAATAAAACTTGAATTAAAAGTGTGGATCAGACTGATGTGTAGAATAGAAAGAATGAAGGAAGAGGACATTAGCTGGAGGAAACCCAATAAACCTTCAGATGAGATGTTGGCTTCAGCTCACAGTTAAGCTGCAGCAGCTTCACTTCCATTACAGCAATGTATGCTAAATGTTTGTAAAGTACACAACCTAGTAGGCTTTTATCTCTTTCAGAGTCAACTTCTAGCAAATTGCAACGCCTTTCCACAGCAGCTGCTTCCACAGCACCGTGCATGAGCCGGTCGTGCACGGCGTGAAATAAAACGCTCCAGAAATTTAGGAAGCAGCTCAATCTGCGTGAATGTGCTTCACCGTGGGTTTCCAAACATTAAAAAGCCGCAGCATCCAGCATTAAGCAGCCGTTTAAAAGCTGCTGAAATGACAGGTGGCGTTAAAGTGAGCCTCGCCGCCATTGTTGTTGGCTTTCTCCAGCTGAGAATGCCGCCGATGAAAGACAAGCTGCTGATGGTCTCAGCGAGGAACCGCTCTTACTCCAATGACTTTCACCGCCTCTGTCCGTATGTCCGTTGTGAAGTCTCCCTGTGGAGTCAATATGTGAGCGCGAATGACTTGGACTGTTGGGAGAGGATATCACGCTGGCACTCAGCTTATTGACTCTGATGGTTTCATGGATGAGAGTTCACTCTGGATCTTTGTGAATGGAAAAAAAAAAAGATCTGCAGATTTTCACCAATGGAGAAATTCTCTCTCTTTATTTTTATTTGCAAGAGTTCAGGATGACACATTCATGGTTCATTTATTCGTGAACACATCAGTTCCAATGCACCATCTGTGCTGTTCATAGAAAAAGTGAAATCCCAACCAAACAGAATGATAGGGTAGCAGGAGAAACAATAGTGATTAGATTTCAGTTTTCAGATGTAAACCTCGTTTGTTCCTGGACTGTCATGAGGACGTATTCACAGTTCACAGAAATCTTTCTTTCAGAACAAACTTTCTCTCTTTCTAAAAAAAACAGTCATGAGATGCATAAGAACATCCAACTTTTAACAGTAACAGTAAACTTACTTTTGTGGTTTTACTTTGAAACATGCAGACACATTTTGGTCAGCTTATTACTCAGGAAACTTCCAAGATCATTTTTTAGACTTGATTCAAAGTCACGAGCTGGAGCTCATTTACTCTTGAGGTTTGGAGTCAGACCAGAACCTGATTCCTCTGAAGGTCTACATTGTGTAGCAGGTGTGAAAGCTCACCAGAGAAAGTAGATCTACTTGAAAAGGTAAATCTAGGGTAAAAGCAAAGACATTAGGCATCTTGTGCTTGGCTCTTAGCAAACATTAAAGGGCGTCTTTAACTAACTTGGAACTTGGAATATGCAGTCCTGTACTTGTTTTGTGGGCCTCAAATGAGTTGCTCATCACATTTTTAATATCAGGGTTTACTTTGGTTTGATCCAAAACCCTAAACACCCCAAAGATTTTTGTAGAATGTTAGTGAAACTGCCAGATTACATAAGCGTTCTACAAAAAAAATGAACTGAGTTTCACAAAGATTACAAAAAAACTTTGTCAAGGGAAAAAAAAATATAAATTTTAATTTCCTGGTGTGGTTCTGTGATCGACCAGTGGTTTGTCCAGGTTTTGACTGAAGCTCAGTCTAGTGCGTGCATCTACATGGCCTCATGTGTTCTTATATGAGCCCGCCCAAAACCACTGGAAAGGCAAAATAATTGGCTAGAATTGAGCAGTAAAACTAACAAAGAAAACAAGTGACCAAAGCAAAGCACCAATAAAATCCATGATTTTATACGATACTAGAAGCACTGGTAGTAACAAATATGTCAGTACTGGTACCAACCTGACGGCGAGTTCTGGTACTCATCCCTACCCTTGACTCCAGTTGGGACTAACAGGGTTTAGAAAATAGATGGATGGATAGACCCCGTTCTGGACTCTAAAGCCTTGTTTCCACTGAGTGGTTTGTTTTCATGGCGCATGCGTGTTGTAGACCGCTAGCGTGTCATTGCGTCATTGTAGTCCAACGACAATGGAGGTCATCCAGCAGCTCGTCTTTTTATTGCTTCACTTTTAGTACATCGTGTATAATATTGTTTGAAAGAAGATTGCGGGCGACCAAGAAGAATACCGCCGTAAAGAAGGAAAAGCTAGCTTAGCGCTATACTGGTGCTTTCTAATGTCGTCATCACTTTATGCCAATCAATGGGTAGCAACAGTGGCTCCGCCCACCATCCCATTCTAAATTTCTGTGGACCTACAACTGGAGGGGGCCCTCAAGAGGTACGGGTCAGAACTGTTTGATGGGTCCATTTCACAATCAAACTGGACCGTACCACACCGGACCGCCCAAGATGAATACCACCGTTGGAAACGTTACCTTAAATAAGCATTATTTTGGTGCCCTCTAATGTCGTCCTCACTTTCTGCCAATCAACGAGTGGCTTCAGCAGCTCCGCCCCAACCGTTTGGTTCCACTTCAACAGATGGGGGGCCCCAAGGGGTACGGTTTGGTACTATTTAATAGGTTAATTTAACAATTGAAACATTAGAAATACTGATCCACTCAGTGGAAACAAGCCTGAAGTGTTGAAAAAGGCCGCTGAGGCTCACAGAAAATGAACTTCAGTGTTTGGTGAGTCTGTATTTGGACTCAACTTTAATGATTTCTGCTGTTCTAGACCACCTTTGGGCCAAAAAAGTCTTCAAATATGGACAAAAATGCCTTTGTAAATCTAAACCAATTCAGTACTAAACTGCTGTAGGGTTTTGCGAGAAGGAATGTTTTTTTTTGTTCTGAATGAAACCCTGGGAATCGTTGTTGGTGAAACATGAGGCAGAGTTTTCGTTCTCTGAGACAATCAAAGCTGAAAAAAATAAATGCAGAATGTTGGATGAGTTTGTGTAGCTGCGGAGGGGCTGATGTGAGGCTGGAGTATCAGAGTTAAAGGGAGATGATGAGAGCTGCAGCAATCTGTTCTGAAGGACTTTGTTCAGGCTGCCTCAGATTCCCACCATCGTCATTAAGATGTGAAGCAACAGACGCAGAGTGGGACTCAGAAAGTGGGAGTGACACAGAAGAGCCAGGAAAATAAAGACGGAGAAGAAGGCAGGAATGCCTGTGGAGGATAAGGCTGACATTGAAAATGAGAAAAGCGCGTTGCTGCAATGAGGTGCCAACTGAATCAGAAATGGGAATGAAGAGAAAACGAAGGAAAAAGTGAGCCGAGAGGAACAAGTTCTTTTTTACTTTTATGTTAGCAAAGCTCCAGCCTGCGTGGACGGATTTCCTCCTGGCTTCCAGGTCAGTTTGACCTGATATGGAATTTGGTGGCATCTCATTTCTGCCTCCAAAGAGATGCGGAAAATCCGTTTTTTTAAGCAGATGTTCATCACGGCTCAGATAAATGAGAACAAAAAGCAGAACATGTGTTCTCTGTTGGACCTCAGGCGGGATGATGAGAGCAATTTCTTCTCATTGGATTTAAACCTCTCTAATTCAGTAGCGAAGCGCGACTCCGTGGGGTGTGATGAGTGGAGACACAAAAGCTGTTTTGGAAGTGTAATGTTTTCCTTACTTCTCCGCTGACGTTTGGGCCCGAGGCGGTGTTTAGTCATTTCATTAAAACACAACACAAATGGATTGTCATGTAGTTTTTGCATCATTAGGCCCAAACTCTGCTGCTGCTGCAGAGGCGCTCTACACTAAAGATCCTACACCGACAAGAAGATGAAGAGCAGCGTGGGATCACTCCGGTCACAAACACAAGGAACAAGAGCTAAACAAGAGTGTGATTTATCACTTATATTTCACCTGTTTTTCTATAATCCTCCACTTTTTGGTTTCAATTTTCCCAAAAAACTAATGTAAAAAGTTGAAATAGTTTGGCTCAACTAAACTGAAATTAGCTGAAAAAATAAAAATGTACAAACAAAGAACTTAAATTTGAAGCATGAACTTTAAGGGAGAGATTTTCTAGAATTTGAGACACAAATGGCGAGCTGAACTCAACCACACATCCAGAACTTATCAACTGACCCTCAAAAGTATTCAGCTGTGAATTTTAAAACAGCTATCGTGCTTTAAAAACTCTTAAATTATTTAGTAATTTTATCAAAGTTTCATCAATGCTTTAGCTAGAATACACAGCACAGAAAATTATAAAGTCTACGTATCTTCACAAAATTCCGAAATAGGGCTGCCACGGTTAGTCGGCTAATCGATGACTAATCGACTATTGAAATAGTCGACAACTAATTTAATAGTCGATTAGTCATTACTTTATATTAAATTTAGTCAGAGTGTAGTAAAGTTGAAAATTATAAGAGCATTATGCTAGCTTTTTGGACTATTTTGGCATTTATTAAGGTTTTTAAAGACTATTTTGGAGTTTAGCTAATATTTTTGCTGCATGCTAGCTATTGTTTTTAGGCTATTTTGAAATTTGGGTAATATTCACAGGCTAGCTGTTTTGGCTAATTTAGGCTTTTTTTTCAGTTTTTTTAGGGTATTTTGAAGTTTTCCTATTTTTTAAGCTAAAGGCTAGCTGTTTTGGCTAACCTATGTTATTTTCAGTTTTTTAGGCTACTTTGACATTTAACTAATATTTTAGCTAGCTATCAGCTTCAGCAGTTTTAGCTATCAACTTCCGCATCTTCATTGGCCAAATTCATCTTAAGCATTCACACCAGCATTATCGCAGGAAATGCTACATATTTAACTTTTAGTTAGTTTAAAGCTAATGATGGTTAAGATGTGTGCTTTACATCCACTTTGGACATGGCCCGATTACTCGACTACTCGGAAAAAATGATCAGGGATTAGTCGACCATTAAAATAATTGTTTGTGGCAGCACTATTCCGAAATAACATAAGCTGCACCCACTACATTTAAAAAGAAAAGGACACTTTTTCATAAGCTGTAAATATCAAGGTCGTAAAATGAGATACTTACATTATGAGACGCGCAGCTTTTTGCTGCTTTGGAACCCCAGCCATAGTTGGAATGTACAGGGGAGACTTCTGGAGCTTCTTACGCAGCAGACGGTAAAATAAACAGATAATCTGAATCTGACTGTACCTCAGAGAAGCCTTTATTATTAGCACCAAGTGCACAAACACCCTTTTAATAACTCATAACCAACTCGTACCTCAACATGACAGGGATCAAACTGCTCCCAACTTTTCTACCACTCGCCCAACGCAAATATTGATATACGAACACATCCATTAACAAAAAAGGCAGGTGCTAACAACATAGTGGACAGTTAGTCTTTCAAAAGTCAAAAACTCTTTTCCATTCTCCGGGCTCACCAGCGCCCTCTGCTTTGAGGAAGGCGTACTACGGGCTACTGAATTTTCAATGCACATTTTTAGTGGATAAAAAAGCTGAAATGAGTCACAAACTGACACCAATTTAATCAGACAGTTGGCGAGAAATAAGAAAACTAGTTAAGTAAAATATAAAGTTTCATTTATGAGGATAGAAAGACAGAATTTAGTCAGCTGTAGCTCCAGAAAGTGTGTGCGGCGCAGGCTGGGCGCAAGGGAGGATGCCAGTGCCTCTCCTGCCACTCTCTTACAATAGACATACCTAAAAATTTATTTGATTTTTACTTTTCCTTAAGAAATAAGGAAATTATTATTTTTTTTTTTGTTCATTTTCTTTATTTTTCATCTATATTTTGCTTCCCTGACTGCACATTACTGGTTGTTGTTATCATTACGCAGCCTTTCTGAACCCGTTGCTGAAAGTTACGTTTTTGACTGGGATCAACTAGCATTCTTGAGCTAAAGTTGCTGTTCACATGCCACCAGTTTTTCCAAAAATGATTTTTCGACGCTCATCATCCAAGTCTTCCATGAAATTCACAGTGCCGCTTTAAATGCAAAATTCACACTGATGTCGAGTGATTGCAAATACTTTGTTGTGCCCCCAGGAATCAGTTTGTCCTCTTGATGGCTGCTTTCACAGAATCTGTTATTTGGACTTTCATGCTGTCCAAAACAAGCAATGCCTTTATTCTGTGAAAATAATCCCTGCCGCTTTCTGTACATCAGCCACTCATTCAGGAGGCTTTCTAACGTCTGATATAAATTAGTTGCACCATTGTATAAGTTGAAGGGTCCAAAGTATGTAAAAAAAATAAAGCAGCTTGTAGTCTTGAAATTACAGTAGAAATATTTAGAATTGGGTTTTAAATGACTCTGAACCCTTTATTTTAAAGTTTGCATATACGATAATATTGAAATTCCATCCTAAATGAAACCACAAACATGTGCTTTGCTTGATCATTTTAGCTGGAACAAAGTTGTTTATTGAGATTAAATGTGGGGCAAGTAAATGTCAAGAAAGGCAGCAGAATGTATTCTAATGGTTTTATGTCAATTTAATTAATTATGTTTATTTATGAAGCGCCTCTTTACAGTCATGCTCGTCTTAAAGCTCTACACAAACATGGAGCAACATCCAACTGATGCAAATCAGTTTGGGTTATTTTAATCCAGTTTGTTTTAAATCGTAATCTCTTTTAGTCCAGATAATCTTCTTTATTCTGCTCTTTTCGTGGCCTCTTTAGAAAGCCGCACTATAGTCAAAGAAGATCTGGACATTTAGAGAATCACAATCGTTTTCACATCCAGCATATTTGCAGTTGAACAAGCAAAAATCTGCTGAAGATGGACAGGTTTTGTTCTGAATAAAACACATAGAAGATCACCTCAAAGAAGAAGGAAAAAATATACAATCTCGAGATAATTCACACAATTTTCTTTTCTGAGACCGCCATGGTCAGAATCCTTCAGGTAGAGTTTGTCAAATGGCGAGCACTCTGAGCGCCGTGTGACTCCCTAAATGTAGAAAACTGAGGACTATCATAACTGTGTTTGGGTAAGTAGACAAATCAAGATTTCAGAAAAAAGAAAACTATTTGTTATTGAATTTTGAAACAGCCTTTTGTTTTGTGAACGTCCGACTTTTTGGGTAAGGATGAAAGACAATCAGCTAATCTAAGAAAATGCATGGAGGTACAGTATAATTCTTCTGCTCTCCACAGATGGTTTCTAAGGAATCAATACACAGTTATTCCATGCAGTTCAGAAAATCTAACTGATTTATTTTTTTTTTATGTTTCCTTACTGGCCTCAGAATGAGTCATAAACTGTTGTGGGACGGATTTATGTCCTCTTTATTATTTATTAATAAATTAGGTTTTCTGAGAACAAAGCCAAATAAAAAAAAAAAATACTTTTTTTTTATAAATCCCTGCAAAAATACATAATAAGAAAGCAATAAAACTCTTAAATTGTTTATTGGTTGATCTGGATTTTTGCCTTTTTAGAATTTTATTTTAATAATTTAATAATTCTATTTTTAGTTTGATGTTATATGTTTATATTTATGTTTTATTATTAATAATATATGTATTTTTTCTTCTACTGATGCTTAAACTGCATTCTTTTCTTATATTTATAAGAAGTTATATTGCCTTATTTTTTGGATTTTAATTTTCAAAATAAAAAGTGTAATTTAGAATTTTGTCAATTAAAAAAAACAAGAAAACATCCAATTTGGATCAGTTTTCTTCAAATAAAACAGCAACAGTTTTAAAGTGAATTTGTAGGCGGGGCTTCTTACTACATCCCGCCCACAATATCTACTTAGTACAAAACTATGATCTGGGTTAAAATGAACGATTTTTTTCAGGTTTTTTACTAAATGAATTTTCGCGACATGCAACAAATAGCTCACAGACTAACTGAGGAGAAAGCCTTGTGTGTGTCGGGTGTGTATGTCTGCTTGGAGTGGACAGGAATATGACTTGATGTGCAGGGACAGAGCAGAGATAGAGCGAACCCTCCGGTGCTCAGCAGAGGAGAACAGGAGGACTCTGCAACCAGCGCGATAGCAGCTGTTTATCAGAGCGCAGACGGGAGGCAGCAATTTGGAACGGAGTTTCAGCAGGAATAAAGGGAGACATCAGGAGCCAGATACAGAGAGGAAGCAGAGAAACGCTCGAGCTGCCGCACACAAACGGCCGTTTCTGACTGAGGTGAGAATGGGGGCTCTTCTCACTTCCCTCAGATTGTTGGTACACAATTTTAGATTCCTCGTGAAGTGGAGACGAACTGGTAACACAATCAAAACAAAGCTTTTTCATTATTTCATGTAATTACAAAAGGAATCCAGCTCAGCACAGCAGATGATTAGTTCAAGAACACACGGCGGTTTGCTTTTATAGTCTGCTTTATTCGGCAGGCCCGAAGGCTCACCTGTACTCCGGAGTGAAGCTGATCCCAATCCGCTTAGGAGCTTGCAAACGAACCCGGGAGCGGTTCAGTCCAGTGTGAATGCAGACGGACTCCAATGAGATTTAGCCATTTTGGCCACGACTGTTCACATTTCCTCCCCGGAGCCTGAATTAATGCCAGCTTATATCTGTTCTTCGCCTTGTCCTAAAAGTCATCACACTAACCGCTGCACACGCCTCATCTGGCTCCATCTGAGTCGCAGTGGAGCCAGAAATTACCTGCAGGCACACAGAACCGTCTGCCAATGTTGAGGGCAAACCTCATTAACCAATGAGTTTACAATTGTCTGGAAATGTTTGGTAATGAAGTCCTCAGTTATTGCTGTCGAGCTAAAGAGCCTTCCTTTTATCTTACATGTTTTATCAGGTTTGCAAATTGGAGTCATGGACTCCAACTTTTCTATGTTTTGCTTTTATGAGATTGAAAATAGAAAAAAATTCAAAATTGTAGTCGGAAATTATTAAAGATTATAAAAGATTTTGACAGAAATTAACATAGCCTAAGATAAACTTCAATGATTCTGCAAAAAAAAAGACTAGATTTATGTTCTTTTTTTTCTCCTTTTGGTCTGTATAATCATGCATTTTTGGAGATTCATTGCAATGAAAATAATGTTTTTTGTTTTTTTTTTAATATGTAATTTTTTTCTGACGATGGAAGATATTTATCAAGAAAATTATCTTAAAAATTACATTTCTGACCATTTTTTAAATTCAAATCATTGTGAATCAGGAATGGACAAAGAAATTTGTTTGAAAAGGAGCTCATTTGTGATGAAGAATACACGCTGGGTCGGCCACAAGCTCCCAGCACCGAGCTCACAGCAACAGAGAGAGGAAGAGGGGCGGGGTTGCTTCCTACCAACGGCCCCGCCCAAATCTCAGGAAAATTTCTTAAGAACTACTGTCCTAAAAATCTGTTTTCTACCCTAAAAATTGAAGTTTTTGTAAAAAAAAAAAACATATAATCAAAAAAGAGCTATGGGAAAGTTGTAAAATAGTTGATCAAACGGGTCTCTCAGTCTACCGTCTGCTCCATCATATACTGGATCCTTTCCTGCTTGTTGTAAATTCAAACAAGGACTTTAATAAAGAAGTGTATCTCCTTATTTGCTCTTTAGGAACTAACCATGAAGTTTAAGAGTTTCTAAGAAACAAGCTGAAGCTGCTCTGGAGTCCTGGGTTTTTTATATCACATAAAAAAGTTTATGAATTGATTTCTAAGAACTTGTTTCAACTGTTTGCTAAAATATTTATGGACTCATTCCTGGAAAATGCTTATGAATCTCCGGTCTTAGTCTTCTTCAATTTGTGACTTCTTTGCTTTTGCTGAAATGAGTTCTTTGAACTGTACTGATTCATTTTCCAGCAGGAAACTTAAATTGAGATTTCGTCAGGAAGCTTTTTCAGGTTTCATTCTTGCTGTTTAACTCTGCTTCTTTTCTTTTCTTTTTTTTTCAAACTCTGTTCCCCCCAGGTTTTCCAAAACAAAATAAGAAATAAAGAAGAATACAAAGAATATAATCGCATCATTCTGACAGAAACACGTTGCCTCCATTAGAGTGCATGGAGCTTTTAGAGCTGCCAGACTGCCAGAGCATGAAGCGCTAACAGCTTTCCCCAAGGCTAACTTCAACCTTTTCAGTGATTTGAAAACGTCTTTGTGTGCAGCCTCATTCATGCTCAGATTAAACATGCATTCATTTCTCTGTCAAACACGAGAAACCGAGGGGTTAAAAACATCATCTCGTTTTTTTTTTCTGTAAAGCTGTGATTTCCTTTCTTCAGCTGAAACAGAGGAAACGTTGAGGTTCTCTTATGGAATCGTTGATGGAAAGCAGAAGTGAGCTGCTAGTTTTCTGGTGGTATGTTGGAGCGGCTGTAATCAGCCTGACAGGCTTTTTAACTGTTGTTTTTTAGGGGATGAAAGCATCCATTATATCAAGCTGAGTCACTCCAACACTGGAGTGGAACGTCAACATGAAGACATTTTATTGGCAGCAAAAAAAAAAAATCCCCAAATTTGTAAGGTTTTAAAAAAAAAGGAAAGTTCTGGAAGACGTGAGCTTAAAAAGGCTGACTTCATGGTTTGAAAGCTTTTAACTTACTTTTCAAAACTATAGCTTTTTCAAAAGAAAACTAGTGGAATGATGCTTGAGGAATGGAAAACAGTCATTATTTTATACTTTTTATTCCCTGGGAGAGAAAAGTTTGACAAACTTTTACAGTGTGAATAACTGAATTTCTTTGGGAAAAGTGAATAAAATCAATGAGTTCATAGTTTTTTATAATTTTTGGGGTAACTTTCTACAATAAGGTTGAAAAAGTAAATCAGACAACCTCAATATTAGTTTGCACCTTTTGTTTAGTTCTTTAAAAAGTGCTGAATGAGCTAAAAACACAAGATATGAAGAACAACTAAAATATTTAAAAACATGAATTATTAAATTTTCACTCCAATGATCTTTTGATTTATTGTAAAAGTTTTCTCACGGGCTTTAAATCATGATTTTGTCATTTGTAAACAAAATAATAATAATAAAAAAAAAACTCGTTTTCTAGGACAGTTTTATTAGAAATTTGCCTCTGAGTTGTGGGCACGGAGTTAAACCTTCCCTTATTTCCCATCATTCCTTTGTTTACTCACTTTCCCACTAGCTAAACCCACTAGCCCCCCACCCCCCAAACTAACATGGCAACTGTAACAAAGATGGTGAGCAAAATTGGTAGCAATCTAGCAGTACAGTTCTGATCCAGATTCCAGCTCAGACGAGGAAAAAGAAGACGTTTATGGATCTATTTGTCTGCAAGTGGATCCATCAGAATGGACCGGAGCACAGAGCTTGTGGCCCACTGAGTTTAGCACTTATGTCCCTGTGAAAGAGTTTTTTCAAATGCATTTTTTTTTTTGTTCAGTTTGAATGAAGACATACTCAGAAATGCAATTTCAAGCGTAGTTCTGTCTTTATATATGTCCTCCATCATTAGAAAAATGCTGCAGAAACATGTTTTTTTTCTAAATCAAGATAATCAAGTAAAAATTTCAAATGAAAATGTTCTTTACAGCCAGTAAAATGTTTCTAAATGTGATTTCCAAACAGGCTAAGAGGAGGCCTTCCAATGACAAAGAATCAGTTTGGGGGCCGAGAAAGGACGTTAAAATCGTTTTTTGCTTTTTTTTTTTTTTGGACATATTTCTGGCAGGGGCAGAACTCATTTCATTAATGCTGGACCACTTCTGAACCACTTCCCCATCCAATTCTATTTTAGGGAAGCACAGCTTCCAGGATGTAAACACGGAGAAAATGGCACGCACAAGCATCAGCGCTACTTTACAAGCTAGAAAACCGATGGTTCCATTTAAAGATTAATGCTCCATAGTCATGAAATATACCTACATAAGTTCTGCTGGACAAAAACAAACATCTCTGAGGTAACAGGCGGTAGAAACGATACATTACTGAATCCTAAAACATTGTGTTAGCTTGTAGCATTTCAGCTAACAAATACAAAACATGAAAAAATTTCACTATCAAACACTGAAACTATTATAGAAGCAAACAAACGTAACTTTATGATTCATTGTCCCTTCTGGCTTTCTGTAGTTACCTCTGTGATTGCTTTTATCGGGTAGGCCAGTAATGACTCATCAAAACAGCTGACAAAGATCAAAGTCTCCTACCTTTGATATATCCTGGTGCAAATGTATTATCCAGTTAGAAAGGACTGCTAACGATGAACAAGGGGTTCTCATTAGGATTTATGTTATCAAAACTTAAAAGCTCACTAGCCTGATAACTTCTGCAGATCGAATCAGCTCAGAACAGGAAACAGAATCACCCAGAGTTTGTTTTAACTGGCAGTCAGCCACTCCCTCATCGACACACCTGTCATGTTAAAAATGGAGTCACAGAGCAGTCGGGAAAACAGCGGTTAGACGGGGCGCAATAAAGCTTAAGACCCACTCCAATATAAATTGTATTTTTGTTCTTGGGACACTTTTCTGACGATGCAGGACATATAATAGGAAAATAAAGCTTAAAACTGCATGTTTTAATATTTTTTTTTATTCAAATTGTTTTGAATCTGAAGCAGACTAAAAAAAGTTGTTTGAAAAAGAATTTATTACGCTCGGTGGGCCACAATATCGCTGCTCCGCTACATTCTGATGCATTCATTTGCAGAAATTTTTTATACATTAACATCTTAATTTTCCTCATCTGAGCTCCATTTGACTCAAAACTGTATGGCTGGATAGCTCCAATATTGCTCGCCATTTTTGTTGCAGTGGTAATGTTAGGTGAAGGGCTGTAAGCTAGCAGGAGAGAGTGTAAATAGAAGGGCCGGGTTGATAAAATCGATTATTTCATCTAAATCGATCTAAGCCTAATAGATCAATAATCAATCCATAAAAGAAGAGATCGATCTAACGTGTTATACTAAAGTCTGTTAGCTTGATGCTAACATATTATGGGATCTCCCATAGGACGGCTAATGCTAATTATCGATCCAAACATACATTGCTGACTAAATAAACATCTTGAAAGACTCAAACATGAATTTTCCAAACTCTTTTAATAATTTTTTTTTTAAATAACCATTTAAGATCTAAAGCACGCTTTTTCCTCATACTTTCTTCTTCTGGTATAAGGTGTAATGCTGTAGCACAATTGCCACCTAGTGGTCAAACTGAAACGCCCTCCAAGAGAGGCACTACAATTATTGGAGCTTCTCCGTTTGAGAATCCATGTAACATTCCATGCTATTAACAATAATAGTTTCACTAATACATTTTACAGTATGTGAACTGTGTCAGATTAATGTGAAAATCTACAGAACGTGTATAGAATACTAATGTATTTCTAAACAACAGTGTGAACAATATAAGCTCAAAATTCAGCTGAATCAGATCCAATTGAGTGGACTGAAAGAATGAATAAAAAAAAAAATGGAATCGAAACCCCACAGTGACAAGGAGGGGAATGGGGGGCGGGGTTGCTCCGCACCAACGGTCTCGCCAACAACTCAGATGTAAATCTGTAGAAGATTATGGCTGACATTGTCATAATTGTAATTAAAAGACGACTTAAAAGGCTTTGGAAATAGATCAAAAGATGATCTTTGTGGAACTTTAAGAGACAGCAAACTTGGAAACAATATCATAGGCTGAAAGATTTCCAATTTAACAGACTTTGATTTGATAATTTTTGAAAACTAACCACCATTTCCCTCTGCTTCCTGAAAAAGTCAAAATAGACACATGATAAACTCTGAGATATTTCAAATTACAATATTTTTGTATGAAATTTATATTAAAAAAATGATTCAAAACTGTTCAGGTACACCCTTTAACCATCGACTTCACCTACTTATTAAAGAATTAGACTAATATTACGGAAATTTGTGGCCTGTCATGAACTGGTGAACTAACCCAAACACAAATAAGGAGGTTTATGAAATAGATTTGTATTAAATATTGTTATAAAAGAGTCTTTTCTTCTAATATGTATATATGTTAACACATCTTCAATGATCCTACTCTTTTCCTCATGTTTTTAAACCAAGATTTTGACAGAAACCCCTTATCGTTTTAAAAATGTGCTTCGTTTTAATGGTTTCCTCTTTTTGCCACCTGTCGTTACCAGAGAGATCCCAGTGTTTTACAAGGGGAAATTATGTCTTTTGGGTTCCCTGCTGCAGGGTCACATCTTTTTGATCGAAGCTTAGAGATCATGTTAAAAGAAATTTAATAACCTTAAGGAGTTAAAATCAAATCATATCTATCCAAAGCATGAACTTCATCTGAGCTGGAATGACTACCACATAGAGTTGGAAAAAAAAAATCTGAATAACATCTGTTTTAATGGTTATATAATGGCCCTTGTGAGTGTTTTAATTAAAACCGCTGGTTTCTGCGTTATGAAAGGAGTCATTATTCCAGAGTGGATTCCATCAATGTTGAAATAAAAAATGAACGTTTAATTAACTCCATAACGTCGTCTCTGTGAGGGTGAGCAGGAACCCATTTCCAGGAAAATCTTTACAGGTCTGAAATGTAGCTGTGTCAGGAAATGGTGGAATTTTCTGGAAAGTGAAAGTCTGACAGAAGTCGTCTGCAGTAGATGATTTAATGAAGGCTTGGTCGGGCTGGATCTTTAGTAACAAAGACAGCAGTAAGAACTGAAACGAGTGCTATTCTAATGGCAGAAGCTCCACTCCTGTCATTCAGCGTGTTTTGGTGAAGAAATGGAGCCTTCATCAAGAGTTTATTTCACGTTTTTAGGCAGCGGAGCGTCTTTGAATCTCCCTGAGCTGCAATCATGTGGCTGCACTTGTGGAGCGATAATGACGAGGCGCTCCGCCTGATGTTGTTGTTGTGGATGTCTAACAGTCCCGCCGACTGTTTGCGCTGGGATTTGTGAAGCCGGCTGCCTCGCAGGCACGGGAAGCAGGTGTCTGACAGCTGATGGGTCGAGCGCCGCTGAGAGTCTGCGGCTCATCTCTCCTCTAATGAGCTACATGAGACGATTGTTTCTTCATCCTTCATTTGACTTTACAACTAAAGTGAGTCTTGATGGAACTGCTTGGCTGCGAGTCGCTTGGATGAGCCTTTTGAAGGTGGTTTTATCATTTTCTTGAATTATCTTTTTGGCACCTGCTCCATCTGGACACCTTGCTTGAATCTTTTATTTTCGGTTTACAGAAATAGTCACTTTGCGGTAAAACTCTGTGGGGGATTTTATTGCATTTATGAAAAGATTATAATATGATGAGTGCTCATCAAGGTTTTATTTTCATCGAAACGAAGCACGTCTTCCTATCCGTAGCTTTTAGCAAAGTCAGGGTGAGTCCATGTTGTCAGAAACACAAATGAAGCCAATTCAAAGGATAAAAAAATAAAAAAGCAACGCTGCAATTACAGTAAATGGTAGTGTGACTAATCCTTGTGGTTCCTGGGGTAAGAATATTCTCAGAGTATCATAATTATCAGTGAAAATCCTGAGAATGACATTCACCAACTGCGCTTTTCAGAGGAGCTCTAAAAGCTTAATCTATTCAATTATACACTAACATGCAGACCTGCAGACGCACTAAATAAACGAGAACAAAACGGAGTGGGTAATGCATTTTGTGATGGTGTTAGTCAAAAAAAATAAATAAATAAATAAAAAAAGGGAAGCAAAAGGTTTTATTAATGTCATATAAACACAAGTATGGAGGTTGCAACAGAAAGACACTAAGAATCATTCTGAACAGATGGAAGCTTAAGTTACAGTAAATTTTACCTTCACCTATTTCTTTTTTTTGTCCAGACTGGACGAAAAAATTTCTTTTAAAAACTACATAATAAAAAGTAAAATGTGTCCACCAGTTGTCCTTAATTTTTCCCGTTTCTCATCTGGTCTTCATAGCATGCCTTCTGGAGCTGTATTTCACAGTTTTAGTACTTAAAATTAGTCAGATTTCAAAGTTTCATAAAACATCACCCACACTTAATCTAATGCAACTTTTGGTTACATTTGCCTGAATTTTTAGATAATATTTTTTAAATCTTCACAGAACACCATATATTTTATGTATGGCCTGTGGTGGTGGTATCATGATCTGAGTTATTACTTTAAAAACTATATACTGTGGGGCTATATAGTGCCCTGGATTTTAAAATCAATTCGGATTCTGTGCTCACTACTTTACTTTTGTTTTGCTAAACGCCGGATTTAAATCACCAATTTCAGAAAGTGAAAAATGAATCAATACAAATATTTTACAATGCCTATTTGTGACTGCTGTGTTCTGATGATGAAAATGTTGATGGTTTTCTACAAAATTGTCTTTAAACATGTTTTTTTTTTTTTTTTTGCAAAAATCATTCGACCGCAATGCATTGTGGTCTATGTTCACTATAGCATTGATGCATGCCAGTGTTTCTCAAAGACTTCTATGAAATTTCTAGGGCACTCAATTTTGGAATTGTAGATTTGGGCAGCACTAGAAAATGGCGAACGCACTGTATACGCTTCATACCCTTCATTTTTATTGGTTTAGTTTGCTATTTGTAAGTAGGGAAGGAATTCGGACATAGCTCTGGTGTTTATCTGCTAATTTATTTCCTTTTTATGGCATCATATTAAAGCTGGTGCTTGTATTTGTTGTTGCAATAGAGGCGGGACAAACCTGAACATGTGACCTGTCCATCATCATGCAGTTGTCTGAACATGAGCTAAGCTAGTTTTAAAGGGTTGAATGTCAATCCAGCTGCCATAGCCACATTTTAGCTAAAGTTTACTCTTAAATCTAAAACTTATTGCAACAAGCTTGTTTGTTTGTGAGCAAAGTCAGATATTTCAGGTCTAGAATTTGTGCAAAATATCAAGAAATATGTCTGTTAGCTTTTGCTACTTAGCTTAGCTTAGCTTCCAGTCTCTCTTCAAAGGCTGGAAGTACATTGGCTGGCATGTTGTTTTTTGTCCTTATTTTAGGTCTAGAGATCTTGTTTTTTTTTTTTTACCTCAAAATATGTTGAGTGAAAAAAAATCTCTTTTTTTTCAAGTTAGCAGTAGCAAGATGAGATGTTCAGACACGTGAAATGAGAGAAAACAAACAGAATTCTAGCTTTTATCATGCCCTTTTTGCCATTATAAATAATGAAGTGATTAATCGTGGTAAAGAAAGTTCACTTTTCGGTTTCAAACCAACCTCAAGGACGAAAGTAAAACCTCGTCCCTCGAGCTGTTTTTGTTGACTCCCACAATGATGTCGTTCTTTCAAAATGTTGGGGTAGGGCATGTAAATGTAAGAAGTCATCCAATTTAACTATCAAACTTCTTTAAAAAGGCTCATGAAAACATGCTTTTTTTGCTTTTTGTGGGAAAAGAAGGACAGAAAACCTAAAATCTTTTATATTTGAACAAAAATGAATATGAGACAAAGTGAGCGTTGCCTGAGAGTGAGTGACTTTCTTTCCATTTTATCTATTAATAATAAGAGGTTAAAGGAACAGCAGCATGGAGAGTTAGAGGAGAAACATTTTCCCGGGGAAACATATGGTCCGCCAAGAACAGACAGAACCTGCGGAGGCTCCGCCGTAACAGAAGATGATGAATTATATCAAGCTGCAGGCAGCAAGGCAGGACAAATAAGTGCTATGAAAGACGGTGGGGGTCGGGGTGTTTAGGTGGAGGACTCGCTCGCCATTCATACTCCAGGAGAGCTCATTATGCTGTTGATAGCGGAAGGTATCACACAAACTCCTCTGCCTCGTGGCTCCGGAGGGGGTTTGAGAGGAACGCAGTTGAATTATCAAGTTAATACCAGAGGGGCGGCTTGTGACCTCTTCGTCTTCCTCTTTCACTCCCCCGCTCCTCCATCAGCCGCCCACAGTGGCAGCTGCGGTCAAGGTTGGACCTGCTTCAATTCCGCTATCTCCGAGCCGCAAAAAAAAAAGTCAGCCAGGCTGGTTTGGCTGGAAAATACTCGGGTTCAGAGTGTGTTTCACCGCAGGCTTTTGTGGAGCCACCAAATGACCAAGACTCCTTCTCTGTTGCCATGGAAAACCTGCACATTTCAGAAGGAAAATAAGATTCACACAGAGGAAGAAGCAGTCAGCCTTTCCACAGAAATTGCATTGAAAATATCAGTCATTAGCATGATGGCTTAAAGGCTGATCTGGGGTTTTATTTTTCCCTATAATGAAGCCAAAGACGGGGTTGGCTTTCTGCAAAACCCTCTGGATGTATTGAAGTATTTCAGCATGTTTTATTAGACTTTTTTTTCAAATTTTCAATCTCGAATGCTATTTTCATCTAGGAAAAGGCTGCTAGCAGATGATAGGCTGGTCAGAACCCTTCAGGTTTGTATTCCTCCAGATGTGAGGTCCACCTCCCGCAGACGTACAGCAGGGCTTATTTTCAAGAAGCACAGTTAGGAAATTCAGGTCGACCTACTGTGGGAAATGACATTTCTGTCACAGGAACAGAGCGATCTGCTGCTTTTCACCTGCACAAATGCAAGCTGGCAACGTCTGGGTTGTTAGAAGCAAAAAAGTGCTTGGAATCTCATTTGTTTCACACATTATTACTAATTGGTCAAGTTTACTCCCGCTGTTTGTACCACGTTTGTCACATCGGGCCTGAAAGAATATGCAAATCAATGAATAATTGCACACAAATTCATGGATAAATAATTAGGATCAGTTAATTAACTCAAAAGGCAAACGGATAATGACAAAAAGCAAAATGCAAAGTGTTCTAAGTGAAGGTAATTGTCAGCGTTTGCAGAGTGTTTGAATCAAAGACTCCTAATGACCGTCTGGTTAGATGAACTGTTTCCATTTGAGTGTGAAATGCCATTATTCCATCTTCTAATTATGATTTAACTGAGCGCCGTTTACACAGACTTTAATGAACGCAATGATCCAACGCTGGATCTGCAACACTTCCTGGATCATTGCAGGAAAAAAAAAAAAAAAAAAAATTGCTTAAAAAAAAAGAATATATCCATTTTTTGACACAACAATTAGTTTAGTTTAGTTTATTCTTTTCATTTTCAGAAGAAGAAAATAAACCAAATTAACCAAGTATCTCAGAATTTTTTTTTATTATTTAACCCGTTTCCAACGACCTTATACTTCATATTGTGTGAGATTTGTATATTCACAGTTTTTTTTTTAAATGTAATAAGTACAGCCGGGAATCAAACAAAAATAATGAATGAATTAATTGCAAACTTGAGAGAAAATTAATTGCAAATAATCGTGATTTTCGTTATTTTTTTTAGTCACTGTATTTCCTCACCACTTATCTATAAAAAAAATCACAAAATCAAATCGCACACATTTAGACCGTTTATTTTTAATTATTGCTGTCAATCGATTACAAAAATGAATCAGGTTAATCACACTTTTGTGTTGTGATTAATTATAATTAATCACAATGTTTAACCAGCTACATTTTGTGTTACTAAAAGCAGCTATTTTTTTAATTTTTTATTTTTGAACAAGAACAACAAAAAACAAACAAACAATACAAATTATCC
>NC_050512.1:25746999-25789634 GCF_002922805.2 Oryzias melastigma
ATTAATTATAATTAATCACAATGTTTAACCAGCTACATTTTGTGTGACTAAAAGCAGCTATTTTTTTAATTTTTTATTTTTGAACAAGAACAACAAAAAACAAACAAACAAATAATACAAATTATCCCACAAACAATCTTTTAAACAAAAATTGTTCCTTCATTTTTATCATCTGAAATGCTTAAATTTATCAAATGACCATTGTATAAGGGAATAATACCTGACGAAGTGTGTCAACGCACGCCGTGGACGTCTGAAATGCCGAGGCAAATTGAAAGACGCGATGTGTAATTAATTTGCGTTAATAAATATTAACGAGTTAATTCTTTTGGATTAATCGCGCGCGTTAACGCGTTAAAGTTCACAGCCCTAGTAATAAATGAACTCTATTGATTTTTCAAGACTATTCCATATTCCGATTACCTGCACCAAAACCCTTTTTTTCCTTCATCAGTTATATAAAGACATTTACACAATCTGGCTGAATATGAAATTAAAAATATAGCCTTTTTTTTTTTTAACTGATATAGTTTATTAGAATTCTGAAACACGTCTTAATCTGGTTTCTCCAAGAGCTGGAATATGACAGCAGATAAGAGGACAGTCTCCAGGCGATTCCTGAAACCTGAGCACTGAAGGGTTCATCAGTTTGAAACGGCGATAAGAATAAAATTCAAGGATGACCCTGTGGAGTTTGGAAGCGGCGCTTCTGTGAGACAGATACATTATTTTCCCTTTTAATATCATTTTAGACTGATCCACTTAACGGTTAAGTTCTAACAAAGTGATCTCATGATGGGCACAAGAAACAGGAAATAAAATTTAACACTCAGTATGGAGAAAACAGTAAATAAATAAATAAAATGGAATAAATAAAAAAAAAACAATATTTAGGAACTCATCAGCTTTGTTGATTGGATAAATATAATCCTAAAAATGTGCAACTTAAAGATGGAGCTGTAGGAAATCCACATTCAGAGATTACTGTATTTTCTGGATTATAAATTCACCGGAGTATAAATTGCAGGAGCAAACAATGTCTAATCATGAAAAAGAAAACCATATATAAGTTGCTCTGGAGTATAAGTCGCACGTTTTTATATGCCATGGCAAAAAATAAAAACAAGAATAATATTGCTTCAATGCAAATGAGAAAAATATCAAAACTTAAGAGGAAAGCAACCAGGTTCTCCTCCATGTTTGTTTTGGACAAAACTTCTTCTTCTGAAACTGTCAGAAGAAAATACAGTGCCCTCTAGTGGTTCTTAGAGGAAAGAACCCATAAAGGGAAACTGGTTTAACGAATATATGACACTATTTATGTTTTTTTTTTTTTTTAAATCACAAATAAATCGCTCCTGAGTATAAGTCGCACCCCTGGCTAAACTATATATATTAAAAAAAAAAAAAAACGCGACTTATATTCTGGAAAATACAGTATTTTTCTTATTCTTAAACTTGACAAGATACATTTGTCAAGTTTCTCCACGCACGTTTTAGATAAACTCAAATATGTCAATGTTCATTCATGAAAAATGTCTTTAATAATCATATCTGGATATCATCTTGCAAAAAATCCATGTAGACTAAAGTTAGACTTTTTTTTTCTGAAATAAAAAATGTATTACCATGTCAAATATTTGTGTTAACACCTGTAACTGAAAAAAGAGGTAGCTTTATGCTTAATGCTTATGCTTACTAAAAGCACACATATTGTAATTAAAGTCAACTATAAATGAAAACGTTTGCGTCCGTTCCACTGTCAGTTTTTCTTTTTTCATCCATCCATTCTCAGCAGCTGAAATCCTGCGGCTGTGCGCATCTTTCTGTTTTTGAGTCTGGACATATGCTCATACCAAACTGAATTTATCACGCCAAGAATTTCATGCAAGGGCTTAAAAAACAAAATTATTTGCAGGTCCTGAATTTTTTATGTGTTTAAGGTTAAACTAAGTCACATAACGTGGAGGCAGAGGTGCAGGAGTCAACTTAGCACACAAAGCTGGAATTCAAAACAAGTTACAAATAAATTCCTGCTTTTATATGAATAGGGTGAGAAGGCAAGGACACATAAAGGTCTAATTTAGATCTCAAAGACATCAAATCTGAATGTGTGCAACTGTCTTTTTTTTTTAAATATGTTATTTTTTAGCTCTAAAGAGCTAAATAACTTTAAAAAATATTTTTTAAATGAAAGCTAGTGCAAAGTAAACAGTACATTTTATGCTAAAATTGCTAAACTATAAGATAAACACTGAGGAAAAACTTGAGACAAGTAAAATGAGACAGATGGTAAATACTATAAAGGCTAACTGAGACACTAAAATGGTAATCTGAATTTGTAAAAAAAGTTTATAATGCTAAACATGTTAAATGATGATTCAATAATGTAAAAATAAACTCTGGACGATCGCATAAGATGGCTGTTTGCAACTGTTTAAATGCCACTCTGCAGAAACTATGTCATAAAAAACGACAGTTGATTTTGGCAAAAAAAAATTAGAAAATTAAGAGAGATCGTCAATGTTTTTTCTGTTTTGTTTTTTTCTCTAACCTGCTGTTTCTAATCATAGTTCAGAAATAGAGTTCAAAAGCTGAGGGACAGCAGCTTTGAGAAGTCGCTGCCAGCCTGGTGCAGATGATGTGTCGTTAGCGAGCAGAATGATTGATTCTTTTCAAGCGTTATTTGTGGTGCTAGAAAAGCAGCATTTTGCCCCTCAGGCAGGGAAGCGGTATTAATAAAACATTACAAAGAATGAATCTCCCGCGCTAAGAACCAAAGCGGCCTAATGACTGTTTTCCTCTGTTTCCGTCTGATATGTTTAAACGCTGTTCTTTGAGAATTTATTCCTAAAAGAGTCCCATGAACTGCTGGAACGAGTCGGGGAACGTCGGAGTTCTATCAGGATGTCATGGTGTTTGTGTTTCGTGTTGCAGCATAATCTCTCTTCCAGAAAATGACTTTCACGTCAGTGCCAACGCCAGTTTCAAATGTTTCCATTAAATTTGAAATGAAAGGAAATTACTGCCAGTTTGACACTTCATTCAAAGCCCGAGGCTGATATTCTGAAACGGCGGCTCTGTTTACCCAACCATGGAGTTGGAGTTAATTAACTGAGCTAATATTTCAGATCCTATCTGCATTCATTGTCCAGGCTGTTGTCTCTTGTTTGTTTCTTTGCTTGAGTTGCATATCAAACGGAGAAATGGAAACTTCCTCCAATGATCGAATGCTTTTGCTCTTGCTATAATGAAGTCATATTTTCTGAAATTGTTCTTTCAGGTTTATTTGTTTTAGTTTACATGTCATTTCTTCAAAAACTCCAGAATCATCTCTTTTCAGGTGGTAGAAGCTCACAGTCTGTTGCCATTTTCTTCTTGTTGCTTCAGCAAAGACACTTTTGGGAGCGGATGTCCTGACAGGTGCTGGAGACCCTCTGGGAGCTACCACTCTTGTCGGACACTCTCAATCAGGAGATCATGTCTGAAGACGACTGTATCCAGCTGTCAGTGACAAACTAACCTTCTCAGAAGTGATCCTCCTGAGGTTTAAATCACTCCGCAGGTCAGAGGAGACGGCAGTGAGCAGGTTCATGCTTTCATGCATCAATGATTCATTAATGATAATAATATTGACATAAAAAATTGGGGTGCAAAAAACAACGTCCATCCATCCATCCATCTTCCTCCGCTTCATCCGGGACCGGGTCGCGGGGGCAGCAGTCTGAGCAAAGATCAGAAAAAAACAACGTATACCACAGAAACGCAGATTTCCTCTTAATTTGTGTTCATGTCTGAAAATTAACAACTTACTGTCAATATCTTTATGTCATTAATAAAGATAAGGTTTGGAATTTTTACATTTACGTCCATAAACGTTTCTTCCTGATTTATACCATGGAGCGGATGAATACTCAACTCTGATAGGCTGGATGAAAAAGTGATAATCCACAGTGATAATGCACACCTAAAAAAGAAGTTCTGGTCACATTGCCCAAATTTTGGGTATCACTGCGCAAACTTCTTTAAAGCAAACTTTTGCTTCAACAAAAATAAGCGGTAAGGGGGTGAACTTTCTCTCTGAAATGATGCTTTATTTGATGATCAGCATTTCCTGTATGTCACTTCACTTTGCTGCTGCAGTCGTGGTCGGTGTCCACTCATCGGCGCGTTGTTATGTTGCTATGGTAACACGCTGCATCACGTATCAAATAGTCGGCTTTCTGTGAAAAAGCAAAAGTATTAGAAATCGATTATTAAGTGACCACACTGTAAGTGGCTTCCACATCGTGCACTAACTTCTGATAATGTACTCTTCATCGGATATTATCCCTAAAGCAAGTTTTACCAAACTACCTTAACGAAAGAATTCGACTGTGTTCAAATGTAGTTTTCTTGGTGTGAAGTAGTTCATCTAACCAGCTGCCTTTAAGGTTATTTTTGGCACAAGTTGGTCACATGGACCACAAATGACAGTTACCAGTTTAATAAATAAAGGCAAACTTTAATAAATCACCAGCTGATAAAATAGATGCTGCGTTTGACAAATGGGAAATAAGGGAATGTAGGAATTTTTCATTTGACGAAAAACTTAAACGCAAAAAGCAGAGAAAGATTACGTTTCATAAATCTATAGTTTTAACCCCTTTATGGCTGAATTTATTTCCAGCCATGAAAAAAATTAACTTATGTTTTTGCTTTAAGTAGATACTTTGTTTAGGTAATCTTAGACGCAAAGTGGTTTGTTGCATATTTGTGACAACGGGAATTAAAGGTTAATTTGATTATTAGGTATTAAAAAAAGAAAAAAAAATAACATCTGAAAGTGTCAGAAAAAAAAATTGGTTTGGTTTAAAGTGATTGTATTGAATTCAACTTTGTGCCAGGATCATTGAACTTGAAGTGCATTAGAGCAGATTTTAGAAAATGAAGTAACACGTGAAATTCTTGAACCATGTGAGATCCGTCTGAGATCTACAGAAACTATGAATCAAAGTTGTTACAGAACTCTACTGTGATGATTGAAAACTTAAACCTGTGATCCTGAAAATGAGGCTGTGATTTGAAGAAAACAGAAGATCATCTAGCCACAACATTGCGGATTAAACAAATAAAAATGAACATTTAGATTCTCTCAACAGAAATATTTGCGTGATTTCTATTAATGTTTAGCTTGATAAACATTTGCAGTAAAGTCACAGACTTTTTTCTCTCTTTGAGCAGCTGCTGCTGTTTCAGATGTAGGTGTTTGACAGACATTTACAGACTTCTTCTGTAGCTCGTCTTTCGGTGACGTTTCTTCCCTCAGCTCGTTCATGATCGCAGAGTGGAGGATTCATGTTGCTTTTCTAAACCGATATTGATCAAACCAAAGACTGAAGTCTCCATCTGAGACTGGCATTTAATCCTAGAGGAGGAAGTCGTCAATCATGAGGTTTTAGGAGGTCTTACCTGCTTCTCCTGGTGGTTCTCAAAAAATGAGAAGACTCCAGCTGCATGTCCAGAACCCTGCTGTAAACATCATTTGTTTTTCATTTATTAGGATGTTTAAATCCGTCCAAAGTGAAGACATTGACAGGCCGGTATGAAGTAGAAAGCCACAGGTTGATCATAAAATGATGAGTTAATGCAGAGTCGGCCTCCTGGAGCAGATTTGAGTCAAACGTGCAGCTGCTGGCTCACTGCCACCTGCATGCATTAAATAAAGCACACTTGTGTTCTCACTTTCACTAACAAAGTACTATTGAGGAAAGAATGAAGAGAACAAAACGCCTTCAAAGTCTGTGCTGTTTTTTTTCCCCAAAAAGTTAAATAATCTTCAGAGAAGATAAAGACAAGAATTTAAATGAAGCTCAAAACCCTTTTTCAGATACAGGTGATCCCGGTGAAGGACGGTAAAGGTAAACTCTCTTTTGTTTGGATTTTCTGTGGCTCTATATTCAGTATGAGGATCTCAACTTTAAAGGCTGTTTGTAAAATTTCTCTATAAACAAAGAGGCTGACTTCCACTTCAAGCTTATCAAGAGCTTTACTGAAGAACATCGAGCTGGAGCAGAAAGCAGAAGTCAGGAAATTCTCTCATTTTATTTAACCGTAAACAAACAAAATGACCTACTTAACGGAAAAAAAAAAAGACAGAACTGGCCCTGCTTCTTCCATAGTGGCCATGGGATGGACATACATGTAAGGGACACACAGGTTGCCCACAGGAACTATCAAGTTTGTAGTGAAGCCGTAGGGAGAAAATATTCAAGCAGAATTTTCTATGGCCATGCAGCAGTCTTGATTAAACAGTTTACAGCGTGGTGCATCAACCATACACCAACCCCCAATCCGAATTCTTCCCTTCTCCCTCCCCCTCCAAGCTCAGGATGAAAATCCTCCCATCGAGCGGCCATATTGAATCTTTATTTCTACCCTTTAATCGAGTCACTGAAAAAGTCCCTGGCACGTCAACCTCACTGCGCCGGACACCCAAACTGCACCGCAGGACCTCAGATTGTGCCTGTACATTGACTTAACATTGAAGCTTGACACTCCTTTGCGTCCAGTGTGAATGCACTATTACAAATACTTCGAGATACACTTACCACACACACGACAACCGTACGCTCCATTTTCATGACATACCTTGAGTTGGTCGCACTGGAATCGAGGAAACTGCCAAAACAACCAAACATTTGAGCACATTTAGAAAATGTTTTATTACTCCTTAAAAGGTAATAAACCACATAATACATTTTTTGTTTTTAATTTCCCTTTTCTTTTAGAGAGACAAACGTACAATCTGTCTGGGGACAACAGATGAAATATCCCCTTCTGTTCAACTTGCCGAAATGTGTTTTTTAAGCAATCTCCCTGTCAATAAATACTTCTAAAATAAAAATATATAAATAAACAAAGTCAAAACCTTCCCCCGATAATGTCCATTTGGAAGAGGGATACAAAGGTAAAAATGAAACACAAAAGTTACATAGGATTTATGTTTTTTTATTGCTTCCTTCATTTTCCCTTTAACGTCAGAAACCATCAAGTCTAGACGGTATTTTGTGTGAGTACAAACGATTCATGCTGTGAAAAAGTGGAATACATTAGAGTACAGACCCCTCATCACTGAAGACTTCATCTGAATCTTGAAAACACACCTGACCTTTTTCACCTGAGAGAGTGCAGTTAATGGAGTCTTATTATCCTGGCAGTCTGGCTGCTCCTCACCACCCACGTCTCTGCAGGATGACACATGATTGTCCAACTGCAGACCCAGAGCACACAAAACAAGTTTCACAACCTCAAAATGATCTTTGTCTGACACGGCAGAAGCCAAAGAGCTTTTATATTCATATATAATGAGGGGAGGAGGTGTTCAAAGCGCTTCGTTTTGATTCTTAATCTCTGCAGTTCACAGCAGAAATCTGCACAGACACATGCGCTTTGACAGGAAATGGTATTTTTTCCTTGATGCAAGGTGTCAGGAATAGGATGCAACAAGCTGGATCCCAAGAAGCAAAGACTCAGAAATAGAAACAACAGTTTATTGTAACGTCCTGATGGAGCTGAGCAGGAACGTGACACTGGAGAGACAATGATTGGGCGCAGTGGATCTCAGACTGTCTGAGGAATGATTCCTGGAGAAACTGAGATGAGGTGGTTTAGAGGAGGAAGCTGAGAGGTTTTGGCAGAGGGTGGAGGATTCCAAGGGGGAGATCTGACTTTGGGTTGGAAGGGAGCAGGGCCAATTCCAGGAGAGAGGTGGCAGGAGGGGTACACCCAAGAGGGACAATCTGTGAGCAGGCCCAATGGCAGAATCCAAAAAACTCAAAGTAGATGCAGGGGTACAGGCAGGGGATAATCCAAAACAAGGTCAGGGGAAAAAACTGTCAAAAACCATCAAACGCAAGTAATTAAAGACCCACTCAAATTAAAATTTTGGTTTTGGTGCTTTTATCATGTTCAAGTGACATGTTTCAGATGATGGAGGATACATAAACAGAAAATTAGGCTCAAAATTTCATTTCTGAGTGTTTTAAATAATCTTACGAATATACGTTAGAGTGTTCATCCCGTTTATAGACCAGCTATGGTTGAATTTAATCGGGGTAGCTGTAACAGCCGGTTCCGACAGCTAACACTCATTATACTACTTTGGTTCTGTTAATAAACTACTCAGCAAACAACGAGGGTTCTATTGACGATCTGTTAGTAACGTTAACATTTTTAACACCATCATAGAGAGTAAAAATATTAACTTGCGTTGGCTGGAGTTAGCGCTATTGCTAGCTTAATCGCATCTCTATCCATCCATCCATTTTCTTAGCCGCTTCTTCCCTGTCGGGGTCACGGGGGTGCTGGAGCCTAACCCGGCTACCGAAGGGCGAAGGCGGGGTACACCCTGGACAGGTCGCCAGTCTGTCGCAGGGCCTCTATCACACACACAGACACTCTCACATTCACACCTAGGGGCAATTTTAGAGTCACCAATTAACCTATGAAGCATGTTTTTGGACGGTGGGAGGAAGCCGGAGTCCCCGGTGAAAACCCACGCATGCACGGGGAGAACATGCAAACTCCACACAGAAAGGTCCCAGCCGGGATTCGAACCGGGGCCTTCTCGCTGTGAGGCAAGAGCGCTAACCACTGCGCCACCGTGCAGCCCATCGCATCTCTATGTTAAAACTAAATGACTTTGTTGTTTATAAAAGGTGGAGCACATAATCACTTAATGTTGCTGATTTTTGAAATGCATTGTTGGTGAGATTATATTTACTATGAAGAACAATGAAAGGAAGCATCAAAATAGTACTTTGAAGTGACTTGGTGCACCATTGATTTTTGTTTTTTCATATATTTATTTGTGCAATATCTTGTTTAGTTGTAAATATTTTACAATGTTTTTTTAATTTAAAGCACTTCCAGTGACACAATTTGGAAAAATTATGTACAAATAAAGTTTGATTTGATTTGCTTGCCGAGAAGTGGTTCAGAAAGAGACAGCGCCGTCTTGATCTTCCGTCCTCTGATTGGTTGATTTCCGCCAAAAGCACCTCATCCCCACACTTTGACACAAGTTAGTTCTGGCACAAATATTTCACAGGGGGTGTGCCAAAAGTCAGGATGACCCCAAGACTTCCAAAGCGTTATTGTGAAATTTTTCCACAGAAGATAATTAAACCTTTTTTTTCAACACATTTGTTTTTTCCCCCCTCAACCTCAAATTAAGTCTTGAGTGTGTTTTTCCTTCACATTAGAATATTTTTGTACACAAAAGTTAAGATTTTTGTCAGACAAGTTTGCACATTATATTAATAAAGTACAAATTTTTCTCACATTTTCTTCTTTTCCTGCGACTTCACATTCAGTTTTACATGTTTGTGTCTGTGAGTCCATCTTGTGCATATTGGTACATGTTTATCTTATTAGTCACAAGCTCCCATCACAATATATCCACTTGCAGACAAATAAATCCATGTACATCTTCGTTTTTCTCGTCAGGCTCAAAGCTGTGCGGCTGGATTGCTCCAATATTGCTCACCATTTCTGTAATGTTAACGATTTTGGGGGTGTAAACTCATGCAAACAGATAGATGATGGGAAATGCGGGCAGGGTCTCTTTGGACCAACAGTTTCACCCAAAGAAATATGGTCTTAATTTTTTTTTTTTTTTTACTAAAAACAACATAATTATCAATAAAAGACCATTGGGATTCAATAAATAAAACATATGATTGGATTGTGTCTTTAACCAAGACTTAGTGCTGGAACATCCACTGTCAGTCAGGTAGTGGAGCAGCTGTGTGTAAAAACAGAGGAAGGAGCTTAATTGCAGGCAGAGAGTGAAGCAAGGGAGGCGGAAACTGACACATGGCTGTTTTGTGCTGTCAGGTGTTGCCTGATTCTGCTCAGGCCTCGACACTTTTCCCTCCACCTCCTCCACTGAAGAATTACTGTATTTGCTGCAGTTTGATCGACTGCTGAACTATGACTGAGCCGCTGTTCTGCCCAGAGTGAAATGTGATGGACGGGGAAAAAAAAAAAAAAAAAAAACTGCAGCCTTATGGAAATGACTGGGTTCAAAAGAAAGACAAAAACTGTGTTTTAATCGCCCTTGACCACACATTGAAAACTTTTTCTTTTTTCTATCACGTTTTTGCCATGAGCTTTGACACTGACGTCTGTTTTGCTTCCACTAAATTAATTTCCTGCAACCCGCTCACGGCTTTCTTTGCAGGTGCTTGATATTAATGAAATAAGGTCTTTGGGGCTCATTTATCCCACCTGTGGGGGTGTCTGCTCCGTCTTCTGAAGCCGAGTCGGTTGCAGTGACAGCAGCTAAAGATCACCGCTGATGGAGTGGATCCCAGACGGGGAGGCAGCTAAGCATAATTCCCTCAATAACTCACCATATTTGGCAACGCCTGAGTCAGCAGAAGTGAGGTCATCAATCGAGTCTGAGGAGATTGATCCTCCGATTAAGTTTGCGTGAGCGGGGCAGGGTGCACTGTGTATGAGTGGCTTCAAAAAGAGACGTGCAGGTGAGAAAATCTTTCACTAGAGGCTATGCAGGGCCGGCTGAACTTCAAGCGAGGTGGGTGTAAGTGCTGGCAGTCTGAAAAGGTCACTGTCTGCTCCAACCCTCCAGACGCGTCTAACAGAACCTGGAGATGTCAGCGAATGGCAGCAGGAACTCAGTGATACTCCTAAGCACTATTCACTTCACACAAGGACGGAGTAAAGAGCAGGAGGATGTAAAATATCAGGGCTGCACCAATACATGATCTGCCACCCTGCCTGTTAAAACAGTTATCTCTGCTCTGCTTTCTACTGATTGGCTGGCTCTGGTGTCTCCTCATTCTGATCAACGGAACAAACTTGAGGGTATCAGGAGTAAGGAGTGCAGGGAGAGGTGGTAGATCTCAAGGACCAGGATTGGGCAGAAATGTGAAGATACCACATGCAAACTGTTCAAAAAGCACATCAACAATTGACTCTTAACACAGCAAACGTGTTTACAGTGAATTTTAAGATGCCTCCTCCCTTTGTCTAATCTATGCAACTATAGCCTGAGCAGTCCAGTTCGAAATGATGATTTTGAGCGTTTCCATTGTAAAATGGACCCATTAAACAGTACTGAGCCGTAGGTCCATGTAAAATAGAACGGGACGGTTGGGGCGGAGCTGCAGTAGCCACCCGTCGATTGGCAGAAAGTGAGGAAAACATTAGAAAGTGCCAACATATCGCTAAGCTAGCGATACCGTTTCCTTTTTATTCTTCTTAACTGTCTGGAAATTTCTTTCAAACAACATTGAATTCCTGTTATACACAATGTACAAAAAGTGAATCAATAAAAAGACGAGCTGCTGGATGACCTCCATTGATGCTGCTTTTCTAGTTGTTGCACTACAATGACACGCTAGCAGTCTACACTATGCATACACCGTGATATCTTAGGATATCCTTGTATGTCCTTTTAATTTATATTTTTAATCGGGCCGGGACTCGATTAAAAAAATTAACTAAATAATCGTAAATCTGGGGAAAAAAAATGAATCGTAATGAATCACAATTCATTTTTTTTCTTTTTTAGTTACAGTTTTTTTCTGACTACTTATTACTCGCAATAATCACTAATGAAAATTACACACAAAACTGCATATTTAGCACAGTTACTTTTGATTAAGGCTGTCAATTGTTTAAAAAAAATATATCACCTTAATCACACTTTTGTGTTGGGATTAAACACACTGTTTTACTGGGTAAATTTGGTGACAAAACCATGGCTTTAATTAACAAAAACAGGCTAAAGAGGTTTGCCTGACTTTTGCGGACTTTTAGTATTTTGTTTTTACATTTTTTTTTTAAACTAAATAGCTTCAGAGTGTACACAGACTTCTTTTTCTATGAATCATCTAGTGAGGAAGCTCTACTCCTGTTACCTGCATGAACTCTGGAAAATTAAAGTTTTAATGTTTTAATGGGCAGCCTGCCATTTTAATTCATCAGCGAGGTGATGGACTGTGGAAAATCTGCCCATCTGGAAGTATGAAAATATGACAGGCTAAAGGTTCTTAAGGAATGACTTTTATGACGCAACGCTCCTGAGAAAGACACGACTACTTAAGGACTCGGGGAAAGCCACATTTTGTGTGCACACGTGTGTTTGATCCCTTTAAAACATGATTATTGTTTCAATGAAAGCTTGTTTGACAGCTCTGATTCTAAAAATGGTTAAGACATGACTCAAAAAGACTCACAGGGAGAGCACAGACTCCACCCGTCTGGATTGTTAGGCTCCAAAAGTGATAAACGACAAGTGTACTCATGACATTTGCTTTTGTTTTTGCTAGTTTATTTATTTATTTATTTTTTTCAGATTTTTATTTTCATATTCCAAAAATATTCTCTGGTTTTAGGAATATATTATAAATAACACTAATCAACCTGCTAACTAAAAAAGACGTTTTGTTCTTTTTGCAAAAAGATGTTGTCATGTGACTTGTACGTTACATTAAACCCATCTGAAGCTGCATAGTCTTCTCAGTTTGTTTTGATTTGACCAAATCCTGAACCCTTGTGCCTTCCGCTAAATGGAAAACTTGTTAAAGCTTTTAGATTTAAAGGTCACTTGTCTGTCAAAAAAACCCGAAACAAAACAAAAAAAAAAAAACAAGACTAGGGCTGGGTATTATTTATATTTACGATTCAATTTGATTCACCAGAACCTGGAGTGATTCGATTCCGATTTTTTTTTTTTTTTTCGATTTTTCTGATACAGTTCGCATACTATAACATGTATTACTGAAATATTGAGATTGTTAATATTATACAGTGTTTAATGGTTTCTCAAAATGAGAAGTTCTAACAAATGTTCACATAATCAACATTGTAAACATTGTTGTGCTTCTCCTGGAGGACGTTTCAGTTTGGCCACTAGGTGGCGATTGTGCTATAGCATTACACCTTCTTTCAGAAGACTAAAGTATTTACAAAAAAATCACAAATAGTTGCTTTAAAAAATATTTCCTTAAACGAGTTTAAAAAAATTCATGCCTGTGAGTTTATAAAGATGTTCATTTAGTCAGCAATGTATTTGATCATGCATTAGCATTAGCCGTCCTTTGGGAATTCCATTAAACGTTAGCATTAAGCTAGCGGACTTGATCTTTATGTGCTACATCAATTTATATTTTTATGAATTGATTATTAATGTATTAAGTTTAAAACAATTCAAATTGACTGATCGATTTTATCAATCCAGTCCTAAACGAGATTTCTATGAATTTAGAACCAGACTTTTATTATATTTTTGTTGTTGTAGTTGAAGGATTAGGATATGGTCTGACAGGAGACTAATTTCCAGACCTGTTGGGGACTTGGTGATTTAGCTTTTAAATCTTGTTCAAAAAGAAATTAAGTGTTGTCTCCTGGTCATTCTCCATGTTCAGGATCCACTGGATGCATTATTTGTCATGATGCTTTTACCATATAGGAGAACTATTCACTTTTTTCTGCTAAAAAAATCTATGAACAGCATTTTATTTTGCTTTGTTATATTTTTCCACAACAACCCTTTTTCATTCCTGATCCCATCCATCCTTGTCGCTCCCAAATCACCTCAATATCTTCATCTCTTCTACTTCCAGCCCTCCCTCCTGTCTCTGCATCAGAATCTCTAAACCAACATGACAATCTTGTACAGCTTCCCCTTCAATCTCGCTCACACACTCTATCACACATCACACCTGAAACCTCACTCCACACCTCTTCACCTCATTGACACACTCTCTGTTGCTGTGGACTGCCAACCCTTAAGAACTCAAAGTTCTCCACCTTATTCGCCTCTACTCCATGTAACAGGACTATTTTACTTGAGCTCTTCACATTTATACATCTTTGCAGGATCTTCATTTCAGCAGCTTGAAAAACTGTTTGCTAAATCTCATCATTTTCTCTAAAACATCTACAGCCTGGGGGGCACACATTTTTTCCAAAATGACCCAGATTTGGTGAGGTGAAAACATGTGAAGACTCAGCCTATGAACTATTTAATAAACATTTAATTGCAGTGACTTATTTTTCATTTCTCCACAAAGAACACAGATACATTTTACCTAAATTACTGTCAGTTTGTCCATTTTTTACATTGTCCATTCCCAGTTAGCTTGGCGTCGTTAGTATGTCTCATCGAGTCGTGCTTCTAGATACTGAACTCCTTGAGAACAGCTACAGTTTGTGGATACTGTTGTTTTAAGGGTAACTAAACACTAAATCATTTTTTTTGTCTGTTTACCTCTATAAATGGGACTTTAAAAGTGTTTTCTGTTGGCCATTCCCACATTTTTTTGACAATTTAAAAATAAACTTGTTTAATTCCTGAAATTATAGTCTAGAACCGCCTGTGTGCTGCCCCCTACAGGTTGAAACATGTTATTACAGATTCATTTTGATCAACTGCAGTATAACAGCCCCGCCCATCTTTGATTCTGTAATGGTCGTTTTTGTGTTAGCTTTAGCATAGGTTGTAAGTGTTTTGCCTTTGGTCGTCAAAAATCTACAGGCTTCCACAACTTTCTAGTGGACTTGGAAGTTAGGCAACAGTGGTTTAGTGCAATTGGCATTAAATCCAGCAAACTCCATCCTGGTGATGGGATTTGCAATGAACATGTCACCCGGGATTGTTTGCTCAATATGTAAGCCTTTATTAGCGTTGGAATGCTAGAATCATTTTACCACAGAGACATCGGTCCCCTTTTGTCTGGACCATGCACCACTCTCTATATTGAAGATGCAGAGGGACTATACCTCAAGCTAACCTCACTGTCACTGTCAAGTACAGGAGCAGATCACACCTTCCACACTCAGCCCGCCCCTTTTTTTGCATTTTCCAAATCTGGGCTAAGAGTGGAGTCAGCCTCCAACTTGTGTGTTACTTTTTAATTTTTCAGTAACAAAGGGTGTCCATTTCCACTTGTCTCACTGTCAACCGTCCTTTTTTTTTTATTTCCAGTCGAAATTTTCGAAATGAGATAGAAAACACCACAGAAGGGTTGCCACAAGTTTACAAAAAGTTAAAACGTAACTTAAATCAAGAAATCATGCTCATCATTTTTGTAGGTGCTGGGAGACGTAAATTTTCTTTGAAACGAGCCCTAATGGAAATTTCAAAATTAACCGCATTTGACTCACGTGCCAGACTTTGGACATGCCTGATCTTAAAGCGGATGTCCTAGAAAATGGAAGATTTTGAGATTTTTGAACAGACTTTTTTTTTTATTCCATCTTTGTAAAACACTGGTTTCCTCAGTTAAAAGTTCTCCAAAAACCCACCTAGATCTGGTCTAGTCTAGTATCTGGAGCTGTTGTCTGCTTTGTCGTTTCACAGTAAAGGTGACTCTGAAAGATTCCACTTGGACGTTTTATCTCTGTTTGCACTTCCATTCTGAGAAATATAATCAGTGTTAGATATTGTTCCATTTATAGCTGCCATTGGACTTAAAAAGTAATATCCTTAGAGATCTGTGTGCGTCGGAGACGCATCATCCCGCACGCTGGTTACATTTCTTCCACATTTGATTCATTTCTGTTGTGAGTAAAGTCTCCCTGTGAGTCAAAACAAGAGCAGTTCTTCCTTTTTCTCATACAGATGACATTATTCTCCAACAGAGTAGATTTGTTCAGGGAAGCACTCAGCACAGCATTCATATCACAAATGGACGCTAAACCGAAGCATTGATTTCAGAGGAATTACAGTTTCCGTTTGCATCCCAAACACATGCACTCTCAACATCATTTCAGTTAAAAACGTCCCAGATTTCATGGTACACAACTTTGTTTAATTGGCTTTCACAATCAGAGCCCAAACGCTCTCAGCAGGGTTTTTGCTTCCTCTCCCGTGTTAAACGCTCCTCTGTTTTTGTCTCCTGGACTCACGGCTCTCCTCTCTTCACCATAACTCAACAGAACCATTTGGGCTGACAGCCAGCATTTTAGCTCTGGCTCTCCTCACCGGCTGAGCAAAAGGAATGTAACTTGGTTTTGTTTTCCTCTGAGACGAGATATGAGTGTTTGGATTTGTCACCTTGCGAATCGTTTAAGTCTCCATCTGTGTTTCCTGCTCTCCCGTCTGCAGGGAAGTGGGTTTAAAAGCGGCTGTTTCAACATTTTGACATGTGCACAACAGGTGAACGGGTAAAAAACTTCAGCATCTGCAGCTTCTCAAAGTCAAGTTTAGGTCAAAACAAGCTGAAAGTTGTTGAGTAAAGTTCAGCATTTAGATTAGTTTCTTTTTTTCAGTAAAACTTGATCTGATGTTTTGGTTTGGTCATTTAACATTTTTTAGTTCCTGTTTTTCACTGATTTTTCAACTCAATATTGTAGTAAAAAATCTCCATATTGATTGTTTTTTAAGTTATCACTCAAAGCAAATTGTATTTGGTTATGAAAGAACTAGAGATTAAATAATTGACGAAGTGGAACTTTTTACGAATGAAATGACAAATTAATATATACATTGCAAAATTATAAAATCTCATCAAATTTCTTGGTTTGGTTTCAAGTTGAAATATATCTTATAACGCTTAGTTTAAGACAAAATAATTTACTTATAGGTGAGATGTAGCAAATTGTTTTAGGACAATAAATGTTGAATATTTAGCTGAGATGTTGGATCTGGAAAACTTATTTTTAGCAGCATTTCTAAAATAAATATTGAGCAGAATGAGAGGACTTGCTGTAAGAAACTAACTGAAACTCCTATTTTTGACTCACAACACATTAAATGAAATTAACAACAACAGGACAGAAGTTTCAAAGTAAACATGCATTTTTTATGCCAAATTTTTCTTAAAATGTGTAACTCTAGTCTAAGATGATAATGATTTAGCAATATACATAGTTGGACTGATATAATACTTAAAATAGCAAATATTTAGCGAGGGGGAGTGTAGACATACTCTTTTTTAGTAATATACTTTGATTTTAAGACATATTTCTAATTATCAGAGCAAGTTACCTAAATATGTGTGGTTATTACTAACTTCAAGATATAAATGTTACGTTAAAAGGATATGACATCACAACTTGTTTAATAGATCTTACCAAGACAAATCTGATTTTTTTTGGCAGATTTTTCAAATTACAACAATGGAGAACTTCTTTTATTCTTTATTATTTAACTTGGTTTGATAAAGACTTTTTCCAGTGTACTCTTTGAAACTTCAAACATGTTTTTTTCTCCTTTACTCAAACTTTTTCCTGTATTTATTGATCATTTAACAGATATATCTGAACTCCTGATATTAACACTGGCTGAAGAAATTTGCATTTTTAGTGCTTATTTATTTTTTATTTTATTTACACACCAAAATTAAGTTTATTACCATGAATCTCTTTGGAATTTCTAGATTTACAGACTTTCAGATCACAGCAGAAGTGTATTAATAAAACCTAAAACATCTCATGACTCATTCCAACTAAAAGCTAATCATGTTCACCATTAGAAAATGTTTTTATATATTTTTTTAAAATGTAAGACTGGTTTTGATTAATGCAGAAAAATTAATTAAGCACAGAAAAAGGGAATGAAACACTATTCTGTTAAAAATAAAGCGTTTCCTAGAATTTGAAAGTTGGTTTTGGAGATGGCATCCTTTTGCTTTCACTCAGGTGTAGTTGTGTTTTAACTAAAATGTGGAATTTTCTGGTTTTAACTCATCCATGAATGATGTTTTATCATTTTTTTATACTTCATTATGATGTCTTAACTTTTATGTTTTTGTGTATGAAGGGTTCTTTACAAAAAAAGCTGATTTACCTTTTGAGTGTCTCCAGTTTGCATCATTTATAGTTAACTTAAGACCAAAACTCATGCCAACAGCAGTTTTTTAAGCTTTTTTTCAAAGATTTTTGCTTTTATATATATATATAAAGCATCTGCTATTGTTGACAGCTAATACCAACAGAAAGTTTGGATTTACGTTAATCTGGTTATTATGCTGAATAATTGTAGCAGTTTAAAATGTTATTATTAGGATTAGATTTTCAATATTTAGCAGCCGTTAATCTTAATGATGATTAACAGAAGCTAATCTTCTTTTTAAACTATTTTTGAAACAAAAATGAGCCGTTTCTTAATGAAAAACAAAAGTTTCTAAACTGAAATAGTTTTCTTTTACATATTTTAGGTCGTATCAGATTTTATAAAGTTTGCTCAAAAAAGCCCAAATGATCAAGCTTTTCTAATTCCTTTATAGTTTTTTATTCCTTTGTAGATTTATTTTTTGTATTTCTGTTTATTAACTAATCCCAAAGTGTTGAAGAAAATGAAAAATCTCAGAGCTTAGGAAGCTGAGTTTTTCTTGGAGCATTATCCATTATTTCCCTAGAAGAAGAAAACACGTTCTTACAACAACATGGTGTTTTGACGGCAGCAGCTGCAGCTTTGTTTCTGCATTCAGCTCTGAGCTCGGCCTCTCAGGACCACATTTTGCTTTTAATTGACCACCGGAGCCGCGGCGGTCTGCAGCTGAGGTGCCAGCTTTAATTGAGGAGACATTTGGGTTCCAGCGCTGGAAGACTCGACTACAGCGACGCTCCGATTCTGGAGAGAGTCGGGAAAGTCAATGAAAGCCCTGAACCTTCATCCGGCATGAAAAGAAAGGAGGGCAGGCGATAGAAGGAGGGCAGGAAAAACGACCGAGGGAGAGGAATTCTGCAGGAGGAGCAAAGAGAGAAGCAGAGACAGAAGACAGAAAGGTGGATAGATATGTCTCTGCTGCTGAGTTCCACCTGATCCAAGCAGCTATAATCCTCAGGGTTGATAATAAGAGCTGAGCCTCAATTATACATCAACCCAGTGGAGAAACGCAACTGCAGGAGCATCATTCTTCTGCCAAATCCTGACACATTTATTACCCTGCTTTTCGGAAGATTCCTATTTATAGCAAAGCGGCGATAAAAAGAGAAGAGCGAGTAAAGTTAAAACTGCAGCACTCGCGGAAACTTTTAACAACCACATTCACTGCTGCTCATCCTTTTAAAAACAATGCATAAACCCATCTCCTGATTCAAATCCTGCACAGAAAGTTTTTGATTTGTGATTTATTTCCAGATTAGATGGAGGATTCGGTTTCATCCTTGATCTCCTGCGTCTGTTTCTTAAAAAAAACAACAGCAGCCCAAAGGAAAACTGGATGTATAGCATTACCTGCAATAGTGTAATGTGAATGCCTAAGTCATGAGTCCGTATGACTGATTACCTGGTTCAGGTGTCCAGCCAATAAGAACATTCCAGAGCAGGGTATGTTGGAAAACATGATGGAAGATGGAACTCGAGGCCCGAAGTGCCTACCCCCTGGCCTAAATATTCACTATTTAGAGTAAACTCACTCAGATCTTGTTAAAAAAAAATCTATAAGATCTCCTTTATCAGCTGACAGCAATAATTTACTAGTGAAAAGTCACATTCTGTTTTTCCAGCTCTGTTTGTACAATTGTAACACAGCAGTAAACAGCCATCTATACCATTCCAACATGGCGTCCAACTTTGCGTACGCAACAAGCTAGCATGCCATCTCTAGTGATATATCTTGTTGTCTAAAATGTTAGCTAAACTCCAAATTAGCCCAGAAAACTGGAAACATGTCTGAATAAAATAAATAAATAAATAAAAAAGGCATAATGCTAATATATTAGCTAAAGTCCAAACTAGCCAAAAAAAAAAATTAAAATGTCAAAATTGGAAAAAAAATAAAAATAAAAACACATTTGGCATTATGCTAAAACGTTAGTTAATATCCAAATCAGGAAACAGGTTTAAATTAACAAAAAAATAAATAAATAAAATAAGCTAAAAAGAAAAACAGCAAACATAATGCTAATATATTAGCCAAATGGCAAATTAGGCTAAAAACTGAAATCATATCTAAAATAGCAATAAACAAATAATAATTAAAAAAAAAAAAACAGCAAGGAAAATGCTAAAATATTAGCTAAAGTCCAAATTAGCCAAAAAACTGGAAACATGTCTAACTTAGCCAAAAACAGCTTGTTTATTGCTAAAATATTTGCTTAAGTTTATATTAGCCAAATAAATGGAAGCATGTCTAAATTGGCAAAAAAAAAAAAATAAAATAAATCAATAAAATAACAGCTAACACAATGCTAAAATCTTAGCTTAACTCCAAACTTGCCCAAAAAACTGGAAAAAAAAAAATTCTAAATTTAAAAACAGCTAGCATGTTGGCAAAATAAAAGCTCAATGCTAAATTAACCTAAAAACCCAGTAGTTGCTGAACATTTAAATGTTTGAATGGTTTCTCTATAGGTGGAAGTTTACAAGTTTCTAAGTGCACAACGTTTTTAAAGGATTTAAGCAATTTCTCATTCATTTGGGGCATATTTTGCTCAATATTTCAAAAGATATAAAGTTCATGAATACCAAAAGTACAAGCAATAATTCCTGAAACCCTTCAACATCTAAGGCGTGACGCTTAAACACTAGGTCTTTAACATACTGTAACTTTTCAACCATTAACATGATCAACACAATTCCAGTAGATCTTAAAAGAGAACATAAACACTGTAGCTTTGGTGGTAAAGGGTTAAACTGGCAAAAAGGAAGTGGAGTTTCTCCCAGTCTCAAGCAGCAACGGGAGAAGAATTTAGCTTCATTTGTAAGAATCACGGTGGGCCTTTGCCATCTCCCGCACTTAAAAAAAAAAAACAACAACACCAAAACACCCCCTAATGCGACCTAATGGCCCTTTTTCTCAGGAACAACACAGGACCTTTTATTCTCCTCAAAGTTGATTACGCTTCCTCAACAACAGGAGATGAAAAGTGCTTTTGAGTATTTCACGCTGAAAACAAAGATGACTTTTCAGATTGGAAGACTGCAGAGTTTAATGATTGTTCCTGAAATAAAAAAGGAGAAGCGTTTTAAACACAAAGCCAAACGCTGGCAGAAAAAAAGATAGTTCTTTGAATGGGGACAGCAGGGAACGCTGTCAAACATCCAAACCAGAGATTTAGACCTAAAAAAAAAAAAAATCATTTCACACTTTTATTCACAGGAACTACTTCATGAATAATTTTCTGTTCCTAGAAATTTGGCACATAATCTGTCTGCTATTATAATAACTTTTGTTGTAAATGTGGTTAAATAAACATCTTAGCGTTGCCAGATCTGTGCTGAATTTAGGTGCCTGTTTCCAATTAAGGCACACACTATAAAAAATAAAATAAAATAAAAATGGGACAAATTTAAAAAGTTATGTTCCAACTTTAACTTGCAGAAAAATAATAACACAATCGCAACTTTACTTTCCCCTAATTAATGTTTTTTTTTTGGACAAAAAATAAATGTGAGAAACACAATAGATGGGGAGAATATTTTAAAATTAGCTTGCATCCACAAAAACACAATGCAATGAAGTCAAACTGTCAGATCATAGTATTACAGTACAGCACTATGACCATGGATGCAGGACAGATTAGGCAAGACTCAATAAAGTTTTTATCCTTTCATAATAAAAAGCACCAATCCAGGTAGGGGAGACAAAAATAAAAGCATAAAAAGGCAAATTATTACTGGAAACCATCAGAACACACTAATGCTCCAGACAGGGACTTTTAAAACACTGTTCAAACAAATCAAGGTAAGTGCAGGCAGCTGTGCCACTCCACAGAGAGCCACGGGTGAGTGGGCGGTAACCTCCAGGAGAAACTACAGAAAACCAAAGAATGAGGACACAAAACTAACAGACAAAACTCACATGATTGTCAAACACAGCCTGATGGTAAAAAATAGGGCTGCAGGATATTGGAAAAACTATTATCACGATAATATATACCTATTATCGCAATGTGCGATATTAGTGATCAATATTGCAATGACAATATGACTTGCGATACATGACCACACAGCAAAACAACAAATGCCTTATTTCCACTTACCTGCATCGGTTTTATTTAAATAAATTATAATTCACATGACCCACAGTTACATAGGAGGCGAGTATCTAACATTAAATAGGTCCATCTGATTGGTCAAATGGGAAAAGGGCTCGATGTAATTTGTATGTATGTCAAGCTGCCATAAGATTGTTTTTACATGTGTAACACTTAATGTAACCATTTATTGCAATTTTAGTCGTCTTTTTTATATGTGTGTTGCAAAGGCTTATATTGCGATGATGATAAATTTGCGATGTATTGTGCAGGCCTAATAGAAACCTTATAAAGCTATATTGAATTTACAAAAAAATCTACTTAATTAGCCATTTTGTCATAGTTGTACACTTGATATTTTTCTAAACATTTTGCCATAATTATTCAATTTTTCAACAAAATCCACAGTTCGGTGTTCTATTAATGCTGTGAGGAGGAAAAAAAGGACTGAAATATGAATTAAACGATTATTTAATACTGTTATGACTCAAACAAGCCCTTTCACCAATAATTAATTTCCATCCTTTCCCGTTTGATGATCTAGTTTACTAAAGATCTAATCCAACATTAATGAATCACTATCCTAGTTTTCTTTCTTACTGTGTTGAGAGTTTTTTTTTATTTTTTTTTAGAGCTGTCAGACGATTAAAATTCTTAATCGCGATCAATCGCATTGTCCAGAGTTAACTCGCAATTAATCGCAAATTTACATTTGGCCTTTTTTAAGGAAAAAAAATGTGTGGTTCGTGGAATTTAGTAGTTCTACATTAATTATGAAAACAAGAATGACAAAATTAATAGTTTTCATCAGAAATACTTTATTTTGTAATCTTGTATTGAGATAAACTTTCTTAACAATAAAAGGCTGTAACATATAATGCCTAACAAAAGCCCAAGTGCAAGTGAAGGGCATTTTAAATTCAAAACTTCAATCAACGTTCAGTAAAATAAAATTTAAAAAACATCAAAAATAAAATTTCCATAACACTTTCATGTTCATTTTTTGTCAGGACCAAATCTTTTCCTCCTCTGCTGAACTACAGTAATAAATGAAATAGAGATTTATCATTTCCAATTAACTTTTATTTTTTAAAACATTAAAGACTGAGAAAAGCGGGGTACACGTTCTCTGGCTGCAGCTCGATGCACCGACGTGTCCAGCGGAGCTCACCATGAATATGCCGGCAGACAGACCGCTATGCTGGGGCTGGATCACGCTGAAACCTCCAGAACATTTAAAACGTCCCCCGGTGCGCTTGCTGTTCGGAACGTCGGGGGTGCGCAGCTCTCGGCGCCGGACGCGAGCCGGTACCACCAGACGTAGTACTGGACGCGAACCGGAGCCGGGTTAGGGTGCAGGAACTCTCCAGGTCCTAGCGCCGGCCGGTTTTAGCTTGCAGCTCGGTGTTTGGAGACCCGCCCGTGATCTAGTGTGAGAGCAGCCGGTGAGTTGGAGGGCGGGACGCCCGCGCGCGCGGTGTGGAAAGGCACGTATGAGAAAGTCCGCGATTAATGCGTCAAAAAAATTGTCAGCGTCAAGCACACGTCAGATTAATGCGTTTTTAACGCGACAAATCTGACAGCCCTAATTTTTTTTTTTTTAACCACAGTCAACATGGAGTCAGGATCACAAACAACTGATCTGTTGTTGTCATTAGTCAACATTAGTACAAATGATTCATTAATAAGTCATTAGTACAGCTGAGGGAGTTGTACTACTGAGTAAAACATGTGTTTCTTGTTTTATTGTTTGTATTTTGATTATTTATTTTTAATAGACTCATTTCAATTATCATTTTGTCTTGTTTTCTTGCTTGATTGTGTTGTAAACAAACTTCTTCTTAACTCGGAGTTGGTTGAGAGTGGGGTGAGACAGTTTTAGAAACTCCTGCTCTGTCATGGGTTCTTGGATTTCTTTTATCCAGATGATACGCTGCAGTATTTAAGTCTCGTAAATATTTTTTCACATAATTCTGTAGTCCTAAAAACCTGTATAATTATAAAACAAAAATCTAAAATTTACTCAAATAACTTTTATATTGTTGCGTTTTGGATTAAAACATTTTTTTTGTTCAGTTTGAATGCTCTTTTCTGTTCTTAGAACCAGTAAAGCTTCTGACCACATATCAGATTTCAGTCTCAGTTTCATGCAGGATATTGTTGGATAAGCACAGAATGCACAGACTGCTGCTGCTGTTTTTTTTATTACATGTCAGCGTATTGCTGAACCTTTTCCTTTTGTTTTCATTTGATCACAATCTCAGCCTTCATTTTTTTTTGTTTGTTCTTATAAAATTTCATTTTGGATTAAGATAGATTGTGATCTTGTGGGTACAGTCACCCTCTCGCGGAAGCAGCCATCCATTTTAAGAGTGAAACGAGGCTCACTGTGACGTCTGCGCTCCGCTGAATTAGTGAGAAATATGACCGTCAAAATTAGAGCGTGAAGCAGCACAATTGGGCTTTTATCTCTTTCTCTCGAAGGCTGCTTCATGACCTCGTCCTCCTCCGATTGGTGGACGGAGACGCGCTCTTTCCGATGTATTTTTACTCTACCATGTGAAAACGGACTTAATCGATGTAATGGATGAGCTGGATAAATAGCTCCTGGTTAAAATTGAGGATAATTGATTGTTCAGGTTCTGAAAATGAGCAGGAATCACGTGTGAAGATGTGATCTTTGCTGGGAGGTAAATAGTTCTGAAGCTTCTTTTGTTCGAGTTATTGATCAGTCATTCAGTCATGTTTGGTAATTAAAGATGTCAGCCAAGTAAATCAAGACTTGCAGGTAATTATAAAGTAATTACTTTTCAACATATCCAATAGTTGTGTTGTTCATATCCACTCAAACCGTCAAGTGTGACAAAGTGAGTTCTTATCAGCTCAATTGTTTTCCGTTTCTTGAACTGTGATGGTGGTGCCGGTGCTGGAAATGAGTCCTTAAGGCCTAAAACTCCAAGATTCTCTTATTGGTTTTTCTAAATTTTTAAGGAAGTTGTTGAAATATCTGTGATAAGATCTTATCCCAAATCTGGATAGCTTTGGGTGGTCAGTAACAAAAAGTCAATAAGTCCTAAAATTGCAAATCGTCCTTGAACTTTTGAAAAGTTGTCCTGAACCATATATGAAGACAAAACTGTTTTCTAGAAAAGCTGCCACAAAAATGGGTCTCTAGGGATTAAATGCCCTAAAAGGTCACAGTTTTTTTTTCAATCAGGTTGGTAGACGAGTGGATGTAAAGTCTGTTTCAGGCTAAAAATATTTGTATCTTAAAGTGTTGTTCTTTTAACAGTATGAGATAATATAGACATGGTAATTAAAGAGAAACATGTACAATTTTAAGGTTGATTTCCACTAGTCCATCTGTGGTGCGTTACTGTTGTGTTGACACAAACAATATAGAATGTATATCAATCAATTGTAGTCTTGATATTGACGTTGTGATGTCGGCATCTGACGTCCGCCCCCCGGCACCACAACACAAAATTCACGTAGGAATTCTACTTCCAGTCAGTCGACACAAAGGCACTAAAAGTCCTAAACAAAGCGTACATAGCGTTTCAAAATAAAAACTTCCTTTGTACTTTCAAAATAAAACTTAAAATATATATTTTATATTTAAGGTGACGTGTGTCAACACAGTAGAAAACATTGTCTTCCTTATTTGCCAGAGAGGACAAACTTTTGTGAAGTACAACATCATTTATGATTCCATTTTACAAACACAGTGAGGAGGACTCAAGATAGTATCAGATTACCAAAGTTTTGAGGATGTTGATGACATGCTGGACAAACCACTCTTCTGGCAGTCAGGTTGGAGGGTGGACCGACTGGGGAGGCAACTGAAACAATGTAGACTAACTGAAAGTTCTTTTTCCCAACTCATCGTATGTGGACATATGGTTCGGGTCCCCTTCACATCACTTGTTGACGTTCTGGGTGTCCCCAACTCGTCGTTTTTTTGACATGCTGGCTGTTCCCAGGCTGCACGGTGGTGCAGTGGTTAGCACTCTTTCCTCACAGCAAGAAGGCGCTGGTTCAAGTCCCGGCTGGGGACCTGAAACAGAATCATCAATGGGGGACCTTTCTGCTTGGAGTTTGCATGTTCTGCCTGTGCATGCGTGGAGTTTCTCCAGGGACTCCGGCTTCCTCTCACCATCCTAAATTCATAGGTTAATTGGTTACTCTAAATGGTCCCTGGGTGTGAATGTGAGTGTGATTGAAACCCTGTGACAGACTGGCGACCTGTCAAGGGTATACTTTGCCTTTGCCCATAAGAAAGTTAAAGTCCTATTAGTTGTCACACACCTATGTTTTTCTCTGCATTTGACCTATCCCCTGGGGGAGTGGTGAGCTGCAGACACAGCCACGCTAGGGAACCACTTGGTGGTTTAAACCCCCAATCCAACCCCTTAACGCTGAGAGTCAAGCAGAGAGGCAATGGGTCCCATTTTTAGAGTCTTTAGTATGGCTCGGCCTGGATTTGAACTCCCGACCTTCCAATATCAGGATGGACACTCTTCCACAAGACCACTGAGCCGGATTAGGCTCTGGCAGCCCCGTGACACAGAAAGGGACAAAACGGTAAAGAAGAAAAATGAATGAATTGGTGTTCCCATAAATCAGGGGTCCCCAACCCCTCGAGACGCGGTAATGGACACAGAACTGGTGCAGGGTGAGGGCACTGATCCGCGTCCTGAGGGTCTGTGGCCTGGTACCAAGCGGCCCTCAGACTGGTACCGGTTTGCAACCTGGAGGTTGAGGACCCATGATACTATGAGGACAGCCAGCACACCAAGAAACGATGAGGTGCGGACATATAAAACGTGAAATGTGACGAGTTGAGAGTGAGAATGCGTTGGTAGTACGTACTCCCCTCGCACCCTAAGGGAGTCGCACTGCAGATGGACCAGTGTAAATCCATCATTTAAGATGGGTTTAGGGAAGCTACAAATACAATCAGTTTGGATCGGGTTTTCCTTCAAGGACAAACATCCTAAATATTAGATTGTGGCAGAGCTAAAGGTTCCTGCTGAGTACATTTCAGACTTTTAACGCTTTTCAAGAGTCTCCGTTATCATGAGATATCCTGAACCCAGTCCATATCTGCAGCATGAAACCCTTCATCCAGAGAGTGTCAGGAGGATTCAAGCCCTGGTGGGCATTGATCCAGCCGTTTCTTTTGGCAGGCAACAGTCATCTTTTCTGTTTTTTTGATCTTCTAATGCATCATTTTTCTACCTGTTTTGGAAAAAACAATGCAAAAGATTGAGTGGTATCAAGCGATACTCGTTTGCTAAAGCAACTGCAGTTGCTGAGCCGTCACAGATCAGGATTTAGCGATGACACAAGCGCTTGACGGACTGCTCAACGTCCCTGAAAGGACAGCTTCTTAGAGCCGTGCTGATGCCCAGCTCCCTGCTGACGCCTTCAGAGTGTGGCAGTTTGCAGGTGGATGCGTCCGCATTCATTCAGGACAAGTTCTCAGCAACTTGGCAGCTCCTTCCCCCACCGTTAGTCTGCAGTGTGAAGCGATGGTGTCAGCGCTGAGGAAAAAATGTAATTAGGAGTTTAATATCGCAGCCCGCTGTTAATCAGCTGTCCTGCTGTCTCCACATTGTGTCACCTCCCAGACGATTGGCACTGACACGAGAACGGGCCTGCAAGTCAGAGCTGCTGCCCGACTTCTCTATGATCCTGCTGACACCCAGCTCGGACGTAATCCAGAGAGAAGCTGAGGAAAATTTAAGGTTTAATGAGAGGAAAATGACAGGAACGCTTGTTAAGAGTAAAGAGCGTCATGTTCCTTTAATCGGGAGCATTGTGTTGGCACACGAGGGAAAGAAGAGATTAGACAAACTCCAGTTGGAAATGACAGGTCAGGTCGTGCTGCAGTGGTCATGGTAGTTCCCGTTCCAAACCTTTTTTTCAGGAAAAGTAAGGAATACAACAAAGCTTTGGCTTCATACGTCAGTGACTCTGAGTCAATTCCTCTCCTCTCTCTTGCGAATTGATTTTTTTACACTTATTTGCAAAAAGTGACCACCAACCTGCCTTCCTGGAGAAGTCAGGCAGGTCTCAGGTCACAGCTGTATGTCTGTCACGTCTGAAAGCAAGTCCTCTCTGGCACAAATTATGTTTCTGCAAAGCCAGAACTTCTTGAATTCTTTTTCTTTTAAAAGTTTAAATCCCCTTTTTATGCTTAGTAAGGCTTTTCCTCAAGGTGGTTTCTGAGTTAACAATTTAGAAAGTGAAAGCTAAGATCGACCACAGGAGGATGGAGTCATCAGAAACCACAGAGTTCTAGGAAAACCGCCAGAGTTTTGTTTAGATCATCAGTGATTGTGGATCAGTCCTGTGTGATTTCTGTCCCAAAGCAGAGAGGAGAAATTTAGCAAATTGATATTTTTTTTCTGAACTCTTTTCATTGATGTTATTCTCCTAAAAAAGGGCAAAAAGCAGCAGGAGTTTACCTGATGCATCATTGGACTTAATCAAACTCTGGTCTGTTCAAGGCCAGGTTGACTAAGGGAGTTGTAAAAGTTTCAAATCATATTGATTTGTCAGAGAATTTGAAAAAAGTTGTCACCCATTTTGTATTTTTGCTCATTACTACACAAAGATAAGTTCCAATTTTTAATACAAAGGTTTCTAAATCTGATCCCTGAGGAACTCCACAAATGACCTTGAGCCTCAATAGTTTTAGTTTATGCATGAAAAAACACAACCTATATGCCATTGTTTACATTTTCAAGACTTGTTTTTGTGAGAGTTTAGCTTTGTATCTTTCCTCTGCTTTCTGTATGAAAACATTCACATCGTTGACTCCTGCAAACAATTCTAAACATATTTAAAAGCCACATTGGACGACATCTTCTGGATAACACTCAAGCTCACACTGAGCTGTTTTCCATTTTTCAGCATGAGGTACAACTTGCTTCCAGTACACAGAGCTCTGTTTTTTAATTAGCGAACACGCAGAGCTGCATTTTCTTTAAAAATAGTTCCCTCTGAGAAATGGGATCCTTTGAACATCGTCCACATTGTCACTGTGGGCTCCCACGGATGAACTCTCGAATGTATTTAATGATAAAATGTAAAAAAAGAAGAAAAAAATCTGATGCAGAGGAACAAAGAAGTCTTGGCTGCTTTGTTCCTCTTTTTCCCCAGTCAGACACAGTCTAAGTTCATGCGTTTTTCTCCTTCTACAGTAACAGTCTGTCTTTTCACATCTCACTTTCACTCTGATGCCTGGCAAGACTGTGCGTCAATGATATTTCCATCTTTCTGTCCTTTTCCTGAGTTATAATGTAGCAAAGTCAGGGAGTCTTTGTTTTTGCCCCCGCCACGGCTTGCACCGCGATAAGCTTAACCCCCCCAGAGCAAGCTCCACGGCCAGCCGGAGAGTGTTCGCCTCGCTTGACTTCCTCAAGAGCAGGCCTGGGAGGCAGATGCACTGTGGGAAAAGAAGCAGGGGTTTGCTGGGTCCTGCATAAGCTGTGGAAAATGGATGGATGCAATTTTAATGGCTTTACTATATGATGAAAGTCCATCTGCTGAAAAAAAAAAGACACTTTTGGTGATTTCCAAAGATAATACCTTAAAATCAAGGTATTTTTTTTAATAAAAATTAAGGACTGATGCTTTAATTATGGAGTTAATGCTTTCCTTATGCATTAAATAATATTCGTATCTTGCTCAATGTGGATTTCTTCTTGCAGTTTATGATAAAATATGTATGAAAGTAAAAAAAAAATAGTAGTTCACGTTTTAGTGCTGGAGAAATATGGACCTGTTTTTATAAAAAAAAAAATGACTGAAAATATTCAAAGAAATGCATCAGTTAAAGTTTGCACACAAACAGCCAATTAATAAGACAGCAACATGAAGCAATTGATAATAAAATAGTAATAAACATACTATATATAATAGTAAAGAAAATTCTTGACTCTAGAAGATATTTGTTTCATATCTCCCAAATAATGTGCTTTAAAACATTTTAAAATTAAAAAAGGCAAAACCAAATGTCGTTGAGTAAAAAGCAGATTTTATTCTCACAGGAGGCAAATGTTACTATGTATGAAATTGGGCATCTGAGGAAAACTCATTCTAACTGGATAAGACAGATTCAAGAAGGAGGAACATCTGCTGTGATAGAAAATCACAAAAACACAGGGACATAAACACTGGGACACTTCCATAAATGCCCTAGAAAGATGGTATAGACATTAGCTGTATATGAGTACTGGACTGAGTGACCTCCTCCCAACTTGTGTTCCAAATAGGAAGTACCTGCCAGCTTCAAAATGCCAAAATCCCATAGATTTTTTAACACATTCTTTCTAATCCTATTTTTTTCTTTATAAGTTTTTCTGTACTGCAAGTTATTCAAGCTATATACTGACCAATCAGATGACTCAGTAAAAGTATGACTGGCGCTTGATTGACAGATTCCTCCAAGCTTGCTTTTTCATTGGAAGGGGTGTGGACTTCCAACAAGTTCAGTCCTGATTGGTGAGAGTGGTGATCACTGCTTACTTACTGACTTTGGCTCCAACAAGAGGAAGCCAATTTTTTCCAAAATACTGACTTCATGTTGTTGGAGTGTTATTTACCTGTATTTTTTGGTTGGACACACCTGATTCAGGTAATAAAGGATAGATCAAGTTAAAAGAAAAATAAAAATAACAGCAACCTGAGGGTAGACATTCCTATTATAGAAGGTTGACTAGTTTCAAGCTGAAGCCTTGTTATACCCAGAACAAGTGATTCAATTACACAAAATAAAATGTCTGTTAGGTTACAGACAAACGGCTATATTTGGAATAAGCAAGAATATTCAAAAGCTTTTATCAGCACTGGAAAAAGGTTTATTCTTCCTCAGAAAAGGTGATGTGATGAAGCCGATAGGCTCCCAATCTCATTTCCGCCATGCAGGCCACTAGATTGGTTCATCAATAGACCTTTTCCTCACCTTGTAATGGTGCATTGATTCTCCAGCTCTTCTTTGAAAGCCACGTTACTGGCTCAAACTGAGGTTAATGTTCTAGTGACTTTGATAAAGTGATGGGATGGATATTTCACATGAAACGCCGAGCCCGGAATCGTAAACACTTCTGGGAGTCTGCGTCAGATGTACGCCGTGCATTTGGATGAAGTGCAGTTATAAAAACAAAAAGACCACAGTTTCGCTTTAAGAAACACACAAACAGTGTGAGTCTTGCATTTGTGGTGATTGAAATTCTGTGTGTAAACAAAGAAAAAAAAGTCAATGCCTGTCTGATGTAATAGGTCAAACACAGGCAGGGGATTTGACAAGAAAAGGAATCCAAGAAAGAAGCCAAATTTTAAGATGGTGAAATGTAGAAGGAGGCATTAGGAGGGGAATTATCCAACAGCAGGTATGTGTAAAGAGAATGAGCAAACTTAAAGGAGAAGAGTGTAAGAGAGGAAAAGGAAAAGACAAGCCCAGATAAGCAGAGATAAAGCCGGTTCAGTTGAGAGGAAAAATGCATGAAGGAGAGGATTTTAGCAGAGCGAGTGAAGTCCGGAGGGGGCACGGAGCTGCAGCCCCCCTCCCTGATGTGGCCTTAAAGGTCGATAACAGCTTCAGCGTGGCAGCCAGCTTTTACCCGTCCCTGCCCTTTTATGTGGCACTCGTCGCCGAGATGTTACATGTATTTAATCCGTGCAAGGTCCTTCAGAGATAATTGCTTCATTGAGAGTGGCGAGCATTGCTGAAAACCTCAGGTTTTTCATCTCTTTGCTGCGATCGTGTGATTGCAGTTAAGCGTCACTCACACATCAAACCCAAGAAGCATTTTGCTCTTTGTTGCGTCGAGTTTGGTCGTGCGCGGTAAGTGATTTGCGTGCGTCGCCTGCAGCCTTGGTGGAAATGCTCGACACTTTAGCCTATTCTGCACACATGTGATGCACCAGCCGTCCAAGTGCAAGCTTTTCTTCTCTTTGAAATCCTCACTGCATTTACAGAGTGACATAAGGACTTAATGCTGCTGTACCGAAGCTTTATTATTTACCTTGGGGAAAAAATGACTTTTATTAAAGTTAAGGTTGGCTTCGGCAGAGTATCGTTCATACAACTGACACTTTTTATGAAGGTTTAAGTGACTGAAATGTTGTTGCACAAAGGCGCAGGAGATTGTACAACTTGCAAATGTGACATTTTTGCTTTTGGGTAGCATTTGAAAATGGTACATAGCGGTTCTTCTTGGTTCGTGTCAAGTTTGAACAAGATGAACCGGTTTTCTATTTTATCAATTGGGCTTTTTTTCCATTTTAGGTTTAAATTAAAGTTTTCTACAATCCTGAACACTTTAGAATCAGTATCAGGGAGTCTCCAAACTCCTTCACTATACATTGTTCAATATATTGGACCTTTCTACCATTCCGCTCCATTTTTGTCGGGGGATCTGGGGCAAAACATAAAAGTGAGCTAAGAAAAATGAAATAAAAAACACCAAAAGATTGTCTCCCTAAAAATGGATAACAGATGTATTTATAAGAGAAAACAAACAATAACTGAAATGTGAAGCTAAAGGCGATCCCTACATCAGCAGCACCACACCTGAAATGAATAAACACAGATGACACAAAGATCCTCAAAACACAAAGATGTCCCACTCTGACAGAAATACACAGAACAAAAAGAAAACCAAATACAACCTTAGCCATTAGAGTGCCCAAGAAATTTCCCAGAAATCACTGAGAAAAACGTACGTGCATAGATGCTCACACGACTGGCAAATGTAGACCACAATGCATTGGGTTTGAACATTTTTTGAGGAAAAAAAAAAAAAATTTATTAATTTTTCAATAAACCCTCTTAGTTTAAAAAAAAAAAAAAAAAGTAGTGAGCATGGGGTCTGAATTGGTTTTAAAATCCAGGCCACTTTAGTCCATCACTATTTTAGTTTTAGTCTAGGGAATCCAGACATAGCCTTATGGTTAGGGCAGTGGTGGACAAAGTTTTCAACTTATGGGCCACAAAGTGGCAGATGGGCTGAACCAGGAGCAGATGGTTGAAGTGAAGCTAGCTCGAGCTGCTAGCTTTGCAGATAAAGTGTTTGTGTTAGCAGACTCAGACTCTAAAAGGGGCTGTCTCACGTTGTGACATCAGCACGTGGGTATGGGAGGGGCTACTGTTGAGAGGGCAGTTTTTAGAGGATTACTCAGAAATGCGTGAACAGATCGAAATACCGCTTTGGGTTGTGTTTACAGTGAGGAATGAACAGTTTAATACACTAAAAGCTAAAAAGGATATTTTTCGTTTAATGTAGCCTCTAATGTCAGAACAACTTTTGAGAAATTATTTGTGTGCCCAAAGGTGATTTTCTCTTCAAGAGTTCAGTTCTTTGAAATGCAGCTTTTACCAGAAGGTGAACCTTGACAGTTTGGACCTCCATACAATCTGTTTTCTTTTTGGTCTGTAATACCATTTAAAAGCATCTTCCTGTGTGTTTACCCTCTTACCAATGAGTCGGTAAATAGCTTCATTTTTGTGGCAGTCACATTTGCCGTCTGGCCGCCTTTTCTCGACGCTCGCTGGGGGATCCGTTAGCGGCTGTTGTTGACATCGTGTCACACGTTCGCCTCTTGCTAGCTGACAGAATAATTGCTCGGCAGCTGACGTGCAACCGAGAGGCGGGACCCGTTAATCACTTCCAGATAACGATCGGTTCCATATGCGGTTTCGGTGCCGGCTGCCTTCCAGACTACTAAAAGCCTGTTTTCAGGACGTGCGTCAAGCTGTCAGTGCCCGAGCGCCGTGACATGTGCCGTCCAAGGCCGGAGAGCTTTTTGTTTTAAGTCCAAGTGTCGCTTTGAAATCGTCTTGGCTCAGACACAAAAGTGTCGAAGGAGTTTGGAAAGATCCTTCAGCTGCTTTCACCCAAACACTCATAATTTTTTGAATGAGATAAATCTGAAACAGACAAAAACTTCACTAATTAATTTTGTCCTTTAAATTTTCCTCCAGTCTCATTTTTTTCCTGAACTCAACCTTTTTGTGTGTTTTTTTTTCCCAGCAAACGATGATAAGGGAACATCACGCACTGCCAGGTTTAATTGAGCGGCTTGGAGTTGCCGTCTCGTGCCCTTACCTGACACTGAAAGGCGAAACCTCTTCAGGTCATGATCACAATTAGAATCCTCTTTCTCAGAAACAGAGAAGATGAGCGGTTTTCCTCCAAAAGTCATTAAGTCTCATTAGCATGCAATGAGCTGAAGTAATATTCAAAATTGAGTTTGGCACTTTGACTTGGTCTTTGAGGAGAAGGGGACATTTAGTTATGGTAATATGTTTTCAGCACACTCGGTTAATTGCTTAGGCAACAAGGCTAATGCAAGAGCCGTGTGACTGACATTTTGATTCCATAATTGCAAGTCGAGTGGGGATTCAGAAGGGGGGCGCGCACTCGAGATGCGCTGTCAGAGGCTCTGTCTGTTGAGTCAATACCATTAAGAGTTGGGAGCAGGCATGTAAATACCGGGTGAGAGCGCTGCTCCGGTCCAGGTCTGAGGCCTGATGCATTAAACATTCCTTTAAAAAAGGCCTTCACGGTTCGCCGGGGAGATGCTTGAGTCACTTTTTAGGATCTCAAAAGATGCACTTGGAGGGATTTTGTGTTTTCCTCGCTGGCCAATGTGAATTTTAAATTCAAGCTGTCACGAGGGCACGAGAGGACTCATGTCTGTGTCACCCCACCCCAAAGCAGAGGCGAAGGAACATCTCTGACAGCACGAAGCCACAGGGACACTGAGATGTGTTGCCCCCCTCCATGGACAAACGAAAATGCACTTTGGACAAAATGCAGGCAGAAAAGGCTCATGCTATAATTCCTTTGAGCTGGACAGCATCTGTACCTTTATTTCAGGTGCTGCTCTTTACTTTAGGACTCAAACGTAGAAATCGGATCATCTCATTGTTGGACGTGTCCCTTGGTGGAATAAGAAGAAGCAGTTAAGTCTGTTCTTGTGTAGATAGCTGGAATGAGAGCACAGTCAGGGTTAATGTATTATTATCGTTTCTGAAGCCAGTTAATCACTTCTGTTGCCATGACAGCAACTTTACAGACTTTCTATTGGCAGGAAGTCACAGAGGTTGAGACTCATCTGTCTGAAAGAATGCAAAGACTGAACATCATGTCTGCATCTCAGCTGGTGTTCACTGCTGTCAACGTCTCTCAAGAAGTGCTTTATTTGACAGGATCACAAAGAAGACACTTTTGTCTAAAGCAATTTACAGTCCAATTAACAAGTGGACCAATTTTCCTTATGTTATAAAGGAGAGAAGGTTAAAAAGTCATCTGCAAAAAGAGAAATACTACAGCTTAGAGGGAAAGTCAAAAGACAATATATTCAGAACTTCTTCTTTTCATTTTTTAAGTTATGAATTATTTACTACGTTAGTGATATTTAATGCACCATAAATTGAGTTAGGTCAGAAAGTTACAGTGGCCCAGAAGTGCAAATCACATCAACATATCAATCAATGCAAAAATATGTTAAAGATCGTAACAATTAAAAAAGCAAAACAATTTATTTAAAAAAAAGATACATTTAATTTTAGAAATCAAAGCAAAGTTCCAGAAACCAAAATGTATTTTCATTAAAAAAAAATCTCAATACCAAAATAATGAAACAAAATAAAAAGAAGATGAATAAGAAATTACAAAGGTAATTTCCAGATATCAAAAGGCAATTTTTTTTTTTTTTTTTCTTTTTAAATTGTAACTACAATATTTTATTTTGCGTTAAGTGATTTTTACAATTTTTTTATGCGATTTATACTTCAGAACTAACATAGCAAGTTGCAATGAGAATCAATTTTTTACAGACATTAGGCTACACTGCAAAAAAATAAAATAAAATAAAGATACACTGAACCAATTAACAAAAGCTCTCTAATTTATTACATTTAAAAATACTAGTTTTAACTAAATTAACATTTTGAGTTCAGTAAACCATCACTTCAACATTTTAATTTCAAGAAAATTGATTTGTTAATTGATTCAATGTTTTACTTTTTTCAGTGTACTTCCAGATTAATTGTACAAGTTGACGTATCCTGGATTCGAGGCTTTCTCTGACTTACAGAAAATCGTGTTACTTAAATTTACAGTATGTAGGTTCTCCAGCAGAACTATAAAGCACCTGTGATGTCAGTTAAAGGACACACCTGAGTTAATCATGTCCCTCTGGTCAAATAGTTTTCAATCGTTTATTGAGGTACCATCATTTTTGTCCAGGCATGTTTCATTAGTTTGTTTTTTTAAATAATTATGTTAATCAACAATTCAAAATTGATGGCTGATTTTGATTGTTTAATTTTCAAAAAGTTTTTATTTATTGTTACTTTTGGAAGTTTCAAGTGATTTCAGTGAGAATTGTGGGTTTGTCCTTCTTTAACTGAGGGGTTCCAACAATTTTGTCCACATCTGTATATATATATATATATATATATATATATATATATATATATATATATATATATAAGATAGAAACTGCATTTATGAGAATTTTGTTATTCAAATTAGACCAAAAATTAAGTTTGAAAGCTTGTAGTTATGTAAAATCTAAAAATTTGTTAGGCAAGCTTCCTTCCTTCATTCTGATGCATTCCTTGCAGATTCCTTATTTTCCTCATCTGAGCTGCCATCTGGCTCAAAACTGTACACCTGGAAAGCTCAAATATTGCTCAGCAGTTTTGTTGCACTACTAATCTTCCATTGGGGTTGTAAGGGGCGGTAAGCTCGCAGGTGAGCATGTAAACAAAGGGATGATAGGAAATGAAAGGAGGTTCACTCCACGCCAACAATCCCACCCACAACTTAGAGATGAATTTCTGTTAAACTACTGCGACTCTGCAAAAACTATGTCCTAGAAATCGACACAAGTTTTTGGATAAAAACAGCATAATCTTAATTAAAAGACCACTAGGAAAGTTTTTACAATGGATCAAATGATGATCAGAGTGGGATTTTAATACATTTAGGAATACTTACAACTTTTTATTTTTTTGCATAAAAAAGACAAATTTAAGTGAGAAAAGCATACAAAAAATGAATAAATAAAGAAGGGGATTAAATTCTTAACAGTGCAGTCAGGTTTAATAAAAAGTCATGCAGGTGAACCTCACATCACATGGAGAAAATTTAAGAGGCTTTACGATTCAGAACCTGGACTTTACAGTAGACTGTTGAAAACAAAAATTATACATCTCCAAATCTACATGTAAACTAAGGTCAACAAGGACTTTAGAAAAGCAGGAAAAAAAAGCCAGATTACAGCAGAAAATGAGGAGAAGCAGCTCTGACAGGAAGCAGCTCACAGTAACATCAGACAGACGCCTGCAGTGCAGAGTTCCTTCAACCTTCCTGCAGTCTGCTGCAGCGTCAGACCCCATCCAGCAGGACCAGAGTGAGCGGCGCGCTGATGCAAGCCGACATCTTCAAACGCATTCCTCCCTTCACAAACGGGAGCCGCGCGCAAAAAGCTAAATCTCCCCATCTGAGCAGACGCAACAGTTTCTCCCTGCTGCTCTGGAGAGCTCCTCTTCTGTGAAAGTGCAGCACTGCCGAGGATCTTTGTGGAACAGTAGACACAGAAACCAATGATTTCTAATACGCTCGTCTATCCTTATCGCTGATGTGGACACATTTTAGAGGTCATTTGTTCGTCGTTTGAGTGAAAACAGGTTTGCATTATAAAGATCCTTCAAATGCTTCCTAAAAGAGTTGTCTAAAGTCAACCAAACGTTCATTAATTTACTCGTATCATGATTTATTTGCAGGACCACCGTGTTTCCTCGATTCACTGATGCTTAGTCTCCAGACCGTTATGCGTTGACTGTAAAGATTTTAAAATTGAAAGTCTAGTTTGAGGAATGGCTTAACCCTACTTAACAAATCATCACTTTCAGACAGTGAGGGATGCTGAGGCTACAATTGATCTGAATTTCACAGTAACCTGCACCGCCTCCCAACAGCTTGTACAAACTGCTGCTCCACACTGATCCATCTCATTAAATGTTGACATTTTCTGTCTTTGCAGGTGATCCTGATCCTCACAAAGCTCTATGACTTTCACATTGGCAGCGTCACGGAGAGCACGCTTTGGAGGTGAGCGCTGAAGAGCCTTCCACTTAAAACACCTGCTGATCTTTGAATGCTCGTAGCAGAAGCTTTGTTCACTAACTTGTTGCTGTAACATTTCCTGTCATTGAAACTGCAGTAGTTACATGTTGTATGAAATGCTCTTTCTGCTTTTCTCTGCTTGAACTTTCTCTGACCCGCCCTCTGGCTCCGACCGCCGCGTCTGGATGTTTGGAAAGGTCAGACGAGGCGCTCAGGTGTGCGAGGCCGTTCTGATCTAATGTACTCGGTTTGTTCCATCCTGCCGAAGATAAAACCACCTCTAAGCCAATCGCACGCCGTGCGTCAGCGCCGGCGTTGCTCGCTCTGACTTTCAGTGATGTGACCTGAAATTCCCAAGTGGGTTTATGGTTCACCTTCTTTGTCAACCAATCAGAAAACGGCTCTGAAGCACTTCGGTAGTTAATCACGTTGTGTTGGGGTGGTTTGATGAGGTCTACCAGGACGTGCAAAATGAGTTTTGTATGAATACTTTCTAAATTTAAACCTTATATTGCCCTGAAGACACTCTGGAGTGAACGGACAAGCCTGTGTCTCTAATCTGATGCTTCCAGCAATGAAGTAAAAGTAACTACCCTGAACAGAAAAAGAAACCAATGAATTTGTTGTGAACTTCTTCTTTTAGTGTTGTGGTGGAACCATGAAGAAGAATAATATGAGGACGTGAAAAAATATTTTTATCCAAGTCGGGTTACCCCTGTGTTTTTTAACCGGTGTGTTCCACAAGAGATCGTCAGCTGTGCTGTGGAATGTTATTCAACTTGTTCTAATGGATACATTTAAACATTTGTACATTTAAAGGATAGCAGCTCTGTATTTCTCAAAGTAAGGCCAAGTTTCACACTGAGTAGATAGAAATATGAATAACCAAACAGTAGTTTTCTTTTACACTTATTAGATTTTTGTTCAAGACATTTTGACAAAAATAGTTGTATATTTTGACTACAGGCATTTGATATATTTGTTAAAGGACCTAAACCAAATTAACTTTTTATGCTTTTAAGAGTATTATAATGTCCATTCCTCGATATAAACACCTTGAAGCACCAGACCCTCCCATACCCACAAGAACCAGTGGATCCTCACAAGATGACTTCACACAGTCAGAACATCCCCTTCTAGGAATTTCAATTGGATTTCATTTATATAGTCCATATTATATCACAACACAGTTGTCTGGACAGGCTTCACACCGGTAGTTGTCCAAAAAAAAGAAGAAACCTCAGGGATGTCCACACGGAGGGATCCTCTACCAGGCATTTAGCTAGATTTAGCTAACTCTACAACTACATGTCTGAATAGTGTAGCAGATGGGTTTCATCCAGAAGGAACTGGGGGACAGCTGGGGGCATTAGACGAGCCAGAGGCGAGGTCCACAGCCAAGGGCAGGAGCACAGACATTCCTTCAGATGGGGCTGAGAAACATGGGAGGGTCCCAGTCGAGTCTGAGGCAAAGTCCAGGGCCAAGGACAGGAGAACAGACCAGCCACCTGGAATCTCTCCCGTTATCCGGAGGGGAGTGGGAAAGAGGGACAACACATGAACTGCACTGCACCAAACAAAGGCATGGAGATCTAATTGAAAAAAATCAATGATAAAGAATTGTGGAGAATAGAAGAGTCTGTGCTGCCAGCACCACACCCAGGCTAACACAAACACCCACTCTCTCCATGGAGGTAGCAGTAATCAGCAAACACTTTCATTTTAAAGGCACAATACTCCTTTAAGAAGCCATTGCCCCTCCAGTTCATGTGCAGTCGTGCAGGCGCTGGCTGGCTGTGATATTTGTGTTGTGAGGCAGTGTGAAGCAATCACCAAGAAACATTGGATTTTATGTCTAAACTTTTTGTGGTGGCATGCGCCAAAGAACATTCTGGTGAGGTATTTGCAATTTGGGGCGAATCCTAGATGTATACAAGAATGGCGCAAGCATGCTTTTTTTTGACACAAACCAGCGTTGACAGGGCTTTTGTGCACTCCCGTGACAGGGGTAATACATTAGATAACTATCTTTGCAGGTCAACTGTCATGGGATGACGTCATGAAATGGGTGGCACCCACAAGAAACGAAAGGCGGTGCCTAAGAGATTGAGTCGTCTTACTTCCGGGTAAAAAAAAGAGTTAATCAAAATAACTCATATTTCATACATAATTTGTTCTTGAGTGTTTAAAGGTAATATATGATCATATATATGGATATAGTTAACTCTTAAAGGCTTAAGAAAAGCATTGTATTTAGTTGGTGGTGTTCCTTGGAATTTTTATCAAGGAAATGTTTACCTTGGCTCATAAAAGGTAGCAAACATTCAGTTTAGATCATGTTTACTCTGTATAAACCTAGTGCTGTTTGTTTCGTTGTTTTCTGACTCTATTTACCTGAATTTGAATACTTGAAGCAATCAGGGAGTTTTTACGTCCTGATGCTGAACCAAAAACATGGCAGCTCTGCAGCACAGCTGTTCAGGGAAGAAACTAACCCACCATTGTTGCAGATCATCGTTATTGGCAGAACCCCAGTGCCATGACTCACTCTAAAACCCAAAAGCGTCTGGCTGGAGGAGTCCGTTTATCAATGTCTGGAGATGCAGCTGAAATAATGATGTTTCATAATAATTTAGAGGATCTTTTCAGCTGTAATAAATGAACGATTTCAAAAAGTGAAAGATAAAACTTTCTCTTCTGTCAGCTCGTTTGGCTCACTGCTGATTTATGTCTATCATTCGTCTGCAAGCTTTGCCAGCTAATTGAGATTACAGCTGTGATCGGGTGTGAAGAGGAGAAGTAAACTGAATGTTTATGACTTGGAGGGAAGATGTTTTAAATGGCACGTCGGTGGATGTCTGTTTGCAAAGGTCAAGCCAGCGGCTTTACCTCAAAGTATTGCACAGTCAGTCAGTCTGTCAATTTTAATGAACATCTTGACCTTAAACAACAAAAGCTGATCTGGAAGTCTCCTCTTAAAAATGCTGTTTGAGGAAGGAATGGGTGAGTGGGGAGGCTGGTCCTTGTTGACTCTGAACGAAATCCGTTTGTCTTCAAAGTTGTGCCGACTGATCCGGCTTTTGTGGTGAAAATGTATCAAAAATGACAACAGCAATTTTTTACAAGTTCCTAAATTACTGCCAGCAAAGACAAAACAGGCAGGTTTCCTTCCCATCACAGCTGGATTTGGACAAACACACCACACTACTGTTTGCAGAGCAAGCAGCAGGTAGCTCCTCTGCTTTATCAAACACTGACGGAATTCTTCTGCTGCTGAAGAGTTTGTGGGTGAGCCAATCCTCTCTTGGTTTTGTACCTGAAATGAAAATGCGACTGAAAAATTGGCAACATGTATTTGAAGACAATAATTAGATTAGATTTCACACTAATTTAGAAACTGAGAAAAAAACACCAGGTGATGTTTGCACCCAAGTATGTGAGTGAAAAACAGAAAACAAACCAGCAATTATCTCTTTAAAGAAGGGAAGAAAACTGCTTTAGCACAAAATGTTACAAGTGTTTTCTACATTAAGATTCATTTGAGCCAAACTGAGAAAGTACAGCGAGATGAAAATGATGAAAAAAATATATACTTATCACAAAAATGTTCACAGAGATTTGTAAAGTAGACCAAATTACATTTAGGATTAGAATCTAATATATTAGAGAAACTTATGGGCAATTATTCCCATAACCATAGCATAACAAAAAACATGCCAACAAGTCAACTTCAGTTTAAATCACTAAATCGCTGAAGCCCAGCGTTAGTCTGAGCAGCATTTCTTCTTCTTTGGAGTTGCTTATTAGCAAATACACACACCTATAGTGCCCTCTAGCGTTTTTTTTTTGTTTTGTTTTTTTTTAATCACAAATAAGTCACACCTGAGTAGAAGTTACATCTCCAAACTGGTATTTACAAAGCATATTACGTAGTCGAGCTGTTTATTATTTTTTTATTTTATTTTTGAGAAGACCGAGGCCGAATAATCTTAATTCTTCCCCTACAGCTTCTCCCTACCCCTACATTTATCCGTCCAAACAGAGAGTTATGGAAAAATAATGTCTTTAAGATGTCACTCCTACTCGATGATGTCATCAATAGTCGCCGGTCAACTATGTTAGCGCAGAGCTGCTAGCACTCAGAAGTACACAACAGCATTGGTTTTAGAACTTTAACAAGGTCATGCTAAAACAAAAAGTCATTTTTTACATTTAAATGTAAGCTTTCGTGCTTCAGAGCACATTCATGTGAAGAAACGCGCCTCCCTTTGCAGCACAGTGTGGCGCGGCTTGCCCCATCGGTGGAGGGATTCAGAAGTCAAGTCTCTTCGCTCCACCCTTAAAAAACTATTTCGGACACCCTTTTTCCTTCAAATACCCCTTCAAGTGGAGGGGTAGGGGAAGAATTTGCATTTGGCCCAAATTGGTAGGCAGAATTTAGGTGAAGGAATAAACAAATTTTATAGAGCCATATGATGTATATATAAACTATAGTATGGGATGCAGTACAGTTCTCCTGATCCACATTCCAGACCAGGT
>NC_050512.1:25789714-25793115 GCF_002922805.2 Oryzias melastigma
AAGAAGTCGCATACCAGGCCAAAACTCTAGAGGTGTAATTTATTGGAATAATATATTTGGAAATTGGAATTGGAATAAAGTATGGACATTACCTGAAAAATTTTGCATTAAAAATAAAGTCAAAGAATTACATAAAAAAAAAACGTATGTAATATTTACCCCACAAACATGTAAATATCCAAATTTTCCAATATTGATCATAACTGTAATTTTTGCAACAGCTCCCCTGAATCTATACTCCACCTGCCGTTACCCTTCCACACTATCTGGCAATAGTTAAACTTCACTTGGCAAACTTTAATCAAACTGAGGAAAGTCAGAGTTAACCCAGGTGACAGTGACAAATCCTTCATTTTGCACTTCTTTGTCTTCTGTGAACAAACTTATCCCAGCTGGAACGATTTCTTTCTTTGAGCGAGTTTTCATTACCACCACAACTGTGTCACTGACAGTGATTAAGACAACTGTTGGGCAGGTTTTAATTTGTGTGAGAGCGCTGCCCTAATTTGTCAAACATTTAATGATGTGGAACATAACAAAGCCATAAAGAAAAGTGTCATCAAACTCCTTATGAGTCTACACAACTGGTTTATTTTCTTCAGTGCGTCTTCTCCGGAAAGCTGCTTTCGCTTCAGCACAGAAATAAAAGCTTCAGCGCTGAGCCATATAAAAGGTTATCTTAACCTGAGCTGCTTCACGTTGACCTTTTTATTGATGCGTCTCTGGTGAGTCATGAACACACGAGTACCTCCAAGACTACAGTAAATAACTGCAGTATTTTCAGAGAATCGTGCACTTTACAGGAAGATGAGGAAAATATTTCTCTGGCACAGAACAATGGTTAATGTGGACGGTTGAGATGATTCTTTGAATTTATGCAACATCACGCCTCTAACATCCCCACAAATCTCTGAAAACATTCATTCCATTACATTAGTCATTATGTTAAAGTCAATTCAATCTGGAATCAGGTTATCTTGACTGCAGTCTGAATATTTCTGTGATATTAATTTCGCAACAGTGGATCATTTTTCTCTCTAAAATGTCAGTTACAGCTACATTTTGATTGTTTGCTCACCTAAAAGAGACCTATCTTGATTGGGTTTTGTTTTTTGAGCTAAATATGATTCTATATGATACAGTGTATTTTAAATAAATTTGACCTAAATGATTAAATTGTTGTGTTTTGGGGTAAAACTTGACTTTGACTGCCACCCCTCATACAATGTAATTTCTTTTTTTTTTTTTTTTTACAAGAGGACTTTCTGGACCTTTAAAGTTCGTCAAGTCTTGCATTGTGACACACAAGGACAAACAAAAGATGGAATTTGTTATCTCATAATTTACACAATCACATTTTGATTTGTTTTATTTTGATGCTCAGGAGGAGTAAAACTGCAATTTACTTGATGTGTGTTTTTCTATAAAAATCTATTGACTTATTGTTTGAGGACATTTACATGATACAGTCATAGAAGACAACTATACTGTGCACTACATGAGCAACCCCCCTCTGAATTTGCTGAATATGATATATGATAAAATAATAAAAATGCCTCCTTGTCCATCTGTGTTTCAGTGCATGAAGACAACAGTATGTGGTACTGATTCTTTTAACAGTAAATCAATTAAAGGGCATTGACTAAGTGGAAACTTTTAAGTCAAACATTTAAAAAAAGGACTTGGGCATAAAGAGAAGCAGCTTTGTACAGTAAAGAGGCAATCCATATGTGACAGAATTCTGTTCACATATGTTCACTGTTTCCACCTATCTCAAATATTAAGGCTGGTTTAATAACTATATAAATAAATTAGATATATACAAACTGGACCACTGATCTCTGCATTCGGATCAATAAATAAACAATTAGACAACTTTATCAATGAATCAATTTTTATTTCTACGATCCAACTCGATCAGTCTGAGGCAAATTGTTAATCGAATTGACCTATCCTATTATGAAATTCTTTCAAACTGAATAAATCAATTATATTGATATTTTAAAATATTTGGACTGAGGTTTATTTTAATATAACGCAAAGAATTACGTAATGCTACCATAGCGGACAACACAGAAGCGATGGAAGCAAAAAAATGATCATTCCATCATTGCAGTTTAATGTGTTGAAATACCTAATTTTGCAAAAACATGTGACCATACAGTGTGATAGAAGGTCCTAATAATGTATTATTTTAATGTGGAAAAACAACAGTGGGCTGAACTTTATGAAACTAAAATGTGAATGGATTTGCCATTAACTCTTGTTCACTTGTTTGTTTGTTTGTACACACATTTACACTTGATTATCTTGCAAGAAATACAAGGAAATTTAAAAAGTTCACCTGTACTGTTCAGTACCAGGTGTTTATCTCTGATGGTTGAAGTTTTGGCTAAAGATGTCCTGGATTGATTTTTGATCCGTGAATCGTATCGTACAAAATCAACTAATATCAGCTATGAATTGTATTGTCAACCACAAATTATGAAATGAACCAAACTGTTATACCCCTACTGAATATCAAAAATAACGTTGTATATGTACTTTGACCCAAATTATGCTGCCTACCTCACTGTGAAACAAATGGCCATATGGATGGGACAAATTAAGGTTAGAGTTTTGTTTGGTCACCCATCTGCCAATAAAAACAAAACACAATGGTTGTGCTTGAATACGATAAGAATCACTCCATAGTCATGAATAAAATAAAATAAAAATAAAAAACCTTTGGTTGTGTCCACATCCCTATAACTCCTTATAACACCTAAAAGGTCATATAGCATATGACTATCTCAAACCCAGAATTTTAACAGAATTTGGCCACATTCTCACTACTCTTTCTTGTTTAAACAGCAAATATGATGTCACACACTTCTGATGGTGAAGAATAACTATTTTATATACATTTTTAAGAATGACAAATGATTCAAAGGCAATGCATTGTGGTCAATATTTGCCAAACTAGTGAGCATCTATGCGTTTCCAGGAAGTTTCCGAGGGACTAGTTTTGAAATTGTAGTTTTGGACACCCCAATCAAATGGTGAATGACCTATAACATGCATAAAAGTAGAGAGGGAAAACAACCTTGGTTTTAAATATTTCCAAACATGGGAAATCAATGATAGCTCTTTTTTGTCCTTTCAGAACCAACATCAACTTGACGCATTAGTCGGTTGTCGATGAATGGAAATGACAACATGTTTTCTGGTTTTGTCTTTACATAAGATCTAGACGTCACATAAACCCTTTAGCAGGTTCTACCCACCAGTATAAGACATGATTTTAATACTAGGATAGCTTTTGTTACCTTTCCCAAGAACCAATGAAATTTAAAAAAAAAAACAGCTAGATCCAGAGTATTCTCATACGGGAGTATGCCGCCTCCAGAATAACATGAATA
>NC_050512.1:25793754-25805993 GCF_002922805.2 Oryzias melastigma
ATCAGGATGTGGAATCATTTACGTCAACTAATCAGCAGGAAGCTGGTCAGGGAGAACTAGAAAACAGGCAGGGTTGAGGCTCCTGAGGGCCAGGGTTGGCCACCCCTGCTCTAAAAGTTCAACCAGTTGAACTGTGTTCCACTTCTGTTTAATCATGGCAATGCGGCACTGAACCAATCGGTGACTTGAATTTGGTAGCATCCTTTTCATTACACGTAAGTGCCAAGCATTTAAAACTTGATCAAGGGGAAGAAACTAATAAATGCAGTTTGTGCCCAGTCGGATCAATATGACACCAAGACCTACATAGCTGTGAAAATAAAGCCTGAAGCAAGATTTGAAGGATTTGCACCACTGTAACTTTTCGCTCCAAGCCTGTACCAACTCTAGGTGGTGGCCGAGTGCTAGTAAGCAGTAAATACACAAAATAGGAAGAATCACCTCCCTGACGGTGCCTGTGTGTCTGGAGTGAACACCACTGACTGGATATGCATTCATAAAACCGCGGAGAGCGCGTTCTTGAGCGTGCTAATGAAGTGAATAACAAATATGGAGCATTAAAATTATTAGAAAAATTTGTGAAAAAGTTAAGCTTCTTAAAACATTTTATTACCACTGACATTACCTGTAAAAGCAAATCAAAAAAAACAAAAAGATAACTTAATAATAATCATAATAATCATGAAACACAAATAAAATATAATAAAGTTAAATAAATATTGATAAATATCTATATCTACATATATTCATATATATCAATGTTTATATATTTATAAGCATCACATAATTATTTAAAATTGGTTATTTTAATGTATTTATTAATAAATATATATATATATATATACATACATACATCCATCTATCCCTCTCTTTATCTGCATCTTTATCAGTATTTATCTTTCTATATCTCTATCTATCCCTCTATATATATCTATATCTTTAAATATATAATTTAAATATTAAAAATGTATAAATATTAAAAATAAAATGGCTCTGTGGGGGTTGCTCTGCACTGAACCCTCCAGTCAGGATGAAGAATGCAGATTGTCAGAGGAAATGAGCAGAAGCAATCACCAGGACACAGAAATCTTCAGAGCTCTTCGTTTTTGATATTTCATTTTGGACTCACACAGGCCAGCACACAGCATGGCGCTCTTCTCCCTCTTTGTGTCTTAACAAACAATTCTCAGCCCTTTTATCTCTTGGAACCTACCACCTCCCTTTATTGGGAGGGGTTTTAGCACTTTCCCAGGTGGACTATTTGGTTAAACAGAACAAAAAATAAGCAAACAATCAACATAAACTTAAAGTTACCATGGTTTTTAACAAAAGCAAAACTACATACAGCACCCAGAACAAAAAAATAAATAAAATAAAAATGAAACACCAAAACTAGTCTTTGATTCTGCTCCTCCTCTCTCAGATGGTTCAGTCTTCTGGTTTGTCTCCTTGTGTGGACCCAAGTGAGAGGTAGGCCTTTTAGCTCAGTAAGGATGGAGGAACAGAATCCTCACAAACTACAAAACTACAAAAAATAGTAAAATAAAGAGGTAATATATCGACTCATTTCAGAGGCTGATAGACAGGGAAGGTTGTCCTACTACATCATGGTTTGGTTTATGATTTGTTCTTCATCATCAGTGAAAAATGAACCCCATCATGAAGTTGAGTTTTGGTTTGCTGTAGCTTTATATCTCATTCTGATTCAAAAAGCCTTCTCTTCCACATGTGGTGCTGAGGGTGGGGGGTTGAACGACGCTTCGTCTGGTGCCTGAAGGAACAACTTTATCTCGGAAAACTGTGCCAGACAGGAGTTGTGTCTACCTGGCATACAAATTGCTCTGTTCTGACTAGAAGAAATTTGCCAAACAAACTTATACAAATTAAAATATATTTGAACAAATCAAAAATTGCTTGTTGCGATGCACACACAAGAACTTATAAATCCATTCATCAAAGAGCAGACGTGATTTTTTTAAATTATTTGTAGGTGAAGAAACTGCTTACCCAACTTGTTGGAGGGGATTCCCATGCCAAAAAACAGGGGATCATTAGAAAAATGGAGCAAAAGTCGAGAGATTTTTCTGCCGCATCTTCATCCCAGCAGAGTCCTTCTCTCCCTCTGTGCCAGGATGGGGTCACCCCGGGGTGAGCGGTGACATCCTCTCAAATTGCATCATTTTGCTGAGCGTGCTCACAGGCTGGGGGATATTTCACAGGTCAGCGCTTATAATAAAGGCCCGGTTATCTCAGAGAGAAAGAGAGACCCCCCCACGGTTTGGACATCTGGCAATCGGACTTAGTGTTTCCTTAAAAGCATCAACTACCTGCGCTCGCCAGAACTTTTCAAAAGTGCTTGTGTGACAGAGAAAACGATTGAAGCGGCAACAGAGGGGAAAAAAAAGAAAAAAAAAAAAAAAAAAATCACAGTAAATGATGGAAGAGTAAAACAGATCAGGTCAGATGTTAGGTTGAGCATCAGGAACTTGAACGTTTTATATGCCGGAAAATGAGCAGCATCTGACTTCTACCCCAAGTTCACAGTAAAGCAGCAGCATCACATCAGATGTAAGTGAACTGGTTCCAAATCGATCTGACAATTCACACTTACGTCACCCACGTCTTAAGGAGGACGTCATAAGCTGGAATTCTACGTTTTCAGCATCTCCACATTAGCTAAAGGTGGAGAAACAGGAAGAATAAATAAACTCTATTATTGCATTCCGATATTATGGTATTATCTGTGCAACAATTCAGCAAATTTGTGCATTAAATGGACTATGTGTGAGAGTAGTATTTCACTATTTTTCTATTTCTCTTTCTATATTTTGTCTTAAACTTGTCTTAAATGGTACTATAGCATTTCTGTCATGTTTAACTTTTTTTAAGCACAAGACAGGGCTCTAGGCTACATTTTTGCACTGGTTGTACCGGTGTCCCTAACTTTTTTCTTAGGTGCACCAGCACAGAGGTTTGGTGCACCCACATTCTCGACCTCATTGCATTTAACTAAACCCTTTTACATGATCAATTTGCTTTTATTTGCTGTCAATATTGGCATTAAGACTTGAAGATTATTAACTTACATACTGGTAAACATAAAGCATTTTATTTGAAACACAATTTTACCAAAATGATAAACTACTAAATTTATATTTTATATAGTAGATAAAAATTGATAGAATTGTCCAGTTTGAAAAATGTTAAATTTGTGACAGAAAGTGAAATGAAATGGGTGGAAAAGTATCCATGCTCTGCCCCAATCTGTCACAGGTCAGTCACAGGTCTCTGTTGGATTGAGGCAAAAATATATAAAAAAATGTCAAAGCAAATGTTCACTTAATATGATAATCCTTACGGTACAATTAAATACTTTAGTTCTCTCTGCAGAACAATTTTGAACGCTGAAAAAATGATCTCAGATCATTTTTTTTTCTTGTTTGTTTATGCCAAGTGATTTAAGAAATAAGCATGGATGTCAACATGTGATGGAAACATTTCATAACGTTGATTTGAAGTCTAAAATTTCAGATCAAGGATCAAACAAACTCATGAGCTGATCTAAGTTTATCTTGGGTTAGAGTGTTAACTGACGTTAACTTTTGTTTGTTAATTTTTAACTTTTAATCCTAATTTTCCTTGAATTTCAACATTTTGCTTTTTTTTAATTTTTATTTTTTAAAGGTATACTTTACAAATGGACCGTGACCCTTTGTCTGGAAGACACTGCTGCCAGCTCTCATTTCCCGTTTCAGTGTGTTTAGGAATGATATTGACGATCACGTTTTCTGTTGCTTTTCATGTCATGTGTGTATAAAGTCAAAACCTAAAATGAGGTCAAAGCCAACAAACTCGAGTTACAGCAGGAAAAAGGATGATCTTTTGGTAGATATCTAAAGTTTTTCTTTAGAAACAAACGCTGAGAACAATTACAGGAATTGACAAGTGCACCAACCCTGAATTGTGTGTTTATCTGTCACAAAAAAGATGAATGTTGTCATGTGTTAATGAGAGTAATGCAGATCATGAGTTAGATTAGGTCAGGAGTTTTCCCAGTTCGGTTTTGGACATATGATTTCAGGCCATTTTTCATTCAAAAATTACATCCTTAAAGCTAAAAAAACATTTAGTTAACAGTCCAATGTAATTCTTGACCTCAATTTAATCGCCGTTATCCTGCCTCCATATGGGAAAACAAAATCAACCGTTTTATGGAAAAAGGGAGTCTCTAAGAATTTATCATCGACAAAACTGAAAAACCAGTTTAAGAACGCTTTCTTCTTAAGGCCTAATTTATATGAATCATATTACTCACGTTACCATGGAGCAATTACAGCATAAATCACCCTCTCTGTTATTACAGAGGTCATTTATTCTGATGCTCTCTCACATGATTCAACTTCTTACCTTTTTAATTAGACACTCTGGCCTTTTCCTCATATCTCAAGGGACATGCTCATTTGTTAACTGTCAGAGCAACAAACTGTAAATTCCATCACCAAGCTTTTCTCCTGAGGTGATGAGAAAATTTAGTCTCCTTCCAGCCTCTCTTTGCTTGTTTTTGCGCGCGCTAATCAACTCACATAATCATCAGCCACCTGGATTCCAGCACGAGGCTCGTGGGGCCGGAAAAGTTACAGTAGTTTGGCTTCTTGCACATCAATCATGCCTTTTTTTCTTCCTGCTTTTTTTAAACCAACAGATGTTCAAAAGCAACAAGGAAGAATAAAGATTGGCAGCCAAGGACGTGGCATTGGCCTATTTGCCGATGATGTGCTAATTTGGATAAATTGACTTGTGCCTTAGTGTACTAACCAATCAGCTTAAGTTGGATGATTTATGGTCAGGATCAAGAGCAACCCGAACACGTCAAACTTTTCCTTCTGATAAAATCACAAAAACATGTTTGGTACCTGCGTCTCAAAGGGTTTCTGAAACGTGAGGCAAAATGAACTCTTTTGGTCCCTTACACCCCACATGAGCTTTCCCTACTTTCATTTTTTTTTTTGGTATGTGTGTGTATATATATATATATATATATACATAAATTAACTAATTAATCACAATTTATTGCCATTGATTTTTATTATTTTTTAGTTACAATATTTACCAGCCACTTATTATCTGCAAATAATCATATGAAATCACACGCAAGATTGTACATCTAGAATGTTTATATTTAACCCTTTGGTACGGTCTTGACTCTGTATTTTGAATTTGAAAGAATACCTGCTGCTTGTTTGGTATTATTTTAACCAGCACAACTGCAACTATATGATACCTCCTTTATTTTGTAATGTTTCCATGCTGTATTCACACATAAAAAATTATGCAAAAACAGAAAATTTTAGCTGGAAAAATGGGATTCATTTTGCTGTGGAAACTCGAAAAATGTTTAACAGTGTTTTTATAACAAATAATAATAATAATAATCTATATAATAATAATAATCTTATAATCTAATAATAATAACAAAATAAACATTTTTAAGAAAAACATTTTTAAAAGCACAAGTGCCCAAAGTGGAGCCAAATTTGGCTGCCAAAGGTTATCTCTTGGCCCACCAAGTCGTGGGTGCAGAAGCGTGTTTAGTTAAAACCCCTTATCCGTTTCCCATTGATTGTCTATGGTGTTCCAAAATTCAACAGCTGTAATATACTTTTGGCTGTTTGCACTTTCTTTCCCTGTGGCTGTGGGTGAAACAACCCCCAAGTGAATCAGTCCTGGGCAGTTTTTTGTATCAGAAATTCCCAAGAGCTTTCACGGTCACTTCCGATGCTTTTAGCAGCCTTTTTCAGCTAGCCAAGATGGCACGAAAAGACCAGCTCCACATCACTTATTAGGATCACAGTTTGCTGTGGGATCCCACTTAGATTTTGGCCTTTTCAGCGAAAAAGTTTGGGTACCCCTGTTTTAAAGTAACCATTTGTGGTCTAAAACATTGTTTTTTTTTTTGCTCATACTGTCTTCTTCTTCTGGAATACGGTGTAATGCTATAGCGCGATCGCCACCTGGTGGCCAAACTGAAACGCCCTCCAGGAGTTGCAGAACACTGTTTACAATGTTAATGATCTGAACATTTTTGTTAAAATTCTCCTTTTGAGAAAGTATGTAACACTGTATGCTATTAATAGTCTCATTATTTCACTAACAAATTTTACAGTATGTGAACTGTATCATATTAATATAAATAAATTCAAAACTTAAAGTAGATTATTGTTTATTATTTCTAAACAAATGTGTATAAATGTTTAAACTCAAATTTGAATTCAGTTAAAGAATCAAAAGAATAGAAAAATCGTAATGGAATCGTTTCTGGAAATTATAATCGATACCCACCCCTAGTCTTTTATTCTGTTTCCTTGTATTTGTGTGACTGTCAGTTCTGTTACCAGGCTAAACCACAGGATTAAATCTTCTGAGATTACAGATGAGTTTGTGTCAGCATTTTCTTCACAAGCAGCTGAACATGGATCAACACAAAAGTTTAAGCAAGGAAGGAAGGAAGTTCGCTGAAGCTTTTTTTTTTTTTTTTTTTTATCACTGACCTTCCCTTCACTTGCTGTGGTAAAATGATTCACCTCGCTGTGTTTGAGTTATCAGAAAGGAGAATGTGGCGGTTGAGACGGATAGCTTTCAACCTTTTCTCTGAAATGCATCCTGATGTTATTTACCTCGAGCCCGCCACGACCAAGCAGCAGAGACTCCTCCCATCCTTCCCTGGCATTTGCAAGCCCTCCTTTAGCGGGCATGTGCTGCAGAAACAGCTGGTGTTCTGCTAAGCACCAAATGTCTGAGTCACTTACGCCTGGAAAGCGACTTCCACCCTGACAGAAAAGGAGGGCAAGATTTAACACTGCATTCTGCATGCACGGCGCATGATGGGCACACTTCTGAAGGACTTATGGCACGTATAAATCAAAAGTTTGTTTACAGCTCTCGTCTATTCCACTGGAAAGGAATGCAGAGAGCTCCCAGAACAAAATGAAACGGGGAAGTATTTCTTTTTAGCTGTTGGCCTCAGCACTCATTATTTTCAGAAATCTGAAGGTATATCATCAAGACACCCATAAACACTGTGATATAAACAGATTGAAAGACTTTCGGTGTCCTGACTGTGCAATAGATCTAAATTTCACATTTTGTTGGATTAGCCATTAAGTTAAATGAGGCAAAGACTTTTTTCTAACAAAACCACAGGGCAGAAAAACCCCCATCAGCAGGAGGAATAGAAGGGATTTCTACTGCTATAGCCCAACAAGGGGCTTTAGTTTGTGTCAAATAAAAATGATGACAATTTGTTTGTTCTTAATGTGTGTTTTAGTTACGAAGATTGTGGAACCTGTGTTCCTCTTTTGAACTTTGTATCAATTTCAAACTATTGAATTGATTTTATTTCCTCTCAGGAGTTAACAATCCCTTGTCCAATTAAAAAAAAAACATTCATTTGCCAACTTTATTTGCTAATTAATGATTTTTGTATGATTTTTAACTAACAAAGGTGGATTTTTCATTAAAAACATAAAATTATTCTTTAAAAAACTCAACAAATCTAATAGCTTCAAAAGAAAATGTATTCATGAGTTTGATGAATGGATTTTTTTTTTTTTATGAAGAACAATTGTACTTATTAATTGATGCCAGTGAACTCAAACATGCTCCTTTTTCTTTTTTGTTTTTTTGTTTGTTTGTTTTAAATTATGACCGTTATTATAACAAAACCTGCATTGTGTTCAAGGAGATAGTTTCTGCATGGTAATGTTCTTCCATTGGTTTTCTCCAGGCACTGGTTTGCTCTCATAGTCCAAAAACCTTTTTAATTGTGGGCCACAGAGCGGTCTAAAATTAGACAGAAGGGCTGGACGAGGAGCAGATGCGTGAGGTGTTTTGGTAATCAACTTCACAAGAGAAAGAAATAACAATGAATTTGGGTAAAAACATAGTTTTAATTTGATTAAAAATTAATAAATATATTTTAAAGGGCCACTACCACAAAAAACAACTTTTTGAGCTTTTAAGTTTATTATATTTCTCATACTCACTATCCCAAATGGATTGATCATTTATGCATTCCTCAGTAATCCTCTAAAAATTGCACTCTCAACAGCAGCCCCTCCCATTCCCACGAAATTAAACAGGTCCTCACGTGCTGATGTCACAGAGTGAGACAGCCCCTTTCAGGAAGAGTCTGCTCTGCCAGTCCCGCTCCAGTCTAACACCAGCAAACAGTTTCTCCATATAGCTAGCGGTGATCAGCACCATTTAGATGCAGAATACCATATATCTTCCCATTGGGTCCAGTCTTCAATAAATTCCATCTCAAACAGCTGTTCTTTACTTTAGATGCGGGGCTCCTTTAAGAGCCCACTCCCAATCGGGCACAGTCGTGCAAAGGCCACATGTATTTGTGTTATGAACCAGTGTAGCGATGGCCGGGGGTGCTGAAGACAGATACATGGCATGTGCTATCTTTGGAAAAAATTGGATGTTGTTTATTTTTGTGGGAGAAACGAAGACATAAAGCCATCTTTGGATGATGTCATAAAATGGGCGGCACCCATACACAACAGCAGGTGGAGCTTCAGGAATCAAGTCATTTTACTTCCCATTTCGGTAGAAAAATACTAATTTTTACACGGAAAAGAAGACTTCAACTATTAATCTATTTATTTTTTTTTATTTTCCTCTTTTTTAACCCTTAACAACAAAAATCTTTAAACCCTGGAGATGCCTGTCAAACTATCGACTATGATATGAGAAACATAGCAAATGTTAGTGTTGTGGTTAGTGCACCGCCTTCCTTTGTATAGATCGGATGTTTGTATCCCGGCTAGAGAAAAGTATCATTATGCAAAAAAAATATAAAAATAATATTAAAAACTTATTATTAGTTCTTGAGAATTAAAATTAAATTAATACATACTTATTTTAACATATTCCAGGCAGCTACAGTATTTCTTTTTCGCATACTGTGATATTTGTGTGTGTGGGTGGGGGAGAGGCAGAAATCACGTTTCGCCTGGGGCGCCACGCAGCCCAGGGCAGGGCCTGATTATGGTCACAAGAACATATTAAAAAAAGCACAAAATAACACAATTTTCCTTGGAGTAGGTCTTCAAGCAGAAGAAATGTGTTTCAAAAAACTTAGCTTGCTGGCTGATTTTTAATGTGTGATTTTAGGTTCAATTCTAAGGTCATTTTTCTGTGCTCCATGGAGGGGTTCCAGCTTTTAGAGGCTTCTTCATCACAGGTCTCCTTAAGTGCTTCTGCTGACCCTGACCTGTCAGTTATCATCACTTTTTGTTTGAGCAGATTTCCAAGCCGGCTCGCCACCCCAGCGCTCTGTCACCGTCCAACGGCACAGTTCCCATCTAACTATTGACTGTGTTCCTGAATAATGAATAGAAGTCATTTCTGGATGTCCCCCATCAGCGCTGCAGGCTTGACAAACACGCTCTGGGCTCATCTTTCCGTCTAAATTCGCTCCGTCTTCCTCAGTGGGAGGAAACAATCAGGCAGCTGGAGTCATGAGCAGATTTGAGCCAAAACAAGGTGGACACAAGAATCTAATCTAAAAGCCGTTCTGGCTTTTCTGAACTTTTAGGGTTTTATATTTTATTTATAGATTCAAGTTTTAGAAGGGAGAGACGGACACGAGGCTGAGGTGTTTTCCTGTCAAGGTTAAAGGGAGAGCTGAGTGTTGATACACAACAAATGTTGTCACTGAGAGCGATCTTTGAATGTCAGCACTTCTGTCCCACTCAAGCTGCTCCTTTAAGGCTTTTCCTCGACGTTTGTCAGACGGGATGCAGTGCAGCCATGCAGTCAAGGCTGCATCTTGAAGGGCTGGGTGGCAGCCCGGAGTGCTGTCAGGATATTATTTGTATTTTGGTCTTTTCAGCAGCAACGCTGCAGCACATTATGGGAAATGTCGCTTTTTGCTGCAGGATCATCTTTGACTTTCTCAGCACTTTGTTTGAGCCCCGCGCACGGCTCCCGTGCACAAACACCTGCGACTACAGTCTCTTTCAATCTCAACCTGGCAATTCTCCAAAGTTGTTTTCAATTATGCTTCAGCGGATTTTACATTAGAGGAGAGAGTGCACGAGTCGCCTCGGGTGAAAACATGGAAAGATGCGAGTGTGCCACCTTTGAGCACTTTCCTAAAGAGTCTCGCTCAGGCTGAGTGTATATTCCACGGATAAACGTCCACATTATGACTGCTTGCTGAAAGATGCTTTCACTGAGCCATTTGCTTTTTTAGCTCTCCTTTTAGGTTCCATGCTATTTTGTAATTTAATACAAGGAAAACGACAGAATTTAAGATTTCAAAAACACTTGGATCATAGTTGCTTCTTTTGTATGTCCTGTTCTTCAGTGGTGGAGCTGTTTATTCCTCACTTAAGTATATGTTAAAATGCTGCAACATATTGCTGCCACCGGAGGGCAGAATGGGGACCTGAGGCATAGCTTACAATTATTATCAAAAATCACACTGGGATGGTGTTGTGGATTTCACAACCTCCTTCAGTTTGTGTTCACACATTAACAGAGCTGAGGACTGAGCTGGACAGGGCCACCCGAAAAGTCGAGCAGTTACAAGAGCTGTTCTTTTGGGGCAGTGTTTCCTAAAATGAGCTTTGACAAAGATTAAAACAATGAAGAAGAAAACTGTCTAGAATCTCGCTGGTCCTATGTCTATGATGCTCTAAAGTTTGGTGAAAAAAAAGGCAATTTAACATATTTTGTGTTTTAAAAAATAAAGGAAGAACTTCCCCTTGTGAAGTTGTAAATGGAAACAAGCTGGTGGTTTGGTGGAGTCTTACAGAATATTAGAAAGTAATGTTACGTTTACCATGGAAACACATTCAAGCGACCCATCCTGATGAAGAGTCTATGTAAGGGAGGTGTCAAACTCAATCGCACAGGGGGCCAAAATCCAAAACACACCTCAGGTCGTGGGCTGAACAGGATAAATATTTATTGAACACATTAAAACTACAGTTTTAAAACGTTAAAAACGTAACTTTTTAGTGTGGATTGAACCGGCAGTACCGGTACCCTAACTCGAGCCTGGTCCGCATCTGAAACTGGTTCTGTATCCGGAACCAAAACTGACCTGCGTCCAGTAGGTACTGACCCACGTCTGGTAACGGATTAAGGTTAGATTTAGGATACCGATGTGGTCCACGTCCCGGTACCAGACCGGCCCCGAGGTTGGGCCCCCCTGATTTAATTGGAACAGCCAGCATATCAAAAAACGATGAGTTTGGGACACCCAAAATGTAAATTTTTGATGCGGAGGGCTCTTTGTCAAAATGTGATGAGTTGGGAATGACAATGTGTTGCGATATGTTACCAGCACAAGATAACATTGGACCGTTAATAACAAAAATATCAAATTATCTGGCGGGCTAGATATTATCACCGAGCGGGCCTGATCTGGACCCTGGGCCTTAACTTTCACATGTGGTCTATGTAAACGTGCGTTAAATGGGAGTTTCCGGCTTCTCTTTTCAAAACTCTTATGTTCACACATCACTACCTATATTTTTAAGTCTGTTTTTGAAACACGTGACCACTGAATGCGCATTGAGAGTCAAACCAGTTGAACTTTGACCAGTCAGGGACTCTGATTTGGTGGTAATGTGTGCGTATGTCCTTTTTATTCAAAGTCGTGCCAACCATTTGTAAAGTGAATACGGAGAAGAAATTAATTATTGCAGTGTTTTCTTGGATGGAAATAAACAACACCAAGTCTTTCTTAAATCAGAATAGAGCTGAGAAAGAAAAAAACGGGAAGCAAGATTCACAACTTTTTCCCTGCTTCGGCATTTCACACCAAGTCTCTTCCAAATGTAAGTACCGCAATCTTCCGATCAGGAGCCGACCGCCCTTCCACCGCACAACGATTACATGATCTTTTTTTCCCCCACAAGTTACATTTGATAAATGCATAAAAATAATTATTTTAATTTAATTACTATAAATGATTGACTTTTAATATAAAAATAAATACCAAATGCACATATTTTAGAGCACCACATCTGCAATGTCTTTTTTATTTTTAATTTATTGGCTTATTCCTAAATCCATCTCTTTGTTACACTGGTGGCAGCGGTGGGATGGTTTATATATTTAAAAAATACACCTATGTTTTCTTTCCTTCGGGAATGCAAGTGTAGCAGTCAGTTTGCTTGAAGTCTTTCTAAACTCTGCTAGTTGTGTCACAAATCTCC
>NC_050512.1:25806119-25831387 GCF_002922805.2 Oryzias melastigma
CATAAAACATGAATACCAAAAATACAAGCATGAATGTCTTGAACATGCTGAACTTGCCACGCCTTTCCTGTCTCTACAGGAACCCAGAAGGGCCACACAACTCCCAAAATAAAAAAAACAGGAAGTTAGGTACATTAATGTTGTTTTGTTCTGCAGGAAATGTTTAGAAAACAATTTTCACCAAAGGTTACTACAAAACATTGAATTTTAATGTATTTATGTGATTAGGTGAATTTAAAAAATGAACAAAAAATGTGCACTTAACCCTTAGTGTACTGTGACTGAAGCAACAAAAGAAAACTGAACACAAATAGACAATAATAATAATAATAATGATAATAATAAATAAATCAAACATAACCAGTCCTTTCAACTGTGACAATAAATTTAATATCTTGTATTTGTTAATAGGTTTAGACTATCTGAGATTATCATGAAATTTCTGACATTGGTCAGCGCAAATAAACAATATTGCCAAATATGTCAAGTTTTTGAACCATGGTACAGTCCTGATAGCTAAACTAAACAGGTGTCTCATGGTATATTTAGTATCTTGTTTTCATCCAGAGCCATGATAATGACTGTGCCTCCTTGTGTCCACCTCTGTCTGATTTTGTTGGAACTCATTCAGCAGCTGGAAGTGCTGCAGGAGTGAAGGATGACAAGAGTGTTTGTGCCTGAGCTCTGTCTGCTGCAATGTTTTGGATTAAAGCTCCGAATAATCCCACGGTTGAACAGAGCTGCGAGCCACAGACTAACACCGCGGGCAACTCATCCGTCCACTCGCTCGCTCTCTGGCCCCCCTCCCTGCTAGGCTCCAGCCTTTTTTTTATTTTTTCTCCAGTCATGCCTCACATTAAATGGCAGGCGGGCCTGGGACAGGTCTCCGGTTGCTGCAGGGCGATCTCTCAGACAAACACGGTTCAGTTTACACTCGGGGCGCTTCAAACCCGGCGAGTGTTGTACTCGTCTGTCCACACATCAACTGTAGGTTTGACTGACCTACATTTGGTTAAAGAAAAAAGTCGTGTGGCCTGAAGCTTTTATTTGTCAGACTTTCCAACTGCTGAAGTAATTAAATAAAAAAATAAAAACTTTTGTTCTTCAAATTTAAGGGGTTTTCAGAAGAAAATCGCCAAATCCACAAATTCTTCATACTGTGGTACCTGACACCCACATAATGTTTTCTAACAATTTTAAATCAAGACATTTTTAAGCTTTGCTTGAACTGTATGAAGCTGCACAAGCACACATGTTTCGGCATTACAGCACACACATAAAGGCCTTAATTGTGAAAATGAAGAAGCATTTCTGTTAATCAATTTTAATTTTAAGATTTGATATTTCTAAATGAATTTTGGTACAATTTTACCAGAGAACATTTTGAAAATTAAACATTAAAATCCCCTTTTCTTTATCATTTTAATTAAGTTACAGAAGGAGTGGTGTTGAAGAAAAAAAAAAGTTGCATTGCTTTTACATTTTATTTAATAGACAAACAATTCAGTTACATTATGAAAATGCAAAAGCTTTTATGTGTATGCATTTTAATTTTTAAATTTGATATTTCTAATTGAATTTTGGTACAAATTTACTAAATAATGTTTTGAAAACGAAATGTCAGATGTCCTTTTCTGAGAATGACTTTTTCATTTCATTTAAGAGACAAGTAATGCAGTTACATTGTGACAAAGAAAAAGCATTTCCAATATTGACTTTCATTTTGAATTATGAGTCACAGAATTATGTCACAATGTGCTTAATGCACAGTTTGGTGCTCCTTGTGAAAAAAAGTTCAAAAATAAACCATTCATTGATAGTACACCTTATAATCTGCTGTGGTTCTGTTTTTATATCCCGTTAATTTTGTTTACATTTTTTTATTATCACTCAAAAAGTTTGCAGAATGTCTTATAAAACAATTGCTTAATGGCATTATTATGAAATAGCAACATGGTGTGGCTGTAGGGTTTTTCTGGCCACATCTCACGCAGGTGCAGCAGTCTCTGAGTGTTTGATAGTGTTTGATAGTGTTTCAGGACGCAGGTTGTCCCGCGAGATCTGTGGTTATCATGAGATCTTTTAAAGTAGGGCGAGCTTCACTGAACGCTGAGAAGCGTTTTCATTGGGACTGCACATACCGCAGGGAAACCAAGCCGCCTTTTTTCCATGGGACTGGGGCTTTGTAGTTAGGTAGTACCAGGATGCTCTGACCATGGGAAATAAGATTAAACAGAAGCAGATGCATTTATTGGGAACTGATCTTTAGGAGTCATACGTTGAAATCCCCCTGAGAATTATGTCCTGCAGCAGTTCTGGACTGCAAGAACCAGTTTGATTGCAGAATTCTTCTTTTTTTATGTAAAAATGTTGCCACACACTTCACTAAAATTTGAACCCAATGAAAATGAATTTTGGGCATAGTGAGCAACCTCTTCAAAAAATTAAAAAAAACAACAAAATGATTACATCACACTATGAGAAACTGTCAAAGATACCTTTAAACTCCTTGAAATTTTGATCCACCACATCCTAACTCCTCAACCATCACTGAGAAGTTACTTATAAAAAATATTGGTTTTAAAGTTTGTAGATTTTCAATGGCCTTAGCATGGCAATCTCACAAAAAGTGTTGGTTGCTGTTTACACATTTTTTACTTGACTACTATAAAAATGTATTACATGAATCTCTGGCTCAACCTCTGGCTTATTAGTATTAAGGCCCGGTCCCACAGGATTTGACGGCCATATCATGGCTGTACCACTGGTACCACACGCAGTCACCCGCGGTCTCAACTTTAGTGCAGTTAAAAAATTATTTCCGCGTGTAACGGCGGCCACATTTTGTACCACGTAAATGCACGTCTATTCCGCTGCCACATCTCGGCTGTGGCACTGCCAGTCCACTGCTAACAGCGTCTGTACCACAGGGATGACATTTCTTCTGTGCTCCAGCAGTGATATGGCTGTCAAATCCTGTGGGACTGGGCCTTTGGGAAAGTGGGTGGGGTTAGCAAAAAAACCTTTGTTGCCAAGGCAATCCAAAAATGTACTCTAACCAATTCACCTAAAAAATACATAGCTTCCCCCATGTGACCAAAAATGAAAATGGTTGCTATAGAATCAACAGAAAAGCCGCTATTTTAAGTTTTAATAAAAAAGTGTTCTCTGTTAGTTTGTTTATGTGCAGCACTGACCAAGGTCATACTCCCAGAGGGGGAGAGTGAGGGCAGATGGGGGACACAGAGAGTTGGGGGATCTAGCCCATTGTGGGTCATGCAACGCCGCTCGCGACTTTAATTATATTTTTTTCATCAGTCAATGTTTCCTTCCACAAAGAAAAAGGCCGACAGATGCAGAGGTACATCAATGTTGGACCAAAAACACTTTGACTATGGATCAGAATGTTTCTCAGAAACTTCAGAGAAACAGTTGTTTTCCAATCACTGATGATTGTTTGTAGCGTTACACAACTTGAAGCAGAAGGTCTAGTTTAGATGCACCTGCTTTCACGTCTTACTGTGTAATAAAGGGAAAAAGAAAATCCTTTTCAGCTCTTTCAGAGTCTTTTCCAGTTTGATGGATCCAATCAAAGCAAATATCCAGCAGCTCCTCGTCCACCTGTTTCCAGCATGTTTTGTTTTGGTTCTTTGTTAGTTGGCTGTCACTGCAGCAGAGCAGGTTTGAGCGTCTCAACAAGCAAATAATAAAAACATCCTAGCGATTCCGACGTTTTCTGTGGAAACGTCTGCGGCTCATCCAGGCGTCTTTGCCTCTGGCTTCTCAGCGCTGATGAACCAGAAAGTTCTGAGTTTTTCAGGCACATCAGTCAGCGAGAGCTCAGGGTCCTGAGGCTGAATTTAGCTTCAGGGTTGCCTGCTTAGAAAACCTTTTCCTTCCTCTCTGTGCGACTCCTTCTTCGAGGACAAACAAGTGGGTTGTTGCAGCTTGGCCTCGACTCTGATAACCACACGGTGACGCTTTCATCTTCACAACCCTGATGAATATTGATAAGGCTTTTTCCCCCCTCCTTGCATCTCCTTTCATTCAGCAGCAAGCTTGCACGGCACGGTCAGGTTTAAATGAGAGAAGTCAGATAGGTAGCCTTTGTTTTCGCCGGCACAGCCTTGCAGCAGACTTCAGCTCGCTTTAATCCCTGCATGCTTTAGGGCTGCCGGGCTTTGTTTGTACGAGAAACTAAGATGATTTAGTTGGAGTTTTCAGTCTTTGAAGTCTTTTTTTCCTTCTTTCTCCCCAGAGCATGGTCAACAGCGCGGCACACCAATGCTAGATTGTTCTGCTTTACTGGCAGCCATCTGGCAAAAACCTCACAAATAATCCCCAATGCAGCTTCTGCCTTTTTTTTCCCAAACATTTGATGTTCTCGTAGCGCCGTTCAGCTCTTCAAGCAAGCATCACCTCCCAAACATGCAGTCGGTAGAGCTCCGTCTGAGAAAGTGGTGTTTCTTCCAGAGGAGTGGAGTGTGAACGGAATGCTGGGAGACTTTTACACGATAACATCTCCTTAGGCAGTTCAATGTGGCGCAGAAGTCACACGACGTCACAGCGCCTTACACCAACTGAGTTCAGAAAAAAAAAATATATATATATATATACAGTATATATATATTTTTTATTTATTTATCCTTTTTTGATAAAATATTGTTTCTGAACTTCATGCACCTCCAGTTAACATCCAGTACATCAGTGACGTGTTAACCTTTAGTCGCCTTCTTTATCATCCATTTCCACCACAACAAATCCAATTTTCTGCCTGCTAATCTTTAAGCATCAGCTGATTGTGTTGGTGACTAATTCATTTATTTAACTCTGCAAGCACAGTGTGGGTTCCATTTCTCTTACAAGGACTTATCTGAAAAGGTGGAGAGGAAGAAAGCATTCAAGGAAGATGCCTGTACGAGGCCACACCAAGAGCGGCGGACCAAGTTTATGACCCTCCTGTTTTGCTGAAGTTTCCTCTTTGTTTTCTTAGCTCACGTTGAAGAAAGACTTTTTCTTTTCATTGTACAAAAGCAAAACTAACTGTGTAGATCTTGGCTGTATATAAACACTTTGGACGAAAGTGACCCCCCTTTTAGGCAGAGGTGGCCTCACCATGGCAGGCAGGGGGCAGAGCAGCATGCTGAGGAGCTGGTCGGGGTTTAGTTGGTGTGGGAAGGGTTTGTTTTGTTTTGTTCTCTTTTACTCTCCTTGTCCTCAGCAGTCTTAGACTGCCGGATTTGTTATTTTAGTTTGGGGTTGGGCCTTGGTAGTCTTAGTTTGCAGGCTTTATTTATTTGTTTTATTTAGGCAGATCTTGGTCAGGCAGCCCTTGACTCCGATGGTCGACATGGCTGGGTCAGCAGTTTATTGTACCCGTAGACCCGACCAAGGTTTACCCATAGGAGACGTAACAATTGCGGTAATATTAATATCCTCAAGTTGTGTGACGTACTACAAAATGTTAGTAATAAAGTGCAGTTACTGTTAGGGGTGGCGCAATAATCAAAGTAAAACACAACCGTACGGTAGCTCCTCCATGGTTCGAAACACCATCATAAATTAAATTATAAATTATAAAAAATATTTATTAGTAAATCGTCCAGCTGTGATATTGTATAAAAGTGGGACTTCCAAGCAGGAAACTCAAGCAAAAGAACATCAGTCTATCACAGAGGCCTTTTGATTGTTACGCAATAGTGTCAAGATGTATATTGCTATAGTTTTTTTTTCTTCATTACACTCATGTTTTGTAATCTTAAAGCCTCAGTCTCACAGTTAAAGTGTTGATGTTTACAGTAAATGTTCTCTTTAAACTAGGGCTGTCAACGTTAAGGAATTCAATTTTAAATAAATAAATAAATAACGCATCAGTACTAATATTTTTAACTATGAGAAGCAACCATCTTCCGCCAGTTCAGGCTTCCACAGTGTCCGTTAATTTTGGATAATTCACCCATGTTTGGGAGTTGACCAAATTATACCCTGGTCAATTACACAATAAATAAATGTTCAACCAATGTTTAGTACTTTATTCTAGTTTTTTTTTTTTTTTTTTTTTTTTTTTTTAAGTTTAGACCGTTTTTTTCACAGAAGGCGGGCTAAATGATGCGGCTTGTGATTATGATAACACAACAACTCGTCGCTGAGGAGCAGCGACCTTGACTTCATAGGAAAAGGAATTTGATATATGTGCCAATCATTATGAAAAGTTAAATAAAGCATCAGTTCAGAGAGAATTTCAGCTCTTACCGCTTGTTTTTGTCCAGAAGATTAATCTAAAGTTTGTTTTCATCAAGTATGCACATATAGAACATTGTGACCAGAAATTTTATTTTAAGGCTTGAATCCAGAACCAGCAGCCAATCAGAATCAATTATTCACCCGGACCATGTAAAGTGCAGCAGCAGAATGTTGGTTTTTTATGGCTGTTTGTCAGCATCTTTGTTTTCTTGGTGTAATACTGCAGACATAAAACTCTTTAGAGTTCTTCTTATCTTACTGTCAATGTGTTTTGTGCACACAAAGTGTTAACTTCTGAGTTAAAACTTTATTTAAAGATTTCAGACAATAAAAATAAAGGGAATCATTTTCTTTGGCCCATTTTTGTACAAAAGATGAAAATTGTAGTATGAAATTTGCCTAGTGAAACAACGTGATAGCTCTTCATTAATCACAACCAAAAGTGTAAATATTCGTATTATTTTTTTTTAATCGATTGACAGGCCTTTGCACATAAGTGTCTCTGAATGTTTGATTCATTTTTAGTCTTAGCAAAACAGAAACATGTAATTAGTGAAATAGAAAATGTAGCATTCCAGCCGGACTTGCTCAGACGATGGACTCAATGACGATAACGGATGGACTATGGTGGGGTATTCCAACCCATTTATTCATCCCACAGGCACAGTCACACCGTAAGAGCTGAAGAAAATAACAACAAACTCATTACAATTTCCCTTTTTGATTAACAGCCACGTTTTCCATGAGCTAGCAGCACTAGCTTACTACATAACTTTAAACAGTTGTCTTCTCGACATAAACTGCAAATAATCACAAAATATAAACCATAAACAAAAATAATAATCATACCTGTTCGCCTTCCAGCTAGATGCTAAACATAAATTGTGGTTTTTAACCGATCTTCAATCCGTTTCTCCTTTTGTACAAACATCCGCCGTCATCCTTCTTTCAGTCTCTGCTGAATTGACGCGTGCATAAAGATATCACGTAAAACCGGAAGTAGGTGGGTACTTTCAAAATAAAAGTCTTCACACCATAAATACACAAAATAAGCTGTATCACAGTGTTTTAAAACGTTCCTTTACAACTTTAACGTAATATAAAAGAAACTGAAGGCATATTTAATTAATCAAAAGAGAAATTACACAAAAATAAATTATATAGCAAAACTGGGTCATTTACAGAAAGGTTTGGGTAACACTTTTTAATAACTACACACTTTTAAGCAATAGTTGAGCATGATATAACACTTAATTAATCATTTATAAATGTATACATGTTTAATTGTTAATGAATAAAGTCCTAAAATAGCATTAATAAACACATAGTAATTGTTATTAATCGTGATAGCAACACATATAAGCTACTTGCTAATGCTTAATAAACTAGGTGTGAGGTTTTATAAATTATTAAGTGTAAATTCATAATCAACTAATGCTTAACTTGTGCTTAATGTAGTTCTTATAGTGTTACCAAAGTTTGTTATTTTTCTTTGGTACAATACATGTAATTGAACAGTTATCAAGCCAAGTCCCAAGTATCAAGGTGTGATTGAACTGCATCATTACATCCCACGTTACTGCCCATTAGGACAACTTGTCACGTTATTCTCAATATCTTAAACACCAATTTTAATTAAACACTTTCTATTTGTTGTGGCGCAGAAACACATGTAGTATAAAATGCACACTCAGCTAAATGCTAATATCAGCGACACACTTCCAGAACAAGTGCATTTATGTATAGAGAACGGCTTAGCTAACATGTTTTCTGAGGTCCCTCAGGCTTTGTGTCAGGAACCAATGGAGTAAGGACCCAAAATGCAGGAGAGCAGGCAGAAACTTTGTCACTTTAAACAATAAATGTAATCATGAACAATTTCAGAAGTAAAGGAGAAGCAAAAGCAAAAAATGAAAGGAGAAAAAAACAGACGACCTGGAAACCAGACACTTCCATACTCTGAGGATGATTACCCACATTAGGGCAGCTGTGGATAATTAGCAGATAAAAGCAGGTGGGACTGTGATAGGAGGAATAACAAGCCTCAAAACGGAGCTTTACAAAACCAACAAAACTCAAAAAAGAAAACCAAAACAAAAGAAAAAATCCTTATTTTATTTATTGTGTAATTGATTTGTAAAAATTAAGTTCCACCTACTTTTAGATGAGCTCAAAATGGTTTTCAATAACTGCATCGAGTACACGAGTAAACATTTCTTTTTTCACTCAAAGCGGTGTCACTACAAACACACTGCTTAACTCGTGCATTAAAAAAATCATGCGGATGACACAGAAGCTCCAAATGATGGTGTAGTTTTTGTACATGCAGTAAAAACATATTAATTATGAATAAATGTGTTTATGTGCAGAGAACAAAGGGGCGTCATAAACACCAACAAAAGCCCGGCTGCCCACTCAACGTTCCCACTGTGACTAATTTGCTTCACATTTGTCCGATTGAACAAGTCCAGTCATCCAACGGTATGCCCCCTGCTGCTCACAGAACAACATGGCGTCAGGGGCTGCAAAGACTGAGGATGGGAGACGACGGATAATTTTCCCATCAAGTCTTCACTTGTTGACAGTCCATTTGCTCCAAACTAAGCAAGATCCACAGTAGTTGAAGATTGCTTCATTTTTTTTATTCCCTGAGAGGAGCGTTCCATGTAGTTTCTGTGCCTTCATCGTATTGATATCATAACCATTTTGTGAGTTGTATCTGCTTGTTTTTGAGGAGGAAGAGCAAAGTCCTGAATTTACCAGTGAGCCCACGTTTCTGCCCTCTTTCCTTTAAGCTGTGGGTGTGAAACAACTGAAGGGATCATAAACGGAGGTGGCAGAAATGAGCTTCCCTTTTGTGTTTGGGGATGTCTTTCTTAGAGAGAGATCGATTTCAGACAAACTACAGGAACTCCTGATTTTTTATATTGATAAGCCAGACTGCCACCAAAACGCCCACCTAGTGAGGGTTTATCGGCATGCTCAACCAGGAAACAAGAGGAGGCCAAGAAGTTCTTGCGTCAGACACTTTTTACACTTTTATCTGTCGTACTTGATGTAATTGCTTTTGATTTATTGGTTTATTTCAATGGACTCTATGCAGAGAGCTGTGTGATGTATAATCTTTTATTTCCGGTTGGGGCCAACTGTAATCATTGGCTTAGCAAATATCTGTGTACTACTCCTGGTTTTGTCTATTTTTTGTTATTTCTTACATTGTATGTTATTGCATCATTGTGTATACTCAAAGTGACATCCAAAAAAGGGCAAAGTTATCCTGCCTGAAACAACAAACGCCCAGGACTGACAGAATGCTACCATGACTTCTTGAGATGAATCTTCTTCAGCAGAACTTTAAAACTTTTAACTAAACTTTGAAGTGACTTTCAGACCACTGGTCCTTCTCTAAGTCTTCTTCATCGAGCGGTAGCAGCGTGCACCAATGGTCACTACTACTGTCACACTGCTTCTATCTGACACTGAAAATTACATTGACAAAAATTTAGAAACACTAGGCTGTGGAGTGATTGAAACACAACTTACAGATCAGAAAGATAAAGACAGCGATAATTAAATATTTCTATCATGCTAGGTAGTATTAGACCAAATGAAAGTGACAATGGTATTTGCACAAAACTTTTCTAAATGAGTGCAGCCAGTGCTGAACTTTTTTTTTTTTGGCCACAGGAAACTGAAGGAATGATTTAAATTAAGATTACGGTTTGGGTTAATACACCAAATGGTTCCAGATCGTGGCTGCATCTGCAGCTCACCACGCTCTGCGCTTTAGCTGCTTGACATCTAACGGGACTTTAACATTAAATAATTGCCACCATCACTGCAATTTAGCTATGGATGCATTTAAAATACACGAAACAATGCAGCAATCTCCATCTTGGCTGCACATATTACATGTCACCAACATGAATTTCCATAAACTTTAAAACAGGCCGTGTATAAATATGTGCTAATAACATCAGCAGAAATAAGAGAAATAAAGAAATGCTTTGATTAACAAAAATAAATAAATAAATAAATAGCATTCCTTACCAAGCTTTATTAACACATTAATAAACATAATTAATGTGTTTATAGGGTGTTAGTAAGGCATGTATTAGAACAAAAGGAAAATAAGGTTTTTTAATATACTTGATTGGTTTACATCTAAAGTGAGACTCTTGTCTATAAAGACTATAATAATAAACTGCTTATTAAATGCATGAACTATCTTTGTCAAAATTATATTGAGTGTTTTGTAGTACATCTTCTAAAGTGTTACAAAAAATGAATAAGAAAAATGTAAGTAGAAGATCTATTAGTGTAATTATTCATAATCATAAAGGCATTTTTTATCTGTAATGCGCCCAGTGCACACTTGGATCACATTAGATTAGTAAATAAAATATAATAACTATAAACTAACTGTTACTTCAAACTGGGTGGGAAGAATCAAACTTATATATCTGGCTTATAAAATCGATATCTTTCTGTCTAGAGGCCAAAGAAGACCTAAATCTCTTCTGGGGAGAGCTGCAGAAAGAGTCTCAGGTTCCTTTTGGGACCATTGCCTCCTCAACCAGAACCAGAAAAAGCCAACTCTGTTTTGGTGGTGAACCCAAAGGCAAATTCATGCTCAAACTTCCCAGGAGTCCATCCAAAAGTCATGCCCTTCATTTTGGTTCCAAGAAAAAGAATCTGTGACTAATTTGTACATTTCCCAGCAGTTTAGTGCCTTCAGCCGGCCAGCTCAGTCCCTGACCTCCATTCACTCCTTCAAGAGGACACAAATGTTCTCATTTCGATCTTCCTTGGTTCCACCTCAGTACATCCTATTGAACCATCATGAAACTTCTCCACACCATCTTGTTCAGTGTCATGCTCACACATATAAACAAGAGTTCTGTAGAACTGAACTTGGACCAAATATGAAGCGTAACTGTTAATAAAGAAATGTTTTTCCATTGTATAAAGACGTTAAAAACAACACGGAATCAAAGGCACTGTTGACCTCTAAAGGGAACCCCACCCCTATCTCCAGATTCCATCTCTGAGCTTCATTCTTTTACAGACAGTTGGGGAGCTAAGCCCTGCTTTAGTGGAAAAGGAACCAAAGTACAAAATAGGGATAATCCTCTTTGCATCTCTGAATGCTTGAGAGTACGGCTCAGGTCAAATTGAACATGTCGCTCCCTGAGGACTTAATGTGATTACAGCGACAAGGTCAGGCTGCACTTGACTGGATGAAGAGTCTGATCCAGCAACAAAGACTTTTAGTGGATCTTAATGAAATCGTGCAACATTGGATTGTGTTTGTCCAATTAAAACCATCAAGCCTCATCGACTGAGCTCCCATGCAAACCAGATTTGAACGAGTATACTCCACATGATGCAGTATTAACAAACACACTGCCATATTCACTGCAGGGTTCTTCAATAAATAGCTAATTCCTGTCTACTACGATAAAAAAAAATATATAGAAAAGTTACTGTATATTCAGAGTTTCTTACCCATCGAGCTTCTCCTGTCTGTCATGTTTTTATAGATAATTTCATATCTGCTGTCCGGCTAATAGCCCATACTTTATGGAATTGCTGAAAGCCATTAACTGGAGTGCCACCGCCACCCACCTGCTCAGCTGCGAGCAGGGAATAAACAAATTGGAAATTAAAATGTTCCTCAGTGGCACTGCGGTGCTCTCAACCCCCAGGGTCCCTTAAACTGTCCAAAAGAAAGCTTCCTTTCACTTACTGAGAGAAATTTTGATTTTTTTTTTTCTTTCTTGATAATGGTGCGCTGACTAATTCGATTGTCAAACAGGGAATCGGCTTGGAAAAGATGTGTAACACAGAATCAGGCCACAAAATAAAAGCATTTATGACAAATTTACTACTCTGTATGAATTTTACTGCCGTTTAGGTTGATATTTTAGATATATCGTACATATTTTGGTCTAAGCACCAAATTTAGCATGGATGTATCTTAGGATCCCGTCTTTTAGAGAAGCATGTTAGTCCTACACACTCGCAACTGAGGACCTATAGTTCAGGCCCTTCCGTGCCACTTTTTGATGTTTTTTAGGGTCCAAAACTCATTTTTTTGACGTGATGGCTTTTCCATTAAATCAGGGGTCTCCAACCTTTAGGAATCACTACTGGATACAGCAATGGTTGTGGAATTGGTATCGGGTTAGGGTACCAGTACCGGTCTGGTACCCATCCCAAAGCTTGGGGACTCCTGATTAGTGTCTGTGGCTGGGTATCAAGCAACCAGTTTTTGGCCCAGAGGTTGGGGATTTAAAGGGAACTTTAAGCATGTCAAAAAACAACGAGTTGGGGACACCCAACGTCAAAAAGTGACGCAGAGGGGGCCCAAACCATACGTCCAAATATGATGAGTTGGAAGTGAGAATATGTTGGTTATCCACGAGAACACTTCAAAATGGCGGTCATTTGTAAAGATGGTGATGGCAGTTGTTTCAAAAATGTCTTTACCTCAAGAGGTACCAAAAGAGTATATATATATATATATATATATATATATATATATATATATATATGTATGTATGTATATGAACACATTAACATTTATTAACGCAAATGAACTACAACTTTCCACTTTGGCTTGGATAGTTCAGGTTTGTCGCTAGGCGTGTGACACTAATACCACTTATACCACGATCACTTAAAATGAAATAAATAATATCGATATTTAGTACTTTATTCTTGCTTTTTTTTGGTTTAGATCGCTTTTTCACAAAAAGCGAACTATTTGATCCATTTTATCTATTTGATTACTAGCCGATAATGACCTGACGGCAGCAGCAAAGGAAAGGTATCTATATTCTGATCACCATAAAAGGTTAAATAAAGCATCAGTTCATAGAGAAAGTTCCTGTCTTACCACTTGTTTTTGTGCAGAAGATGAAGGAAATGCTTGTTTTAACAAAACCAACACAGTGATATAGAACATCTGCGCTATGTGACCTGAACTTGTTTGATTTAAGCATCATAGACATATATATTGTGCATCCACAAGCAGTCAATCAGAATTGAGTATTGACCTGGACCATGGTATAAGTTTATTTAAAGTGCAGAAACATGTTTGTTTCTTCTGCAGACACAAGTCTTAAAGTTCTGTTTATCTTACTGTTGATGTGTTTTGTGCTCACAGATTACACACAGATTACACTCCTGTGATATCTGAATTAACACTTGATACATTCAAAAAATTCAGAGAGTAAAAATTAAGGGAAAAAATTGTCTCTGTCCTGTTCTTATTCAGAAGTCGTATATTGTTATATACAATTTACCTCGTAAACCCAAAAGTTTGATTAATCTGATTTTTTTTAAATCAGTTGACAGCACCATTGTATATAATATAAAACGTGGCTAATGGCTTTTATGAAAGAGGGGATCTTAAGGTACATCCATGCTAAGTTGGGTGCTTGTTTTTTTTTTTTTTTTTTTTTTAATAACCGTTTCTAACAAATAATATTACTACTTTTCACCTTATGTAACCCTGTCCATTTTTTATTTTCTTTTTATCTTTTAGTATCTGTTTCACCACTTTAGGCATTATTGACTTGAGCGCTGGAGATGTGAATGAAAGTCTATATGGTGAGACTGAACTCGGTTAAATAGACTGATTAAAAGTGTTAATTATTTGAATAGACATAAGCTCAAATCGATTCAGATCTCTGATGAACATGAAACCATTTGGATCCCTTAAATAGTTGCAATAGTGAGTAAGAAAAAGTGAAAAAAAAGCTATGAATGTTTATGGCCTAAAGGCTCAATTTTTAATTTTAGTTTTATTTATAAAAGTTATTTTAAGCTCTGCCGTGTTTGAAGAGGTTTTCAGCAATCACGTTTCCTGAACTCTGATATTTTCCAAAATAAAAGTGGCTAACGTTTAGTTCAAAAAACGCCACTGATTAAAAAAAGTGATAGGGACTCTGGCTTTTTTAGCAGTGACTTTTACTATAATCACTATTAACATACATTTAAAAAAGTGACCAAACAAGTAAACAATGGCTCAAATGAGCTAATATACAGCTAATTAGTTTGGAGCAAAATAAAAGTGATTTTTAAAGTGTAACTGCTTCATCCATGTTGGTGTTGCTTATTTAATCAAATATCAATCTTTTTTATTTTTTTTACAAGAGCTAAAGAAGTTGCAAATCTATCTAATTCAAAACACTTGTTTTTCTGACCTTAAGGTCCACAATGTTATAAAAAATGGATAAGCATCTTTTTTTTTAAAGGTTAAAATGTGAAGTGACAGCCATAAGACAAATTCTTTTTACAGGCAGATGAGAAGAAAAATGATGGGATGAAGACAGTTCAGGAGAAGGAGATCAACCAGTTTGTTCATGTGAGCTGCTGCTCCAAATTCAAACCGTCACAGAAATGTGACATGAAAATGATGCTACTCTATCACAGCAGAATTTAATTGAGAAACATGTCGTTACAGTTTCAGTTTTCTGAAGAGACAGCATTTTTTTTACTCTAAAATAAGTACAGCTTTGGGGGAGTGCTTTTGCTCCTATGGAGCAGAAAGAGAGGAGGGAGGCGGCCTGCAGACGCTGCAATGTGCTACTTGAAGGCAGATTTCCTTGTTACCACTGATGATAGATTTGTGTGGAGTTTCCGGGGACCAGACCAGCTAACAGGCTCATTCCCACTGCTAAATTATGAAAGACCAATGCTTGTGAACATCCACATGTTTCGGCACTAATATTTTATTTCAAAGTAGTCATCAGCAGAACATCAATTATTTACAGTGTCAGGTCTCTGGAGTTTTTGGACCTGTTCATTTCTGCTGTAAGCATTATGTGATTGGTGAACTGTTGTTGGGTCTTACTTCTGAGAGCGGCTGTAAATACAGCCTTTATCCTGCTTGTGGGTGCGATATCGCATTCTTTTTCATCTCTGCTAAATAAATATTTTTGACACGAATCGAGCAATATCCCAGTAATCCTCAGCCTGCTTATTTTAGCCATTTGATTCTCTGGGAACCTTCGCTGGGTTTCCTACAACCATCCTGTTCTGGTCTCACTGCATTTTATGTTTACGTTTTTCCTTTCAGATCCACTGACTATGGCTCCACGTATGAGAGGATGAACGACAAAGTTGGATCCAAGACCGTCCTCAGCTACCTATACGTCTGTCCGTCCAACAAGAGGAAGGTGAGCTTTTCTCTGCTCTTTGTGACCAAGATGCAGAACTTTTTACTTATCAATGAAAAATACCGGTTGCATAACTTGAAGTCCCACTGGAGCTTGTTTAACATTACATTTCACACCGATGACTGACTTAAAAACTAGCAACTATAGTTTAAAATAACCTGTGGAAAGACATGGAAACAAGAGTGATGGGATCTGTTTTTCTGGTTCAGGTGAAAAAAAGTCTGTTAACAAGAAGGAGAAAATGTTACCAGCAAATGTTACCAGCAATGCTTTCACAGATGCAAAATAAGAGAGAATATATATCCATATAAACTACACTTATAAAATTACTTATTGGCAAATGGATTGAATTAGTAAATGTAAATAAATCAATAAGAAATAATTTTTTACACAAAAACTGAAAAAACATCTAGATTTTTTTTAACCCTTGAACACCAGAGCTCCAGTATTTATGTTCTTTGATTTACCGTAACTTTTCCACCTGATCAACATCATTCCAACAGATTCTGAAGTAGAAAAGCAGCGTGTTACCTTATGGCAACGATATTGTGTTTAAGCGTCACTGATGATGCCTCAGGTGTTAAAAGGTTAGAAAACCAAGAAAGTTGACTTTTTTCATTATTATTTCAGAGCTCAAATCTTCCATTTCCTTTACTCTTTTTTTCTTTTTTCCATGAACAAAAATTTGATCTGATCCAGGTTTTTTGATTTTTCTAGTAGTAGCAAGAAACTTCTAAAAATACCATGACTGACTGGTGACAGAGTTTATGTAATGATAAGTTGCGTCTACAAAACTACACTATGGAACAGAGACCGAGAGCTTGACCTGAATTCAACAGACCATTTACAGAACCTAAATGTAAATCCCAACATTAGCTGCATTTACATGGACACAAGTAATCGGAATAAACACCGGATCAGAATAAATATGTTTAATCTAAACGCGCCATTCGGAATACTTTGATCCCATCTGACTTATTTGGATAAAAATTTCCTCTCGATCAAGATAGGCGGGTTATAGGATTGTTCATCCAATTATTCCGATCGAGCGCTGGATTTACCGTTATGCATGGACAGTGTGGCGCTCCAGAGGAGGTTTTGGAGTGCAAACAGGACCGTCCGGCTGCCCCCCGCGTGAGCCACTGAGCAGAGATGCTGGGCTTTGTGGCGGTGAGCAGTGTTGCGTATGTAAACTTAAGAACTTAGGTTTTGTACGTGGAGCTCAAAAACAGACTTAAAAACTTGCGTAGCAATGCTTGAACGTGAGATTTATAATACGGAAGCCAAAAACGCCTTTATATAGACTGTTTGATTGAAGTGGCTACTAGAATGTGGATTTCTAAGCCCAATCTGAATGTTGCATAAAGCTAAAGTAGGTGTGACTCTGGGTTGCATGTCCTTGCGACCCGCTCAGTGCATGCCCCAGCAACCTTGTGACCCTTAAAAGGGATTAAGTGGGTTCAGAAAATGAATGGGTTGATGTAAAGCTAGAGTCTTGTAGCTTTTAAACACTAAAGGTTGTTAGCCAGTGAGCTAAGCTAACGATGTGTACAAGGGAAGGTGAGACATTTATCGAACTCTGCCACCTGTTCACACAGCTGTCCTCGTGTGAGCTCACCCTCAAATACAGCTGATACACATTTACAAAAGATTTTACAGCAGCTTTCAAAGAGAAGTTAATGAACTGCAAAATATGTCAGTGTAAAGTTAACATGCTGCTCATTAAGCCAAGAGCAGATGTGAAAATGGTCACAGGATCTGGAGGACATAAAGAAATATGCGGTGGTGCTTGCAAGGTCTTCTGTCATGGCCGTCACTCCTGTATCAGCTGTAGATTTAATGATAGAAGTGCAGTTAAATAAAGCTGCAGAGTCACATTTGAGCAAAACAAATCATCAAAAATGGCGTCCTGATCATCACTCCAGACACACGTTGTGTTGGAGGCGCAGGCTGAGGATCTAAATGACCACTCTGCTGCCTCCCCCCTCTTTGTTCGGGGTGGAACAGTAAAATGTGGAGGGCAGAGGAAAATCACTCATCCACTGACCTGTTAGATGTATTGTATTAGTCAGGGTCAAGAGTGGGTTGGAGAGCGCCCTTGATGTACTTGACGACCAGTCTCTCCAGGCACCTAATGATTCTAGTGTTAGCACCACTGGCCTGCAATTACTGGGGCAGGTAATTGCAGTCTGCTAAGTAACTGGCACTGCTGCGGATGGCAGATGGGAACAACACTGACAGAAATAGCCAGATGACTTTTGTTATATTGAGAAATGTAATGGTTGATGATAATAAACTAGGAAGAGCCTTTGTGTAGCTCAGCCCTACTAAAAACAAAACAGTTTCAGTTGGGTTTTAGTAATGATTCCAATTTATAAACTTCTAAATCTAAACTGTGAGAAAATATAGTTATTGCACAAACTTTGGAACCAAAGTGGATGCTTCCATAAGCTACAATTGAACTGTAAGAATTTCAGGCTACAACTAAAAGGGAAACGCAACTCACAACCATCTGCTGGCGTCTGCTTCTTTTATTTCATTTTTTCTGACATTCTGCAAATTTAGTTAATTGATCTGTGCATACTTTGCATTCCATTTCTCACCATCTGCCGCCGTTTTGAGCTCATGCAAAAGAAAAACATTTTTCCGCAAGTAGAAACTGTTTCAAATTATGCAAGTAAATCATTCCTTAAGGGAAGGTTTTTCTCACTCTTTTACACTTAATTTAAACGGCTCCATCTTTTATAGAAACCCTGTGAATCATTACAGGAGACACACACCAGTCTGTACGTCAGGCAGTAAATGTATTTCCTCTCAAATGATTGCTTTCCAACCTTTGACCCTTGAAATTTGCCAAATGAAACCAAAAACAAACAGTATTTGCCTCAGTTATAGATATTCTAGCCTAAAACTTTCTGCTTGTATATCGGTGTATTACTATAATGATGCAATAACAATGATGCCATACATATTGGCTTCCTTCTGTGACTTCACATGGATCATAATTAAGGAACATAATGAAGCACACAAATATTTTTGATAGAGAATATTTTGGGATGTTATCAAACTAATGTCAGCATCATAGGGATTTTTTTATCAACAAATTAAATGAGATTGGGATGTTTTCAGCTGAGGACGGGCCATCACAGTATCACCAAATAACGAGGGCTGGGTTAAAAAATTGATTAATCGATTTGAATCAATTTAAGCTTATTAGATCAATTATCGATTCATAAAAATATACGTCGATTTACCACACAAAGTTAAAGTCCGCTAGTTTGATGCTAACGTTCAATAGAATTTCCCATAGGACGGCTAATGCTAAAGTTCGGTTGACCAAAAGTATTCATTGCTGACTAAATTACATCTTTATTTACTTACAGGCATTCATTTTCCAAACTCTTTTAAGGTATTTTTTTAAAGTAACCAATTTTTGGTCTGAAGCATATTTGATCATACAATCTTCTTCTTCTGGATTAAGGTGTCATACTACAACGTGATCGCCACTTTGTGGCCAAACTGAAACGTCCTCCAGGAGAAACAATGTTTACAATGGTAATGATCTGAATATTTTTGTTAGAACTTCTTCATTTGAGAAACAATGTGACATTTTATGCAGTTAACAGCCTCATTATTTCACTAATACATTTTACATTATGTGAACTGTATCATTAATATAAATATTTGAAACATATAGTAGATTAAAAAAAATTGGAATCGAATTGAATTGTTTCTGTAAATTATAATCAATACCCATCCCTACAAATAACTGTCAAAAAGCTTTTTTTTTCTCTAACATAAGGCAGCCATTCTGGTGAATATGCTTTGCAGAGTAGCTTTAAATTAACTGTCTTTGTCCAAAAAAAATGGAAGTTTAAAGACATTTTTAATGGGGGCAACTGTTAGCGATTTCTGAATTTCGCCTTCAGGTCTTCAAACCCGACCCTGAACTTTCATAGGTAGACTAAATGACCTGAGGCTGTTTCTGGTTTCTGTTTCCACTGGAGTAAAATGAGATTCAAAAAACAACTAGTATAAAAGTTTATATTGGCTTAAAATGCTTTAAATGGATCTTTTCCTCAAGTTGAGCTGAAAATGTGCATGATAAAAACGTAATTACAAAAGTCTCTCTTTAGCCATCTATAAATCCATTTCCTTCTTCTGGGTCAGGGGGGCAGCAGTCTAAGCAAAGACGCCCAGACTTTCCTCTTCACTGCCACTTCCTTCTGCTCCTCTGGGGGATTCCTGAGGCGTTATCAAGCCAGCCGAGAGACGTAGCCCCTCTAGCGTGTCCTGGGGTCCCTGCCTGCTGGGACATGTCTGGAACTCCTCCAGAGATGTCTGTTTCATGCTGTGACTTGTTACCTGGAACCAGTTTTGACTCTCAATAAATGTAAAACCTGTTGAGAGCTCTGAAGACTGCTGGTTCCTGTTAATATATTGATTCAGTCCTACTTACAGTTCATCCTTAACCCTTAGTGTTTCATCTTATTACTGTAGTAACCCTTGGCACTGTGGTGCCAGCTCTCTTGAGTTCTCCTGTGGACTTTTGGATGTTTCCTCACCATTTTTAAACCATAAATACCCAGACCTATTTTTCCTTAAAAATGATGTGGCATGCACCATAAACAAAATGGATCACATAACCCATTTCTGATATTTTTTCTGTTACACTGATATTACCATGAGTCTTTATGGGTTAAGATCTGTTTTATCCCACCAGGTGAGATATTGTCTAAAGGTCCAGGTGGAGGTGGAGGTGTCACTAATCTTAGGTTTATTGAATGTTCTAAAAGTTGATCTATTCTAGATTGGTTCATCTCAGTCTTGTACAGGTGTACAAATCATGTTTCTGGTGTCCTGAGACAGCTCTTTGGTCTTAGTCATAGAGAAGTTGCTTTCCAGTGATCTACTGTAGCCACTGCTCCATTTTAGTGTTACTTGGTTTTGCCATATCCAGTAAAATGGCCTTTCTCTATTGGATCTAATTGTTTTTAATGGCATTTAATGATTAAGCAAAACAAAGAAAACATAAAAAACTGGTCATCCTAGAAGCCTTTTTTTGCCTGCATGCTGTAAAATAGTTTTATGTAGTACATTATTTTTCATGCAGTTAAAAAAAGATTTGTGTATGATTTCCTTTATATGCCACTTCACTGAAAACTTTCAGAACTGCTGAAATTAAAAAAAAAAGTATAATTGATCTGATAAGGAATGAAAGAAATTGATGTTTAGACCAAGAGCTCAGCTCTGATGTGCCTGCAGGTGAGATCGGATGAATCCTAGAGTTTAGACCATGATTGTAGACATAGAGCAGATGATGATTGGTGAAATTTAGTGGAATTTTAAAGAGAAGATTGCTGAGTGGATAGGTAAAAGGGAAATCAAATCCTGCTCGCCCAGAGCCAGTGAGGGTAATTTTGAATGAAGTTGAATTGACAGCGTGGGAAAGCCAAAGCAACACGTAATCCCTCTGAAGAGAAGGTGCTGAAATGGATCTTCTTTAATAAAATTACACCAAAGCTTTGCTTCAAGCTGCTTGCAGCAACAATTTGATCTTGTGAAGCCATTCCTGGAGCTTTAGAAAACTTCTTTTCTCACTTTACTGAGGGTTTACCGGGGTTTTAGTGGCTGCTTTGCTGTATTGCAACTTGTTAATGCAACATATAATTTCCTTATTTTTTCAGATAATGATGCCCAAAAAGCTTAAACTTCAGTGAGTTTACTGCTTCAAATTTTGAGAATCAATGTTTGCTTTTCATGTCCGATTGGGGTGTAAAAGTTTAAATAAGTTAAATATTCATGCCTCATTTCCACTGAGAGGTCCAGACCGGACTGGTACAGTATTTTGAGTATTTCTATTATAAAATAATTGAGCTGCCACAAACGATTATGTTAATAGTCGACTAATCACCGATTAGTTTTTCCGAATAGTCGACTAATCTTAACCATCATTAGCTTTAAACTAGCTAAAAACTAGATAAATAGCATTGCCTGCAATAATGCTAGTGTGAATGCCATAAGCTGAATTTGGCTGCTGAAGATGCTAGTGCTGATAGCTGAAAATGCTTAAATTGATAGCTAAAAACACTGAAGCTTATAGCCAGCTAAAATATTAGTTAAAAACCAAATTAGCCTAAAAACTGAAAAAAGCCTAAGTTAGCCAAAACAGCTAGCATGCAGTTGAAATGTTAGCTAAACTCCAAAATAGCCTAAGAACCTTAATAAATGCCAAAATAGTCCAAAAAGTTACCAGGATGCCATTATAACTTTCAACTTTACTACAGGCTGACTCAATTTAATATAAAGTAACGACTAATCGACTATTAAATTAGTCGTCGACTATTTAGTCGACTAATCGTGGCAGCCCTATAAAATGACCCATTAGGCCGGACCGATTCGTGTTGCTCCCCCATTGGTTGTAGGTCCATAGAAAAAATAGAATGGACCAGTTGGGGCGGAGCTACTGTCGTCATACAATGAAATTTGTTGGTTGGCTGAAATTGTCCGACCAACACTTTTGTCGACTCAAAATCCAAGCCGAAAGTGGCCGAATGCTCAGTAGAAAGGAGGGATTATATGCCATGACACGTATGTCTTGTATTTCTGGTCATTTTATTTCTATTGACCGGTCAGATCCAACAGATTTTTTCAATAGACCAAATCAAAAAAACTTGCAGGAAATGAAGTATGGCTGTGTCATGCGTTGAGGTTGTGGAGCTCCTGGAGTTCATCCCCTCACTCCTTCAAGGCCGCGCTGCTGCTCTGACCCTGAATATGTTTACATGGAAGTTGATAAAATTGGAGGAATGCTGCGTGGAACGCTGCATCCACGTCAGAGCGAGGCACGGATCATGCTCCTCCTGACTCACCCCTCCCAATATTTTCATGCAGGGAAAATCTAATTTAGCATCAAGGACGCAGCAGAAATTGCCCCTCCGGTTTTTTTTTATTCTCACGATGCGAATCGCTTTTTTGTGTCATTAATATAAATTAACGAATGTGCTCCTGATATCATTTCCTAAGAAAACATTTTTTATTTCTTTCATTGTTCTTCTCTGCTTTGTTTTTGTCATCCTGTCCAGCGCTGGCTGACCCCCCCGGGTCTTCCTTTGGGCCGATCCTGCGCTTTATCTCAAGCCTAATTATTTCGATTTGCCTTCTTGTAGATGGATGAAGGTTTGCTCGATTGCTGCCCGCATCCTTCTGTTGCCTGGGTGCCTAATCGCTCACTGAAAGATATAATCGTCTGCCGCTCTTTGAAATATTCTCTCTGCCAAACCAAGAGGGAATCATGATCTCTCCTCTGCTGCAATTCTGAAAGAAAATACAGACTTTTTTTCCCGTTATGTTGTCCAAGGAATAAACGGTGACCTTTAGCGATGGCACATTATAGATCTGAAGGACAGTAATGACATTTCGCACAGGGCCTCTGGAAGCGCACGCATCCTCCCGGCTCTGTTCTCTCCTTCCCGACCCTCCGTCTTTGATGAGAAAGTCGTTCTAGGTTTAAAAATTAAAGACATGCTCAGTTAAGATGCCGAAGAGGAAGTGCCACTGTGAAAACATGATAGCTAAATGTGGGTGATTAAGCGCTGATCCATGTTTAATGAGCACACTGCGGCGACAACTCTGTTTTTAAACCTCTCGTCTGAGACAGACTAAGCTCAATTGATCTGGTGTGATTCATTTGCTGCTGGGTGTCTTTCTTTCTCTCTTGCTTGGATCCATACCTCCATTTACCTCATGATCCAACAACTACCCGGCTCTATCTCTGCACCGCAGCCTATGCACAGCTCTCCGTCGGGCTGATAAAACACAAAGGTTATCCCTCCAACCTGTATCGATTGAGCATTGTTAGCCTCCTGAGTGGATGCTGTGAGGGAAATCTTAATCAGACTTTGATAACACTCCTGGTCACTTTGATTTTGGGGAAAAAAAATAACTTATCTTTCCTTGTGTGGCAGTGATGGAGGCTCCTGAATTTAAATGTATTCACATATTTTGCTTTTGTTCAAATCCTGATACGATCCGTTTTCTTCCCAGCCTTAATTTATTGGTTTGGTTAAGAGTCGGGCTGATTTTTTTTTTTTTTTTTAACAGGTTTGCTGATAAAGATAAACCAATAATTTATGTTTTTTTCTTTTTTTTTACTTTTTAACTTTGAAGCTTTTGTTCCAGTGTTCACATTCTATTGACTATCATAACTCTTCAACAGTTTGTGCAATAATGTAATTCCAGTGAATTCTCAATTGGAGAAAATCAGCCTTACGCTGATATGTAACACTTTACAATAGTGATGTTCTAATGCATCGACGCAAATTTACTGATTCTGAATCAGCTGATTCGCATACGCATAAACAGTCAATAAGTTACAGTAGGCCAAATAGTGATTGTTATATAGCTGTCACCAGCCACGTCTCCTGTGTTAAAGGGTAATAAAGTGGCCCACCTTGTTCAGTTTGTATAACTAAATGTGTTCTAAGTTTTTATCCAACCAAGCAAAACTGGTTTCTGATTGGGAACTTGAACAATAAATCAATTGAACCTCACCAAATAGTAAATTGAATGAAAACAAATCAAATGGATTCATTGTTTTGGCTGTAAATCCCAGCTTGGTGCAGAGTTTGAATGGAATGTTTTTGCAACCAGCTAATTTGAGTAATGTAAGTTATCTTATTTTTTGGAATATAAATCAAACATTTTGATAGTTTGGCCAGGGGTGGGACTTGCCTGTTTATTTATTTATTTATTTATTTATTTTTTTATTCTAAAATAAATAGTAACAGGCACTTGAGGGCACTATATCTGTGTAACGGCATTTGTTCTGACAGGAACGCAGACGAAGAAGTGTCAGTCTTCTACCGAGCTTTGCGGAATTGTTTCAAAGCAACACAAACGAAAGTGAAATTAAAGGGGCTATACCATGAAAAGTCAACTTTTTGAGCTTTTAAGTACTTTTACTGTTCATTCCTCACTATAAAGTGGTATTTTGATCCCTTCCTTACAATATCTGACTAATTCTCTAAAAACCTGCGCTCTCAACAGCAGCCCCTCCCATACACACGAAATGAGCAGGTCCTCACATGCTGATGTCACAGAGTGAGACAGCCCCTTTCAGGAAGAGTCTGCTCCGCCCCCAGGCTAACACAAACTTTCTCCACAAAGCTACCAGCTCGAGCTAGCAGTGATCAGCTTGCTAGTATATTTCATAAATAATTAGTTTTTAGTGCCTCAGAGGTAATATATGATCATTTATATGGGTGTAGTTTACTCTGAAAGACTTAAGAAAATCATGATATGAGTTTACTTGACATGTTCTTTATGCTATTGCCATCTGAATATTTGTGCAAATGCTGTGCTGATATGCCTGAGTCCTCCTAAGCTTCAGAAGCTAAAAAAGCATCCATGTTTCTACAGTAGTAAGCCGTGCAGATATTCAGTTTATTATTGTTAGTATTATGAATTGCCTTTCAAGATAAAATGTTAATTTCTTGCTCTTGTTATATTTTGTTAAATCATTTTGTTCCAAAACTGTGATCTATTTATTATTTTTATTTCTTTATCACGCTTGTTTTAGATACTGCAACTTATACATGGTCAAAAAAAAATCAGGACATTGATTGTCTTTTTTTATTCTACTGTTTGAGCTCCACCAAACAGTGGTGAATCTCAATATAGAGATGCAAAGTTTGGAATATTGGCCAAAACGAGTTAAAAAATATTGATATATTTATATATATTTATTCTTTCAAACAGTGAAAATTAGAGCTGTCAGGCGATTAAAATTCTTAATCGCGATTAATCGCATTTTGTCCAGAGTTAACTCGCGATTAA
>NC_050512.1:25831524-25841077 GCF_002922805.2 Oryzias melastigma
AAATTCACCCAAAAAGCCACAAACTGTTCAAAGTTACTGGTTTGAAGACCTGAAGCCTTGCACCACTCTATCCTAATAAAAACTGCAACAAGCTTCAAAGTGGTAACAAAACAGCTTTTTCTCCAGAACCTGTTCTTTGTGGAAAAGAGGCAATTTTGTGAAGCAAAAAATGTGATAAATGTGCTACATTTGAAAGGACGTAACATTCCTCAGTCATTCAAAAGAAAGCAGGAGAAATTTCTGAAGTCCTGACTGAGCGAATGAAGCGGTCTCACTGCAAAATGATGGAGTATGATTACTGTTTAAAAACTTTAAATTACACTTGACAACCCCCGAAGACCCCTGCAGATATCAGGAGGCGCTGCCATTACACCGTTGCAGGTAATGGATGGAAAGATCGGCCAGCCCAGGCCAATGAGAAAGCCAGATTGAGAAAGTGTTGCCTGTTTATTGGTACTTAATGAAAAACAATTTATCTAAATCACCACCAGGGAGAGTTCCTGGTTAAAGCTGTGAAAAGAGGGCTGGCCTTTCTGTCAGTGACAAATGCGCTGCTGTTTTTTCCAATTCAAATAAAATTGACGAGCGAAAACAGCCATTCCGTCCGTGAGCAAATTTGTTACCCGCCGTTCCGCTGCACGGTCACGCTGGAGGCTCAGGAGCCGAGCTCGAACCCACAGAAGAGACTCCGTCCTGACAGACAAACATTCAGCCGTCCATCTTAATGATGACTGAAACTACGAGCTTAAAGGTTTTAACAAACCCACTGAGTTTGATCACCCAGCCCTGCCTCTCCATCAGACAAGTCAGGAGCCTTGAGCTCTTTTTTTTATTGCTTTTGCACGCGTGTCGCTTTATTAAACCGGTTTCAGCTGTAATTACAAACAGCAGTTAGAAGACACCTCTGTGCTCCAATCCTGTATCAGGGGAGAGCTGAAACAGCTGATGGGAGAAGTTAAAGTAAATAATGATGGAGAAAGGCCAAAATCTAATGACTCTGATGAATTTGGCAAATTAACAAGAACTACAGCAGTCTGAGCCTGAGGACTGATGCTACTGTTTAACATACTCCTCACTGTATAGGCGGAGATATAATTAGTGGTTAATTATCCATCAAAAAAAGTAAAAAACAGGGTTTGAAAGACCGAAGTCAACTCCTTTGTTAAATTGAATGAATGAATGAATTAATTAATGAAATTGTTTATTTCAAGCAATCAGGTAATACATGAAGTAATCACATATTACATAATCAGTCATAAGTAGATCGCTTGAAAGGGAGTGGGAGGAAGCGAACTTGTATAATCCCACCCTAGTTCGACCATACCATTTTATTCACATGAATTATCAGCATCAAGTTCAGGACTTGTCAGATATTTATACCCTACAATCATGGACTCAGGTTTTTAAAGATCCTAAAGATCAATGATGTAATTAATTTACTAGCCCTGAACACCAAAAAAAAGACATTATCCTTTGCTAAAAAAAAAAAAAAAGTTCAATCAAATTTTATAAAAAGAACAAGCTCACAAATTTAGTTCATTTCTAGATCTTGACATTTCGTGGTCATTGTTTTAGTCATTTTATATGTCTTACATGCGCATGATTTTGAACTTCAAGTTATTTTTGACTGAGATTTGACCAGAAAGGGATTGCTAACTCAATGGGTGGAGAGTTACGCTGGAGAAAATCATAAAATGAGGACTATTAGATATTTGTAAAAATTGACTGCAGAATTGTTATAATTAGAAAATCCCACTTGTAATTTGTTATTTAATTTATTTCAGAGAACGGCTGAGGTGCGTACATCGGTCCATGTTCTGAAACAATTTCAACATAGATGGTTTTTGCATTAGTGTTGCTAAAAAGAAAATTATTAAGTCTTTAAAATGGGCAACACATTGTGACTGTCTTCTGTGTGCAGTCTGCAAGGAAGGACAGTTGCTCACCACCTGGTATCTCAAATAACTTCCATCTGATTTATGCATAATCTTCAAAATACCAGACATTACCCAAAAATCAAGATCTAGGTCAGATAGTGGGTGTGGAAGTAAATAGGTTGAGTGTAAATCTAATTTCTCTGTTTCAAAATTAAAAAAAGTAAAGATAAAATCGCTAGAACACTAATATACCTCAGCTGGATGTTTTTTTAAAAGGTAGAGAGCAAATTATTTTTTTTATACCTGCCTGTGGTGTGACAGTATGTTTATTCAATGAGCCAAACAACAACCATTTTCCCATTGGATTATAAAAAACATGATGTCAATTCAAGAAGTCATGAATAAAACAAAGCTCGTTTGTCAAGTTTATCATACTCTGTCTCATAATCCAATAAATATAAGAGACAATATTCTCTAAAAGATAAGCATTTGCTAAAAGTATATTACATCCACTTATAATACCTTTTTTTTTTTGCTCTGCAAACTTCCTGCAAGTATTCTATCTGCCCCCACAAAGACTCCAGATGTCATTAGCTGAAAGAAATATGCATTGTGGAATTCATCCTTTTATTGAATTCTGTAATAACTGTGACGGCTCTAACAGAAATAATCCAAGCATGAAATTACGACTTGTTCGACTGTGGAGCTCCTCAATCTGAATTTAAAGTTTTACTGTGTAAAGAAAGGCCGTGGTTGAGTGAGACTGATAAGATCTGAGACACGGTGAGCTCAGATTTGTGTTTGTGAACCTTCTTTCCTCAGATTATGGTGTTGACCGATCCGGAGTTCGAGAGCAGCGTCCTCATCAGTACCGACGAAGGAGCCAGCTTCCAGAAGTTCCGCCTCTCCTTCTTCGTCCTGAGCCTTTTGTTCCACCCCACAGAGGAGGACTGGGCTTTGGCTTACAGCCATGACCAGAAGGTGAGACTGAGCGTTTATTCCTGTCGTCTGTCTGCAATATCACACGTTCACTGGATTCTGTAGCTTAAAAGCTGACTGTCAGACATCAGAACTGGCAATTGTTGGAGGAGGGAAGGAGTCACACTCAACATACCCTTAAGAATCTTCTATAAGACATAATTTTCATTTGTTCACTTAAAGGAAAATAATTTTTTTAAACATTTACTGTAGCCTAGAAGTGACCTGAGTGACCCCTGTCTCCTCACACTCCAAACAGGAAGTACCCGCCAGCTTCAAGAAGCCAAAATCTCATATTACTTAGTCATTTTGTTTGTCAAAATAACCAATTTTGCTTTGCTAGCTTTTTATTTTAACATGTTCTTGCTAATCCTTATTTTTTCCTATTTTTATTTCATGTAATTTAAGATATAAACTGGCTAATTAGATGCCTCAAAACAAAGTGGGATTTCTGCTTCCAACATGGCAACTGATTTGACTTCATTTCATTGGAGCCAAAAACAAGTTATTTTGTATGAGTGACATCGCACGCACTCAGTCCAGTTCTCATATACAGTCGATGTCTTGAATCAGGAGCATTGGTTCTGGTTTTTCGAGTGTGCTGCTCTGTCAGGATGGTATTTGAATACTTTCGAATACCCGTGGAAACTACTAAAAATATCATCTAATTAGTTTTTTCTCAGTTTAATCCAGATTTTGTTCATTGTGCTACTCTAATATGCAATTGAATAATTTGTTCACTTTGATAAACAAGCAATTCCACATGTACATGAGAGTTCTTGTTTGTCCATTCCAGCCTGTTCCTGATGAGCTATATTACTGCCCATGGTGATCCACCCCAATACAGTAGGGGGCAGTGTACATCTTTTGCTAAATTATGCTTCAGCGTGTTTCAGCAATCCTTTTTCCATCTGAGTTTACTAAAGTGTTTTCTGGTCAACCTATGAAACCTAACTACCTTGTATGACTAAGGCTGGATATGTGCCAGAACATGCCCCAAACTCAACTTAAATCTTCCTGCATATATCCTTGATTGTATTATTTTTTACATCTTGTATTTTTGCAAGGTACTACTACAGTATACATGCTACAAGTTCCCTTTTGATTATTTCTGGCAAATCAAACGGTTCTTCTCATCTTGTGGATTTTACAGCATTATTGACTTTGTGCTGACTGTGCGTATGACAAATAAAACTTCATTCAGTCATTGGAGCGCTGGAACATCCTGCCCACAGCCCGAATTAGCCATACTTTGGGATCAAAGGCGTTCAAGTACAGTACAGATTTTCAGGTGTGAATGCATTCTAATGTGCAAATCTTTTCAGTCATTTCTTGTCCAGAGCTACCACAGCTCACAAGGTGCTCCACTGAGGATAGAGTTCCTCTAAAAAACATTGTGGTGAGTTTCTATAATTGTTGTAGTAATTGGGGAATTTGTTTTGTAGATCTTTTATTTTGGATTTGATGCAGTCAACTTGCTTAAAACCAGCTCAGTGGCCTTGTGGTAGAGTGTCCGCCCTGTAACTGGAATGTTATGAGTTAGAATCCACTGCTGAGTCACACCAAAGATCTTCAATGGGACCTTTTGTTAGGTTGCCATTCTGCTTGACACACAGCATTAAGGGATTGAATTGGAGGATTACCCTGCGGTACCCTGTGTCTGCAGCTTGCTGTTCCCCAGGTGTGTGACAGCTAATCGAAATTTAACTTTAAGCAAATGTTTGTGCAGAACGCTAAGGTTTGGACCTTGTAAAAAAATAAAATAAAATCCTCAGAAAAATATTTCTTCAGCTGAAAAAGTTCCCTTTCATAGAAAGGTTTTTTTGCAGTTAAATAGCTAAAACAAAACAATATGTAATGAAAGCTCTTTGGAATGCCAGTAGTTTGCCACTAAAAATAAAAAAATAAAAATTTTCAGGAAGAATTTTCAATTCATACCTGCATTTTTGACATCAACAAGTATTTGGACATGTCAGCTTTAGTGTCTGGAGCAAAACCCAGGCTTATAGCATTTACTCCAAAACCATATTCATAAAGTATTTCAGATCTCTTTTGGGCATTTAGATAAAGAGAACCTCCCAAACACTGACTTTGGTGATTTAGTTTTGACCGAAGGAGACTTCCGAAAAAAATTCTCTATCTTTTATTCTATGTATCTATTGACATTTTTAACATAGCAGAAAAAAAAATAATACAATATGTGTAAAAATGTTATGCTTGCATCACAAACCAACTATTGTGAGATTATTTTTGTTTTCTGAAGCAAGTGATTAAGCTTTGAGGAAAGACCTTGCAAAACAAAGAAGCAGTGTCACAGATCAAGAGTCTGATCTTGTTTAACATGGACCAAAGCCAGGTTTTTATAAAGGACCCCTTTTGAAATGACATTCACCATTTGGCAAGGCAAGGCCAGATCATTTGTATAGCACATTTCATGTACAGAGACAATTCAGTGCTTTACATAAAACATTAAAAGAAACAATCAAGAGAAACCGTAAAAGTGTGATCATTAAAATACTATTTGTAGAAAGTTAAAAAGAATTTAATTTAAGTCAAGCATTGATAACCAGCAGGAATGTAAACGTTTGAATATATACTAGTCAAATGCAGCTGAGAACAGGTGGGTCTTTAACCTGGAGCAAAGAAGCTGAATGCAGCTTCTCTCTTTAGTTCTGACTCTAGGAACTGATAAAAGACCGGATCCAGATGAGCAGAGAGGTCTGGCTGGTACATACTGGGTCAGGAGGTCAGTCATGTATTTTGGTGCTAAACCATTCAAAGCTTTATAAAGCAGTAACAGAATGTTAAAGTCTCTGGCAGACATGTAACCAGTGTAAAGACCTCAGAACTGGACTTATGTGGTCTACTTTCTTGGTCCTTGTGAGAACCCGAGCAGCAGAGTTCTGAATAAGCTGCAGTTTCCTGATGGATTTTTTTGGTAGTCCTGTAAAAACACTGTTACAGTAATCAAGTCGACTAAAGATGAAAGCATGCACTAGTTTCTCCAGGTCCTACTTAGACATTACATCTTTAATTCTTGTGTAGTTTTGAAATGATAGTAGCCTAATTTTGTGACTCCCTTAATGTGTTTGTCAAAATCTGTGTCCATCAATACACCCAAGTTTCTGGCCTGGTTGGTAGTATTTAGAAAAATAGATTGAAGCTCTGTAGTGACGTCTAACCCCTATTCTTTAGCCCTAAAAACAATAACCTCAGTTTTGCTTTTGTTTAACTGAAGTAAGCTGGTGCACATCCAGTCATTAATGTCTGTACAGGCCTCGGTCTCCTGGTGTCAGTCTAATATATATCTGTGTGTCATCTGCATAGCTATGGTAACTAATGTTGTTGTTCTTTCTTCCTGGGCCAGTGGGAGCATGTAGATGTTAATTAGAAGTGGCCCCAGGATGGAGCCTTGGAGCACTCCACATGTAATTTCTGTCAGCTTTGATAAGAAGTTACCAATTGACACAAAATATTTCCTGTTTTTCAAGAACATTTTGAATTTAGTACTGGCCCAAATAAACCCAATGTTTTCCAGTCGTTTGACTTTGACTTGTTTGAGTTGTTAAGCATAGTATATCTATACGTCCTTTCTATACTATATCTAAGGCTGCAGTGAGATCCAAAAAAATTAGCACTGACATATTCCCACCGTTTATATTCACACGTATATCATTAGCAGTGGCGGGCCGTGCATTTCACACCCAGGCCTTCAGTAGTGCTCCATCTGAATCAATCCAACCCTCATTAACTATTTTATGGCAATAAAACTTCTAGTGCAGGTACAACTGCCACACACACACCAAAAGCATCAACAATAACCTGATAAAATTTCAATATTATGTAGGGAGATAGCAAAATTTTACTCACCAAAAATCCAGATTATTTAAACACAAAATCCATCCTTTCTTTCCTCAAGATTTCAATCACTCTGTCGTGCAGAATTCATGCGTTTCGCAGATAGAAAGTGTTCCGTGGCTGTGATAAGCTGGAAAAAGCTGCATGCGAGAAATGTTCTGGTATTCCTGAAGCCTCTTGTGGTCCAGAAGGGAGACAAAAATCAGTTTTTATGATCTTGAAATCTGATCTGTGTCTGGAAAATAATATTGTCGTAGTGCGCGCGAGGATTTCCTCGTATCAGCTTCACTCCCGCTCAACGGAGTCACGGAACTCCTTTACCCGTGCCAGACAAAACTGTGCCACAACTTTACCCAGACATTCATTTTCCACCAAAAATCAGACGATGAGACGCTTTCCACTGGTAACATCTTCAAACCTGACACGCCGCTCCTCGGCACCTGTGTCCGTCACATAACGCAGAACCAGAGCGAGCTGCGAGCTGTCCAATCAAAGCTCGTGAAAATGATGACGTTTCCGTGCGCCTGCTAGCTGGCCTTCGTATCGCCTACTCCAAATCTGATTGGTTGAAGCAACAGTTTGGTCGACAATTATTTTATGCTACAGGGCCCGCAGAACTGATTGTGAAGGCCTCCGGGCAGATTTCTTTGACCCTAGCAACAAATGGTGCTGCAATGTGATTGGTTAATGCTTAAATAGGAAAATACACGTCTGGAAGCAGCGCAACCAGGGAGACAGCAATGAAAGGACGAAGACAGAGCATTTGGAATTATAGAATACGTATTCACGGAAATAAATAATAATTAATATCAGTCTGTGATTCAGATATTTTTAGGCCAGCAGAGAAGGCCTTGCAGGCCCTGACGGCCCGCCACTGATCATTAGTCACTTTGGTTAGATAAAACAACCTTTCCAATTATCTTACTTCCAAATGGCAGGTTTGATGTAGGCTCCAAGTTTTGTTTTGCTGCTCCTTTCTGCCCCTTTTTGAAATAAAGTGCCACAAAAGTGAAAGAGCTGCTGGTGCCCAAAGGTGACTCCAAGTTTCTGTTCCTTATCAAGGATTCATCTTCACTGCTCTTTGTCACACAGTTTGAAGCTCTACACCTCCTTCTCACGCAGAGCTCTGAGATTGGACGCTGCAAACCATTAAGGTCAGTGACACTGATCTGAGAGCCAGCGCTGCAGGGGGGGGTCCCGGTGCACGAGGGCCGTGATTGGTGAACAGGGGAGGCTCCATCAATCCAGTAAAAGAGCTAAGCTTTGAAAAGCTTCTCACAGCATGGAGCAGAGTTCATTTATTCTCTCTTGCAGAGGAGAACAAAGACGGTTCAGTTTGAGCCAAACATCTTTATACATCTTCACTCAAAACACGTTCAAATATGGTGAAAGAGGAACAATGAATACAGTTAAATAATTGGTTAAGATATTTTCTTAGTTGCTATTTTTCTGTTTCATGCATCTTTGACACACAAATGATACAAAAAACACAAAAGTTTCCTGTAAGCATGACAATTCTTAGCTTTTCTTTTTTTATGGTTTTAGTTCTAATCTACTAACCGTTTGGATATTTACCACTTCAGCACCAGATCTTTAGCTCTTCCACTGACGTTCTTTGAACTACTGTATGCATATGAGAATTATGCTTTTGGTGTTTTTAACATATTCATTTTCCGTATGATTGAAGTCATATGTAAAGAAAATTAAGATGTTTCTGAGTGTTCTTTGTTCTAAATGTTCTGAATCAGGAGCAGACGAAAAACATGTACAGCTACAAAAGTTTGTAGCAGGTGCTACAATCGGTAGGCAACAAGCTCCCTGCTCCACTGAATCCACTTTAGACTAATAGACCCATACACGTCTTTGTTTTCCTCGTCCGAGCTGGCATCTAGCTCAAAACTACTGTTATGCTATGCTGGAAAGGGTCTGTAATCTAGCTGGAGAACAGATGGATGATGAGAAGTGGAGGTGGGCTTACTTTGCACCAACAGTCCTACCCACAACTTAAAGGTGAATCTCTAATTAACTCTGCCGCTCTGCAGAAACTATGTCCTAGAAAACGACGCAGGATTTGATTAGGGCTAAAATCAAAATTAAAAAACCTATTGTAATGCTGGTAGAATAGATCATAAGAGAATTAGAGTGTGACTTTAATGCTTTGTTACAATATACACCAATTTATGCTAGTAAATGTTACTATTAGGGCTGGAAATCGATTAAAATATTTAACTAATTAATCGCAAACCTGGATTGTTTTGTTACAGTATTCGCAGAACTTTTTTTTAATTAATTAATTATATTAATCCCACTTTTGGATTGTGATTAATCACAATTAATTGCAATCTTTTACTAGGTAGATGTTAAATGACAATATGTAGATTTTGAACAAAAAAAGCCCAGAAAGGAAAATCTCCCTTTATTTCTATTGTCTGAGATTAATTTGTGCTAATAAATATTAAAGCATTGACTCTTTTTGATGAATCTCATAGGTTAATGAGTTAACGTTCACAGCCCTAGTTACTTTATGTTAGTAACCACTTTCATTGCGTCACAATCTGTTATATTGACGTTATTTGTGAAGAAGAGTTACAGTAATTCTAATGGCGTCACCAGCATCAGCTCCAGTGTTACAGGGTTCAATAACTTCATTTTGAGCCCGGCACCAGACTGGCGACCGATTTGAGGTGTGGGCTACCTTACCTAAGAAGGAAAAAAGCAACTTAATTGAGTTGCCTGAAGTCTCTAATCAGATATTCATGTTTACATGTGTGCTATCTACTGCAGGTTAGAATCGGATGTATCAAAAGCACAGAGCATGTTTTTCCTAAACATATTTTTCC
>NC_050512.1:25841148-25872143 GCF_002922805.2 Oryzias melastigma
CTCCAGTGTTACAGGGTTCAATAACTTCATTTTGAGCCCGGCACCAGACTGGCAACCGATTTGAGGTGTGGGCTACCTTACCTAAGAAGGAAAAAAACAACTTAACTGAGTTGCCTGAAGTCTCTAATCAGATATTCATGTTTACATGTGTGCTATCTACTGCAGGTTATAATCGGATGTATCAAAAGCACAGAGCATGTTTTTCCTAAACATATTTTTCCAATATATATATATATTGTTTCTTTACTTCCACAGCGGTCTTCAGCGATCATTATCTCACCGCAAATATAATAGTCTGACTTGCAATTTATCTTTGTAATTGTCAAAATTTCTTTTTTATCTTTGTGGTTCAAAGTTTCGTCAGGCTTAAATGTATTCAAGTTCCAAGTTCCTGCTTTAGGCTTGGTCTCCTGTTTGGATTCCTGACAGAACGACCTGCCCAGGATCAATTGGAAACAGACTGAAAGTCATTAACCCAAACAGAAGCAAATGACTGAACAAATGTAATGAAATGAAATGAACAAATGAAAACTTGGACCAGGTGTGTGGTGACGGAGGAGGGAAAACAGAACATGACAGGAACACAAAACACGGTCAATGAAAACTTAAGCAAATAAAAGCAGCAATCCTCCCAGACTGACGAGGCGGCGACAGCTGCTTGTTTGATGAGCAAAAATGTCAGTTCATTCATGAGTAAATCTAACACTGAGGCTCTTTTCAGCTGTAAACTCTGCTGAAGGACCCACCGTCTGTCTGTGCAATTACTCATACAATAAAACCAAAACCTGGTCAGCAAAAACACGCACGAATCTGTGCAATTCTCGCTGGGTGTTACACTAAGGCTGTTTACATTTACACCAAATATCTGATCCTCATAGGATTTTTTTTGGAGATATTGGAATTATTAGATGGAAATGCAAACAGGATAATCTTATGACCTTAAGAAAAAAGTCTGATAACAAAATCTGGAAAAATCAGAGATAAAAATCTTCCAATCAAGACGTGTGCCCCTTGTGCAGTACAGATGGATGACAGCAGAAACACTTATCTATTTCTACTGGGGTTTATGTTACAGTAGATTTTTTTTCTGTACTATGAGAAATCAAATCTGAGTATCATTAGGAGTGGGTTTTTGCAACTGGAAAGTGGACCTGTGGATAAACTCAATAAAACTCGTCACTCTGTCCCACCCTATTGCCTACTTCCAGAATATTTGGCTATATTTACAATGTATACTTGTTAAACAAAGTAGATATTTTACATTTTGTTTTTTGTTCTTACTTTGACAGCATTTTTTAAAAATAATTTCCAGTCTGGAAATAATAATGTAATATTTTCAACCAATACAGTATTTTTGCTTAGCAAAACTACAGTAGATTCCCGCTGAAGCCTGACATGTTTTATTTCTATCAAATTTAGCTTTTTTTTGTTTGTTTTTTCTACTTTCAAACTTCTACTTTTAAGACAGAAAATTGATAATAAACAAATAAATAAAAACAAACCTGGTTTGGATGTTGGTTTGAATTATTTTTTTTCTTTTGCTGCTAAACCCATAAATTTACATCTGTTATGCTCGGCATCCGTGACAGGAAAAGCCGATTTCCCAACGTAAGCAATGCCCCGAGTATGATCCCGTAAACATATCGGTTGGAAAGGAGATGTCAGAGATGTTTTTTTTTTTTTCTCCAAGAGCATGGCAGAGAAAAACAAGTAGGAAGTTTGGATATGGACTCCAAAGATGCAGCAAACGAGTTTTATTCACATGGCAGCAGCTATGCTTCAATCTGCACTAAAACAGTGAAAACAAATCTAAATTCAGGAAAAACTGTCCAAAGTTAAGTAAAAAAAAATAATAAAATGTGTGTATAAGTCGCATCCTTAGACCGATCTCTGCCATGGAACAAGTCCCATCCCACTTTAGAGAAGCTGCCTTGTTATAAGCTTAAACAGAAAACGTAAAATCATCATTGGTTTTTGTCTTGTTTTTTTTGCTGTCCAGTTGTCTTCACTAAAGGAACGGGCCTTTTATTCTTTCTGGACATTCTCATGATTCTCCTGCTCCTTTCCGTACCCTTTTTGGCACGTAAAAACTCAATCACACTTTCAGCAATTTCAGCAATCTTGGTATCAAAACATTCAGCTCATTCAGGATATTACTGCTTGTACCTTTTGTATTTATATACTTAATAGTTTTTGAAATATTGAGCAAAATATGCCCCATATGAAGTGAATGAAAACATTTTCAAATTCTTTAAAAACTTTGTGCACTTTGAAACCATTGTTAACAGTAATTTTTCAATAATTTGGCAAAAAGCTGTTATATTAGCATTATTCTAGCTCGTTTTGGTAATCTGACATATTCTGAAGTTTTTTATGCTAATTTTATCTAATATTTTAACAAATATGCTAACGTTTTTTTGGCTAATTTGTTATCTACTGAGGTGTGTTAGGCTACTTTAAATTTAATGAATATTTTAGTAACGTTAACGGTTTTGATAAATTTTACTGAGAATTTTTAGGCTTTTGTGGAGCTAGAATTTTTGCAATGTGTTAGATTTTTATCAATGCACTAGCTTTTCAGGATAATTCAACTAAGATTTTTGTTATAGTTTAGAGTTTAGCTTATATTTAAGCGACAAACACGTTTTTGGAAAATTGGGGTGTATGGAGGATTTTTAAGCAAACCTACTATTTTCAGAAATTTTGGCCAACTTCAGAGGTTTCATAGTTATTTAGCTAAATTTCAAGTCTTTTAGCAAGTTATGCATTTTCAGCTAATCCCTTCAAGTGTCAGAGTAAATTTCTTCACCATTTTCAGCAACCAGATTTAGCAAATAGCATTCACAACTTTTCGAGTTCGCTGTTGTTTTTCTCAAGTGTATTTGTTCTGCCTCCTGTTCTTTTGTCTGGTTATGGCTGACTTTTTTGATTCCACAAACCTGCAGAAGGACCAACTTATGTCTATTAAAATCCTCGTCTTCTCCTAAACTAAACTATTTCTTGAAAAGGAGATGGGAAGCAAACAAAAGTAGGACCTACACTTATTTCATGTAGTTTTGGTTCTATTAGGACTTTGTTCATTCTATATTTCTTTGGGTGCATGTTTAATGCTTTTTTCACATGTTTAGCCTGGTCCACTTAACCAGGGAGTGGTGCCAATTGTCCTCTAAGTAGTTGGTAGGAAATAAAGGCTGGGTGATTGAAGGAGTCAAGAGCTCACAACAGTCAGTCAGAAACAAAAGAGTTATCCTGCAGGGTTTTTTTCTGCTGAAGTGTCTTTGCATGAGCTCCGTCTGGAAGTTCTGTAACCTGCTACCTGAAATCCAGGGAGACTTGCAACAAATGGAAAACGTGTTGAAAGCCCTGAAGACTGCTGCCTCCCAGTAATTCACTCGCTTCTGCTTACCGCTCACCTTTGACCCTCTGTTTCATCCGGGCTTGAGTGTTTAGCGACAGGCAGTGACAACCCTTTTAGCAGCTAACTCAAGAACCTCAGTGTTGAGTTTCACCTGACCGTCTCTGGTGCAGTAGGAATGTGAGAATTAAACTTTTTTTTCTTTAAACTGTAGGCAGAAAAACTGTAGAAATAGATTTGGGAAAGCTGACAAACTGGACACAGATCTACGTTACACCATTTTTTTATTGTTTATTGAAAAACAAGACAAAACAAAAAAAAAACGATTATACAAAGTAGGCACGCGCATATGTGTAGTTTAGGAAGGGCCGGCCCTGGGCTGCATGGCGCCTTAGACTAAACACGATTTTTAAAATGTTGTTACACAGAATGAATGGTGTTTTAAACAGTTACTAAGGAAAAATGCTATTTGGTGCCCTCTCCAGCAGATGGCGTCCTAGGCGGCCGCCTAGGTCACTAATGCCCAGGGCCAGCCCTGAGCTTAGGCCCCGGAACTTTCTGCCAGACCAGCCGTTTGGTCTGAGCATGAGGCTGCAGCGTTCTCTCCTTCTTAGAATGAGTGGAAGTAGATTGGTAGGTAGTATACATGCAAGCACATCTAGTGATATTGTAGTCCACCACGTCAGGTTTTTCAGATAAGTTAGTTGTTGTCTAATTTTGCTACTAGTCGACTACTGTTGATGTATTGTCCATCTTCTAAAAGTTGAATGAGAAAATAACAATTGGCTGTTTTTTCGTTTTCAACCCTCTGTGTCCAAGAATTGAACAATGGAACATGAGATCACATGACCGAATTTACCAAGTTGATACCAACCAATGTCTACAAACATACAGGACCAGATTTCTGTTTTATTTGATATTACAAAAAATAATATTAATTTAATGCAAAATTTGTGATTTAATTCTTGCAGAACCCAAAAACAGATTTAAAAACGCCTGTGGTGATGTGTGAACGCAAGAGTTTTGACTGTGGCGCACTGAAACACGCCGGCGTTTACATAGACTTTTCATTAAAAGTGGTCCCTCGAATGTGTGTTTCGGAGCCCGGTGTGAATGTAGCATTAAGTTTGAGACTAATGGTGGCAACAGCTCCTCTATCTGGTGCTTTATAGTGACATTTTTAGCAGCTGCTGACCTCATCATGAATATATCTGGTGAAAATCTTTTTTATTTTATCTGTATCTCTGTCCTGATTGATTCCCAGATGTCTTCCCAGAACAGTAACATGTTTGGCTGAAATGTCTATTTTCATACTTTTTCTGTTTGATGCTTGTCAGCAGTAGAGATCATTTTCTTTTCTGTTTTGCTTGTAGTCTGTGGTACACTCAGTAATCTGGAAAAAGTAAGTAGTTTTCCTTGTATTGAGCTCACCGGGCAAAGATGTGTTTGAGATTGAAATCTCTGAGTCACAATACTATTTAAATGAGGAACAAAAATGTAAATGTTTTCTAAAAAGCACTAAAATGATTGGACTGCAGTGTAGTTATGTCCTTCAGCTGCTGCATCCATCACACAAATCACAGGGAATCATCAAAATACAAAGATGTTTTTGTCACTAAAAATCAGTGGACATTTAAATGTCGCTGCGGATTTAAAAGAGGTGGTATACACATGTCCAAAGCTCTGCGCTGCCTGCACTAGCTGTTCCATAAAACAGTTTAATTTGTGCAACAGCAATATGTACATGTTTTCTTTTTCTTTACCTCTTGACTCTTAATATTTTTTTCTAAGTTTCTTGTGTTTGCACTAAAATAATACCCTTTTCTGTCTGTGACCTTCTGTAAAATAGAAGAACATCAAAACAAAAAAAAAATATTGCACAATTAAGCAATAAAATTGCCTATTAATGGACTTTAGCATGTTGGCTGAAATGCATAAAGATCAATTATGAAGACATAAACATTACTGTTTTTTTTTTTTACCCCCATTGGCAATTTTTTTTTAAAAAGGTAAAAATGAAAAAAAAAAGTCACCAGTGTCAGAATATAATATATATCAGAATAGAGCTGTGGAAGAACAAGTCTGGAGTATTATTTGAATACCTCAATTCTTGAAAGTGTAGTTAGTGTTTTCTTTTTCTGTGTAGGTACATGCACTAATATTGCTTAGCAGCAGTACACTGACGTCCAGTTCAAAACCCGCGTTCAGCACACATACCTGTTCTGAATGTAGCTCTACTTCTGTGTAGTCCTACGGCTCTCCCTGTTTCAGTCAAATATGCATTTTATACTTCAAAGTGAAGTGTAAAAGTGACTCAAACCGAACTGAATCATTCCGAGTGTTTCAGTAGAAATGACTTCCTGGTTACAAACACTGAAGTGGTTCTGAAGTGTCGGATGAGTGTTTCCACTCCTGACCTGATCTTCTGCGCCGCTGAATCTCCAAATATTAATGCTGATCTATGGAGATTTCTTTTTCCTGCTTTCAACTTTCCGTCAAGGATCCTAACTTCACACATCTGTAAAACTTCCAAAATCCGCCTCCTTAGAGCATGAAAATAAATATTGAGATGCAGGTAGAGGAAAAGTTAAAAGAGGAGCCTTGTGCCTTCAGCCAGAGTTCTGGGAAAAACATGAAATAATTCTGATGAATCGCAAAGTAGAAAGTTCTCAGCCCTGTTACATAACTCCAAAACAGCCTCTTCTAATGTTAATTAAAGCAGCCCTGAGCTGGTTACATTATGAATAAGAGTTACCGCGTTTGCTGAATATCAGGCACTCTCGCCTTCCTGTGAAATGGACTCTGAAGATCAATGGCGGTAACAGCTATTGATCTCCGTGATTGAGTACGTGGCAGATGTGAAGGAGGGAAATATATATCAGGCATCAGAGACGGGTCCTGAAGGCCGGCCCGTCTGAGGCTGGTTCAGCTGTGGTGCTGGAGCGCGACGCGTCTTCATTTTGCATTTTCTTTGGCCAAATGGGAGCAAAAAAAAAAAAAAAAATCATAAATATCACCTCTTATCGCGGCCCTCCATGTTGCTGCAGATGAATGTTCTTGCTGTCGCCGAAAGGGATTTGCTTAATTTGACCTGATTTTCTTCCCAGAATGTGTTTCTGACCATCCTCCTTCATAACTTTTTCTTCTCGGGTATTTTTAGATTTAACTCGTTGTGACCTTTGGAGGCTCTTATCTCCTAACTGTGAGTGGTTTGTAAAGAGACAATTACTCACTGATGTAGTCCCAAGTGGTGAGAATGAGGCCAGTGTTGCTTCTGCCAAGCCAGTGAGTTGTGTAAACAGGCAGACTCAGAGGAGCAGCGGAGGGAAGAAGCTCCACAACCCAAATGAGCCGTCTTCCTTTGCCTTAATCTTTCCCTGTCAGAGCAAAGCCTGAGCTTGTTTTCTCTAATTTCCTCTGTGATTTATGACAGCCTGATGGCCTTTAGCCAGTGGAAGCCTTTCTGAAGCGTTATTGGCAGCAGTGTTGGCGGCGCGCTGCAGGGACTCCTCCGTGTGATGTTACCTCACATTTACCTGCAGAGATGAGCCGCAGCCCTCGAGCGATGAACTCCAGCCGTAATTACATCCTGTGTGTGTTCTGTGTCATAATCAAATGTTTGCAACCAGAATCAGCAAGAAATCCTGACGTGAAAAGTCTTCGCTGCCATTTTTCCCTCCCGTCTCAGTCACGGATCCCAAATGGTTTGGTTACAACAAAACTTAAATATGACAAACGAAGAATCACTGAAAAAATGAATGAAGACAAGAGGAAGAAAACACTTTTGTTTTGGATTCTTGGGAGAAACAACTGATTGATTGGAAACGGATGCAAAGAAAACTTGAAAACAGAACATAACCAAACACAAAATCCAACCAAAGAAGCCAAACTAAAAAGGGACAAATCCTCGCAGCACTGGGACTAGTATCCAGATACTCTGATGTTTATGATCTCTTCCCAAAAATTCAAGTATAAATATTTGTGATATTCAAGATAGCTAATTTACTATCTTTATTAAACTTCAATTTGTGACAAGTTGGGAATGAGAATGTGTTGCATTGGCTGGAAGTGAAAATTATAGGCTACAATTTACACCCAAAAGTGTTCAGAAAAAAAAAAAAAAAAACTCTTATTCAGGCTTAAAACAGTAACTCTTGGGGACACCAGTTAAATAAAGGTTTTTTTAAGGGATTTGAGGGAACTTCCAGGTCTGATCGTTGATACCTCAAAACTCTTCAAAGCTTTCAAAGCGATGAATACTATTTCTGTGTTTCTAACTGTTTCTGCTCGTATCTGTCATTTTTTGTTGATTCAGATTTTTTGTTCTTCATAAAAAAGTATAAAGATGATTCAATTCAAATATTTTTAATTTGAATACATTCAAAAAACACACATAGCAACAACTCTAACATTTTTAGAATAAAATAAAGAATTGTTGGATCCATGAATCGTTGGTCTTGAGTCATGAATTGAATCGAATCCCCACATATTTAGGTAACGATCTACAACTCTACAGCACCTTCAAGATCACACAAAAATGAGATTATTTTGCGAACACATTTCCGTTTTTTTTTGTTTTTTTTTACTTGTTCTGTCCAACAGCTGAGCAGATAGATAAGAGCTGTAAGCCTCTTGTGTTGGACACATTTTACTGTTACAATGAGATTTATATTTGTATAAACCCCTTTTGTAATTTTGACAAAACTTTATTTAACTTTATTATATCCGTATTATTTTTTTGTTGGACCGTATGGAAAATTCAATACGTTTCCTTAACTATTTCTGAACAGATAATATTTGATCCGTTCGTCACATGAAAACAGGAAATAATTTTATTTCGTTTGATTCCAATCACCCAAAAAGCAGAGAAACCTTCAAAGAAAGCTTCAATTCAGGCAGAGCATCTATTTAAAAACATGAACCAATATGTCAGAAATTGTTTTGCCCCCGCGGTTGTAAAAACGCGCTCACCGTGACTCTTCAGCTCACCTGCTGCTCCAACCAGAGCGCACAAACACTGAGGCGCCGCTTTTCCCCGGAAAACCAGCTGCACAGAGACAAACCTGCGCCTCGGATGAGCGCAGAGAGCTGCTGCTGGTATATCACATGTCAACAGATGCATGTTGAGTTGAACGAGGACGGAAGCTTTCACCGCTCAGTTTGAAGCTCATAAAAAGCCATGGTGGGAATGCGCTGTGTGTTCACAAGGCTTCGTCATTTCATTACTCTGAGACGGCGCTCAGCCGAGCCCAGTGCCAAGTAAACATTTAATTTGTGCCTTTGTATTTCCACTGGAGGATTGGCAATCCATTAAGGCCGGTGCTGCTGTGGAGGGGCGCTTCTGCTGCGGCGGCTCTATTATCGAGCCTGACCCGGAACAGAAGCGGGATTCAACCAGAACTCTGCATGGCACCGGGGCGAAGGATTAATGCCATTAGTCAGGTGATGGATGGCTCCATGAGAAGCAGTAATAACACAATAGATCATGACTAAATGATCATCGAGGGAGCTGTCTGCACAGCTTCATTCTGAGAAAAGACAAAGGACGGAAGATTGGTTTGCAGGGAAGCATAATCAGAGAGGAGAACGTCATAATAATCCTCAAACGTGTTTCTGAAGGTTTTGACCATAATTCCGCTGAAGATCTTATTTTGTTTCTTCTTATTTGAAAAGAGGAGCCCGGCTCAGAAACTACGAAAAACGATGTAAAAGTGCACCGCTGATGGCAGTGGAGGCAGAGTTGGCCGGGACAGATGGACTTCTTCACTCTGAAGGATTAGCTGATGTGTGTTGTCAGTTCGTTGTCAAAGCAGCAGATGGGAGCGCGCTGCCGAGACAACAAGGAGAACATCAACGGAAATAAGGAGGAACTTCTTATTTCTATTGAGTCTGTGGAGTCACATTGAAACCGAGTTCTTCGCTCCAGTGCTCCTCTTCAGCCTCATTTACAAGGAAATGCTTATATTTGAAAACGGCGCAGAGCTGAAGCTCTGCCAGCAGCTGTTCTGTGAGCTCACCGCCAACTGCAAACAAAGCAGAACAGAGAACTGCATCATGTACTCCAACTTTACTTCAAGTTTGGATAAAAAAGTGCCTTCCTCGAAAATGTAAAACAAGATTATGCTTAAAGACCCACTCCAATGAAAATGGAGTTTTGTGGCATTTTTCTCCTGATGAAGAAAATAAACATAAAGAAAACTAGGATAAAAATGACATTTTAGAGTATTTCTTTATTGAAATTGTTGTAAGTCAGAACCAGATGAAAAAACGGGAAAAAAGCTTCTAGCAGTGATGAGGGTGCTAAAGTCGACAGGCTACAAGCTCCCACCTCCGTTCTAATCTGATACATCCACCTGCAGACAAATAGATCCATGAACGTCTTTGTTTTTCTCGTCTGAACTGATATCTAGCTGGATGGCTCCAATATTGTTTGCCATTTTTTTGTGCCGGTAAAAATAGGCCTGATCCGAATACTCCCCTTCTCCCGTCCCCTTAGCTCTTCCCCTTGATTAGAAGTGGCAGTTGAAGTCGAAGTCGTGTCCAGGACTAGTATTTTTTTAAGTTTCACACTCCAAACCGAGGGGTCCAAAGTCCACTATCGCGAGAGTAAACCGCGTCGCGCTAAGAAGCACTTTCCTTCACGTCAATTTGCTCTGAACCACAGAAGTTTACATTTAAATGTAAGTAATGACTTTATGTTGTAGCGTGACCTTTTTAAAGTTATAAAACCGCTGTTGTTTTGGATATTTAAGCGCTGGAAGCTCTGCGCTAATGCTAGTGGATGGGTGATGTTGATGACGTCATCGAACGAAAATCACATCCGAAATATTAGACACTATTTTTTCATCACCTTCCGTTTGGAGCAAGCGTGGAGGGATAAACGAAGGGAGAGGGATAAGGGGAGAATTCGGATCGGGGCTTAGATTAGGAGTGTGAGGGCCAACTCATTCTCACTCAACTGGTCACATATTGATTTGGTTTGTTGATATGCATGTCACGTGTGCAGGAGTCATTTGTCTGCATAGCTGCCCCAGGTGTAAAAGTGAGGGCAGAACAATTGTGGACCCTTGATTTTACAGCCAGCACGTCAAAAAAGGAGGAGTTGGGGACACCCAAAGCATCAAAAAGTGATGTGGAGGGGTCCTTAACCAAACATCAATGTGACAAGTTGGGAGTGAGAACGTGTTGGAGGGGCTGTAAGCTATTGGGAGAGTGTGTAAACAGATGGATGATGGGAAATGGAGGCAGGCTTACTTCAAGCCAACAGTTCTGTCATTTTGATTTTGCTTAAAAATGACACAATCATAATTAAAATATCTGGGCATCCCTGCTCTTAAACCCTCCTTCTTGGAGAGAAAAAGCTCCTAAAAAACCCTGATTCCAAGAAAAAAAAAATAAACCTCAGGCATGTCAACATTCCAAAGTCACATTGTGCGCGTGTGATGCCTGGAGTCCTAACAGAACAGCACAATGTGCTGCTGTCACAGCAAGACTATGATCAATATCCACAGTTTTTATCAGCGTTGACTCATAAAAAAATATTAATCGTTGCATTTTCGTTTAATGAGAAACATGCATTTCCTGCATAAAGAGAGGCAGTGTGTCATGTCACCCTGACATGCTGGCGCGCTAGCTCAAAGCGGAGGATTCACTTCAAGAGTTTGCATTTCTCTCTTTTCTGAACCAACATGGAAAAAACTGTAGAAAGTAAAAGACTTTTTTAAAAGTTACATTTTCTTCAAACATGAAGAATATATATATATATATTGGACCAGGACCTCCACACCACAACCCTTGAAGCGATATGTGTAGTCTGTCCTCCTCTAAAGCATCAAGAAAGCCTCTATATGACCAAGCTGCTACAAGCATTTGAGATGTGAACAGAGAGGCAAAAGTGATGCATATACTGTGTGCTAAGATCACAAATGTCTATGTTCTAAAGATGCTGAAGACAAGAAAGTCACAACCGAGACTGTCGTTACAAGAGTGTGCCTCTTTGGACATTTTACACAGCATGGTGACCACTAAGTATGCCGACTGCCCCAAGAGCCAAACTAACGGGAAACAACGACTGAGAAGACTTGAGCACCGGTGATTAATTTTTAAATCAAAATAGAGAATTTTAAACGCGACATCGAGTGCTTTAACACTGGTCTGTTTGTTCACCTACCCTTCATACTTTAGCAGGTTCTCCCCTTAAGCCTTAGATACAACTGCATTTATGGATGAATACAAAATGTCTTCTGGTAAAGAATAGTCAAGCCGGTTTGGGGCACGCAGGTAGCATGCAGGAAATATTAAAGTCTTAGATTGTTCAGTGAGTCTCTAGCGATGATGTCCTTTTTTTTTTTTCCTATGGGAATGCTGCGGGCTTGTAACAAGCACTAAAACAAGAAGTATGGATGAAAAAAATGAGACAGACAAATTGTGTGGATTTTTCATTTTTTCAACCTCTACAAATCCTGTGCATGGCGGCCTAGGCATAACAGAATCCCCCAACACACACACACCCACCTCCACACCCAAATACCATTGTCCGAAAAAGAAAAAAAAAACAAACACTGTAGCTGCCTGGAACATATTGCAATAATTATTTATTAATTTGAACTACCAAAACTTAAGAATAACCACTTAAGATAAGTGTTAGGTATAATAACACCTGTCCCAAGCCAGGACCCAAACGCCTGCCCTTTGCCACAAAAGGCAGCTGGTCCTACCAATGTACCAACTTTCAGTAATTCTTTTTGAACATTGTGGATATTTTGACAGGCATCTCCAGTGTTTGAGTTTAAAAGGTTAGATAAAAGTGTAACCCTTGTGCTACCCTAGGCACAAGGGTTACACTTTTATCTAACCCTTGTGCTACCCTGGGCATGTTTACATTAAAAGTGGGGTCATTTGGATCTCATAGGAGAGCACGAGAGTTATTGTTAAGGGTTTAAAAAGAATACAAGAAAAAACAAAAACTACTTTGTCGGTTAAATTATTCTTTTCCGACAAAAAAAGGGGTATTTTTTTGACTCCCCTGTGGGTCAACCCCCTATATGGCTGCATATGACTAAGGCCTTAACATTTAAAAAATGGCAATTGAAAAGGTAAAGGTTTGAAAAGTAAAGTTTGGAGCTCTGTTGGGTTCCCAATTACCTGTCAGTTAAAGAGGCTGACATTTGGATATGTGTAATTTTCACCTCTAATACTTTAAAAGCAGCTGATTCAGACACCTCCACTCCACCCAGCTGTCATGAACAAAAATTTAAATAAAGCAAAAGAGTTGATTTCATAACAGAAGAGATGAAAATAAACATACAATCACAGCACACACTTCTCTCTGTGTCTTATACTGTTGTCTTCTTTTTTTAAAAAGTCTAAATCATGTATTGCTTGTTCCTGGAGACACAAACAGTCTTATTTGTGCTTTTATTGACTCTGGTTTTAGTCTGATTCTCTGGGATCCAACACGGAGTTGTAAAGTAGGAGACTGACCTCTCTTTAGTTGGTAAACATCCAGAAATGTCATCTGAAGATGTTTAGAAATCCCTTAGAGTCTCTGACATTTGAACAGGTACGCTGAACTTTGCAGATCCCCACGTTGTCCACCGGGTTTGTTGAAACCAGTGGCCTGTTTTAGTTCTGAACCAAAAAGGAAACATACAGCTATGTGCAGAAGAAGACAGACCTTCTTTAATTATCTCTAAGTATAATAAATAAATTGACAAAACATTCGCTTCTGACCTTAATTTTTCTTTTTGAGATTTTTTATTCAACAGTTTTTCACTTAACCTATGTGGCAATCTGCTCTATGCCCGAGCAAAAGTGTTTACATGTTGTATTTTTCTGAGTGTCATGGGTCACTGGGTAAAGTCTCACATGTCCCAGGAATGAGTGGAAGAAAGGTCGAATCTCCAGGATTATAATTATTTTTTTTTAAACATTGTTCCTATTCAAATTCCTAATTTTTCAGTAATTTTCATGCATGTTTTTAGGATCTTCCTATGTTTTTATCTTCTATTTTGTTAAATTTACCACAGTTAAAAATAAAATAAAACTACTCTAATTGATCATGTTTTGTCATATATTTTGATGTATTTTTTAGGACAAAAACTTTTTATTGGATATATTGAAACCGGTCAAAATTACACGGCAAAAGTAATTGTGTAATTTTTTATGGCATAAGTTTTTCTGGGTTAATGGTGGCGCGGTTTGAACATAGAACCCAAAAACTGGATTAAAAACTTGTGTGGCAACATGTGATCGCGAGAGATTTTAATGCAGAAGCCAGAAATTGGCATATCCGTGCCTTTACTTGTACTTTAAGTTGGAAGGGGTCACTTGAACGCATATTTCTGAGAAAGGGGAACGTAGCATCAGCCTTATTTGTGCCGTCCCCTTTTGCAAAGACTTTGGCTGCATTTTAAGCTCCATAAGAATATAAGTGTGAGACTGTATTTTAGTGATTTCGATGCAATTTGGACACATGCTCACCATTTTTTAATACCAAATATGACATAAATTATTTTATAAACTAATTTGTTGATGACAAATTTATGAATCCACTGCATTCCAATGATGAATAAACTGTTTATTACATTTACAGAACATCTCCATTGCGTGACTTGTTTCTACCATTTTTCGAATGACAAATTGTTCAATCACAATGCATTGTGGTCTATATTCATCATTCTATTAAGCATTAATGTACTCTGGTTTTTCACTGAGATTTTTCCTGGGACTGGATTTTGAAATTGTAGTTTTGGATGATGTCACTTCAAGCCAAAAAGGTGAAAACTACCTTCAGATTAAAAGTTAAAGAAAAAAATGAGGACAGAGGGAAGAATGCAGACTGGGAAATAAAATGAAGTACAAGAATTACAATGAATCATGGCTGTTAAAAAGACCTCATTGACGGCAACATGAATGAAAGACCTGATAAACGTCTGAACTAATTTCCATCTCTTAAATTGTTCAGCTGGATCCCCTACCATGTTTTCCCTGAACGTCTCAGACGTTTTCAGTCACCTTTTCGAAGCGAACCTGCTTGCTTTGATCACGCTGACAGAAGTAAGCATCAGAACTTTGCACATTTCTCTTCTGAGGGCTGATGTGATCATTTATGTCAGTCATTCGTCTCGTGTGTCAGAGGCAGCCGGCAGCAAGATGAATGCAAGGTCTTTTCTCAGCGTTTCTATTCCCGCAAGCTAGCATGGGCGGGTTTTTGGGCCACGGTTACAATTAGAAAAGTCATTTACTTATTACTGTTACAAAGGAAAAAGCTCCATCTGTCTATAAAATGTCTGTCCACGTAACATTTCGAAGCCCAGTCCCAGTTGTTTTATCGTTGAATGGAATGATCACTTTGTTGATGCTTTCATGATTTTTTTTTTTTAAAGAGAGCTTTGGTTTGACTGTTGTTTTGTGTGCACGTAAATGAAAATACAAATCCAAAAATATGTCAGAACTTGTCAAATGAAGAGATATTTTAATCAAAAACAGAAGTCTTGTTTGGGTAAGAATTCAATGGCTTTTTTTGTAGGAAAAAAGCGCAGCCCATTTGTCACCTAAAATCAATTTACTGGTCTTTTATCCTTTCTAAAACCACTAGAAAAACATTTTCTGATCTTTCACCTGAAGGCATCACTTAATTTGAATTCCACACCTCTTTGATATTCTCTATTGTTAAAAAGGTCAAACTTATTATATTATTTGTACATTGTGTTGCTTTTAAAGCCAGTTTAAAAAGCTGCATAATCTTTTCACGTGTTTGACAGTAAAATGGACCACCAGTTTCGCCTGCTGCCATTAAAGTTAATTATAAAATGTTTAATGTAATCCCCTTTATGATGCATGTCATCGACTTGTTGTCTGGCTTTTTCCCGACTGTGTGGGACGTGACCTGATGCCAGGTCACGAGGTCATGCCAGAGTTTTTTTTTTTTTGTCAAACTCACCCCATCTAAAGAAAACTCTATATTAAAGTAGATGTAAGCCAGTGTTCATATTCTTCTCTTCTGAGGAACTTTGTTTTTTATATAAAGAAAAAAACTCAAGAATTGGTAAAACTGTATCCCGTTCAACCAACTATCATGCTAACAATAACATTTGTTAATAAATGAGATTTTATTTCTCCAAAATAAAACTAAAATTAGCACTTTTTCTGGTGCTTGCTCCAAATTGCTAGATTTTAAATACTTTAAAGCTACTTTCACAGTGAGTGAGATTTGGACGTCAAGTGAGTCTTTTTTCAGTGTTTTCAATGTACAGATATGATCAGATGTTCGGCAGCACGTTTTAAGCGCCGGGTGCATCGGTCCGGTAGCGTTTGAGCATGTTGGTGCAATGCAGTTTCAATATCTGAACTTGAAAATGAAGATGCTTCACATCAACCAATGAGGAACTCAGCTTTGGCTCATGATGATATGTTGATGAGTGGGTGGAGTTTAAAAACCACATGGAGGACAATCTGATCGTTCTCTTCCACTATCAAGGTAACAAGAAACGGTCCAATAATTGTATTCTTAAAGTGACTGGATGGCTCAGTTGGCTGTGATTTACTGTAGTGGCGACCCGTGACAGAATAAACCAAGTTTATTGAGCACATTTTTGGACAAGCATTAAGCAGTGCATGATTACGCAGTCATAAAGAGGTGCCAGACAGGATTCGCATTCAGTGTGAACGATAAAAGTCAAGTTATAGCTATGGAAAAAACATTTAATTGAAAAGTATTTTTTCGACAAATTTCATTGCCGTTACAGGTAAGTCATAATAAAACATTCCATGCAAACAAAAACCTTGTTTAACCTCTTAAATGATCCTAAAGTGTACGCCTGTGCTGCATTTGGAAAAGTTCTGCACAATCTAAACTTTTTTTTTCCATTATCGTAAATATATTTTTGCACTGAAAAGCATATTTATTTCTCAGACTGCAGAGTTGCAGCTTTCAGTACCTGCATACTTTTTAACAGGTAATTAACTTGCTGTCCCCAGCGTAAAGACGCTCTTCCCTCGGGGAAATCCTCCTTTCATCAGCACAATCTGCATTAGACAGTCTCTCCAACAAAGCTCAAAGTTGCAAACTCTGGAGTTTTTTTGTTTTTGCGAAAATGCCCTTTAAGTCTTCTCTAATAATCTGGAATCATTTAGTAGTAATGTGTGACACCAAGGAGGAGAGAGAAGGACTTCAGTTAAAGGCAGATCTTCTCTTTTTCACTAATCCCAGATCACCATGGCGACACGAGTCCCTGTTTTCTAAAATAAATCCACCCCAGGTAACATTAAAGCAAATATTTGTGTTGATTAAGGCTGATTATGCAGAATGAATTATTCAGCATGTTCCAAATACTTAATGAGTTCCATTCTTTCTGAATCAGCTGTGCTGGAATTTTTGCTGATGTTTGTGAGGAACTTACCGTAGGAATTATAATTATGGAGTCAAAGTCGTAAAGGTTTTTTCAGTAGACTTTAAAAACTGCAAACTTTTGCTTTATCAAAAAAAGTGCATTTTAAAAGGTTGTGTTTTTACTTTATTCTTTACTTTTGCAATTTTTCATAATTATTTTGCAGTGGCAGAGCTAGAACATTTTATATGGGGGAGGAGGGGGGTGTTGAAGGGTTGGCAAATAAGAACAGTTTTTATTTAATGTTAATTTAATATACATTTTAGGTTTATTTTATTTAGCTTGTTTGCAAAAACTTAAAAAAGCTTGTACTGATGGTTTCTAATCTGTCAAGAATGATACTGATTCAAAATTGGGGGGCAAAGCTTTTAGCTAGGCCCCTCCTTTAGCTCCGCCCCTGTGTTTGTGTTTAAAAACCATCTATTTCATCTAAAAATGTATGGATGGAGGATATCTTTTTTGGGGTACCTTGAGGAATTTATTTTTATGCTACTGGTTAAAGTGTGGAGGTATTTGGATGGATTCTATTATGAATCGTCACCACACAAAAAAGGGAGGAGAAGAAAAAGCATTTATGCTTTAAAAACAGCTGCTTTACCAGGAAAAAACCTGTTTTAACTTTCACTCCCTCTTGAGTCCCATTTCCCTTTGCCGGCCGCCTCCCCCAATGGTAATGAAGGCCTCCGAGCACATAAATCTGGACAGTAAGAGAAGCAAGTGGCTTATCACTATGCAGTCTCCACCTGTCCTCCGAAAGAGCATCCTCAGACGGCCCTCAGGACATGGCAGCACTTGTTTTAATCCAATCTCGTTTCTGTCTTCTCTTCATCACTTTTCGCCGCTTAGCTAATGACATTCTCGTACCATATTGTTGCTTTATGCGTAATGGGGATGAGCTCAATTACTCTTCCGCTCCTCTAACAGTGCGCGTCGAGTTTAATTGACAGAACGGAGGTAATGTTGTTGCAGGATATTGTTCCCTGATGGAGAGCAGATGTCTTCTGGCACCTTCAGGGTTCAACCTCGCTCCAGTCAGGCTTGAGAATTAGCAGGTGATGCATTTATCCAGCTGGATGTTGATCTGAAGATGCTGGGATTGGGTCAGTAAGAGGGTGGGCCACAAAGGGATCAGTTAGCAGAAAATCTGCTTGTAGAATCCATGTTTCATGGAAAAAGAACAACTTAAACCATATTATTGAAGTGACTAAAAAAGCTCCAGGTTAGGTTTGTGAAGTATTGACATTAGTGAGCAACACTCCTCAAAATACTGTTATTCTGAATATCTGCTGATCTTACCTGGCATTGGTAATGGGCAGCAGTTCTTCACGATCCAGTTCTAACAACTCCACTAATGACCTCACATGCATCCTTATGGAGAGTTGACCCAAACGGATCTTGCAGGTTTTTGGATTCATAGACAAGAGCAGCAACAAATTAATGCTGTGTTATGCAGTTCCCTTGACCCTTAAGGGACCTGATTGAAAATGGAGTGTGCAGTCTTGTGTGTGGCAAGTCTAGCATGAAGCATTTTAAGGATAATGTAAATTACACAAACTTGTGATTGTCGCAAACGGGCAGACAACTGGTTCCACGTGCAGCAGGTTTATTAATTCAGACAAGAACTAAGCACAGCTGAAAGTTCACAGAGCTAAATCAGGGTCAGACAGGCAGAGGTCAATCATGGGCATGGGAGCATGAAAGGAGAGACTAGAGTTGTCAGAGTACAGGCGAGGGTCAGGGCAGGCAGCAGACCAGAAGAAGTAGGGTCAAATGGGAACAATAACAAAAACTGGATACCAATAACAAAATTAATACAGTTTATTAAATAAATGGAAAAAAAAGACAAACCAAAAAGGAGTTAGAACAGAGGCCAAAAATAAAATAAGTCATTAAGACTGCTGACCCAGCCATGTAGACTGTTGGATTAAACTGCTCCCTACTAACCTAACCTAAATCTACCAAACGAAAACAAATAAACAAAGCTGCAAATCAAGACTACCAAGGTCGAACCCCAAACTAAAATAACAAAACCCAGCAGTCTAAGATTGATGAGAACAAAATAAACCAGCACTACACCAACTAAAACCCAGCCTGCTGCTGTGCTCCCTGCCTGCCTCTGTCTTAAATAGACAGCAGGTGCTGATTAAGGGACATTGGCCACACCTGCCAGGTGAGCAGAAGGACTGGATGGAAATGTTGCAGCAAGACGTAACAAATTCACTCCTGCATCTCACCCACACCCTTATTTACCCTTGCATGTTACATAAGTGATCGCTACAACCTGTCAGTCAAATCAAGTCTGTAGAAAAAAAAAAAAAAACTGTTCATGAACATTTTCACTCTACAGGTTTAATGACTTTAATATTTTGTGTGGGCCACCTTCATGCCCCATACAGGTGTGCCCATTTTTCACCCGCAGATAGCCCGTATCCACCTTTATTACAAAAAGTCATGTATTTTTTTTTACCTTTCCCCGCTAAATCTATAGTTGTTCTGAGTTCGCCTCCTTCCTGTATTTTAACTCCTCCCCAACTGACTTAATTTCAGAGTGTGCTGTACTAAAACACAAACACCACTTAAGGAACTAATATTGAAATTTATAAGCTTTGAGTTAAAAACTTCACTTTTCCTTATCTTTCCCAACATTTTGTTTCTTCCTTTGGATGTTTTTTAAACTAGTGTTGCATTTAAATGGTTCCAATGTTAAATTATTTAAATATTCCAATTGTCATTTGTCAAAACTAACTTTTCCCATAGTTTGATAAATAACTAATAAGCAATGCCATGGCCAAAAAGCCCCGCCCCAACCTCCTGTCGGAGGTAGAAAACATCAAAGAGTATCTTCCTCCTTTATAAAAAAAACTTCATTTTCAGCTGCAGTAAAGCTGGAAAACACAAAGAAACAAAACACAAGTTCAGGTTTTATATCAGCTCAACAAATTATGGCATAAATTTGCTGTTTTTGTAACGGGAACACAGACACTAATAATAGCAGATAACAGATGAGAGCTCGTTCTGTACTTTTTTCCTCCTGACTCATTTCTAAAAATGTCTTTGCATGTTGTTGCTGTAAAAACTTCCAGGTTCTCTGCAGGCCGTTCATACATTTTTTAAATTCCAAATCCTCACCACCAGGTTCCTCCTGTGGTCTGGCAACCATTATGGTTCTCTGGCTTTAAGGGTAATTTTCCATCTTTTCGTGTGTAGTCTGTAAGATTGTCCTTTTGTTTCAAGGAGTAGCTTCAAGATCTTTGTTCCCTGAAGCCAAAGGGCACCCTTAGTGGTAGTAGGCATCAACCTACTGGTCATGGCCTTCAGTCGCAGGTCAGTCCTAATCAGAAAAGATTAGCCTCTTTCTTCTGATGAGGTCACGATATAGCAGCTAGATTGCTCAACTGATTCAGTGCAGTACTGGCACCCACGGGGAGCGATCTATAAGCAAGATCCTATTGCCAGTCCATGTAGCCACAAGGGGTCCCTGGTCTGGGTTTCCCTGTGCTGGTCCCAAGATGAAATACATGGTTGTGTCAGGAAGGGAATCCAATGTAAAACTCTGCCAAGCCAGATGAGGAGTTATGTTTATTTATTTGATAGACAATGTACATTAATAGAAATCTATTCAGGGAGCCATGGTGTAAATATATCATTTTATGGCAATAATGCTAATTTGCATCCGCAGTCCCCTGGCAGGTACACAACAACACAGTGAAAAGAATAAAGATTCACATGAGTGGATCAGTGACAGCTAATTCCCTGTAGCAACCCCTGAGGAGATGTGTCAAAAGGTGAACAACAACAACTTCTGAGGAGGTCACGGTACTCATCAGTAACAGAGTCCCATCTCTAAAGTCTTCTGCTTCCAGAGTTAGAGTTTATAAATCCATGATTAGGAAAAGATTTCAAATCTTAACCTGCAGACTGAGCTGTGATTTGGAGAGTGGATCTAAAGTCTAGAGAACATGAACTATGAGTCCAAATAGATGAGATATGTGAAGGTGTGATGTCATAACAAAACCTTGCACCAGTTGTGGGCTTAACACACCATCTCTTTGAACATGCTCAAAAGGTTTGTCCAGCAAATCTCATAAATATATTTAAAAAAATGATATTAAGCTTAATCACAATTCAAAAAAGTGTAGGAAACATTGGGGTTTTATCTAACTAAACTGATAATTTAGACACCAAAATATTTTCTCTTAAAATCCTGTTTGCTGGATTTGTATATCGCATGCAGGGAAGGTAAAATTCAGGTTGGTTGCAGCTTATTGGCTTTTCTTGTTGGTTAAAGGTTCAACACCCAGATTAGTTTTTGTGTCCTGTTTCAAGACACCAAAGATAAGAATATAAAATGTGGCGAATCCATCAGTGTCCTAAACCTGATTCATTTCTATCTGGGGTCACAGTGTTCGCTGGAGTCAACCCTGAAATCTTTGGTTGATGGTGGGGTACACCCTAAACAGTTTACCAGTCCTCCAGACAATCAGACACTCAACCCCACCCAACAGACAATTTGAAGTCACAACTAAACCAATGATGAACGTTTTTGGACTATGGGAGGAAGCCAGAGTTCCTGTAGAAAACCCAAGCATCTTCCTTCCACAGAGAAAGGTCCCAGCTGAGGCAACCAGGGTCCTCTTGCTCATATATTGAGATAAACCTGTGAAAGAAAAACCCTGGACCGAGATTTGCACCACTTCAACATCTCACACCAAGCTAAACCTTAAGCCTCATGTCTTTATGCTCATAAAATGACTTTGAGACCATCCTATTATCACTTCAGGAGAAACTTTGGTGACATTTTAAACCAAAACGTTACGAGAAAAAGAAAACACCCACAAATAATGTCAGAGACTTTTAGAAACTTCCTCAGGACGACAGTTAACAGTCATTAATGAAACAGTACACGTTTTTATATTATATAAATTAATTAAAAATCCATTAGATTCATAAAAAAACAATGCATATTTTACACAGCGCTTTGTATTTAGGTATTTGCTCTTAGTAAGAAAGCTGCAGAAATAGACTTACAATCCCAGCTTTCCAAGGGGGACACAATAAAAGGAACCAGACCTCGTGGTCAGGCCATGAGGTCAGGAGGTCTCTACTTTCTAGTGGAAATGTTTCTAACTCCTGAAGGAAGCCCAGGGCAATTCTGAGGAGACGATATGTGTCTGAACTGTCCTGGAAAAGCCTCAGGACCCTCTCAAAAAAACAGAAGCAGGTGGGTAACCAGGAAAGACAGAGGATCACCGGGCAGACTGTTGTTAACACACCAGGAAAGTAACTGAGGGAAAATAAAAAAAACATTTTGACAATTTTAAATTTAATCAAAAAGTCAATCATGTTAATCAATCTGTTTTTACATGTACTTGAAAAAAAATATGATATGGAATGAGTTCAAACTGATGTTAAACAACATGAATACATTAAAAAAAAGGAAAAGTTAAGTGTATGATGGAAATTGGTGACTGTTTCTTTTCATAGATTTTTAGATTTTTTCCAGCAGGCTATATAAAATATCTGTCTTTTTTTTTTAAGAGTAAATTGTATGGTGATCCTACACCATTTATTTACCTTAAGTTTTTTTTTTATAATGGTTTACTGTGATTGTTTTTCTTTTTTCATAGCAAGAATTAACGTTGATTAATGTTAATATCTATTTAATTTGTTTATTTCATGATCCTGAGACAGAATTACACTTTAGCAATCCACTTAACTCGATATATGATTAATTTAGGGCAAAATCTGTGCTTTTGATTACCAGAATCCACAATTATTTTTATTTTTGCTTGTGTTTTTATACCAGACAGATTTTTTACCATTAAACAAACAAAAAGAATGGAACTGTGGATGGCAATGCAGTCGGCAAGTTAACGATTTCAACTCGGAAGTAGTTTGAGGCAAAATTTTTCTAAGAAGCAGGTCAAGTTAGCCCAACTAGTAATGCAAGAAAATCCAATATCCAGATGAGACATAAGCAAATGTATAATTTCCATGACACCCACACTTGGGGCAGGTGGGGAGGCGAGCTGAACATAGTTGGTAGAGTTGACATGGTCGGGAACAAACACAGTTGGCAGGCAGGAAAAGATTCTGAACTTTGGGCTGGTGGGTGAAGAAACTGCATACAACAGATTAGCAGAAGAGTAAAACTTAAAAGCATCAGAAAATGGGTTTAAATAAATGAACTTATCGACTATCACAGAAATATTAGGTGTCAAAAGATGTTCCCCTGATATACACATCATTTGATGGCTATCAGAGAACCAGACCATTGGTACAGCCGTTTAATTGTAAACATGTTTAGTTTTGTGTTTGTTGTTTTGCTTTTATAAATCAGAAAATGTGTTTCCAATTGCATTAATTTTATAGTGTATTTTACATGTTTTATATTATTTTTTTATTTTTTATTTGCTTTATAACATTCTTGATAATATGTTTTATATTGCATTTCTTTTTAAAAACTTAAAAAATGGTTAAATATGTTTATGATGTTTAGACATAGAGGACTACAGATGGAAATTAGCTATTAAGCTACAATGTGGTGCAAGCATCTCTGCTTTTTAAGCTCAAAGTGTTTGTATGGTGTCTTGATAAATTAAACTAAACAAAAAAAAAGACCAAAACCAAAAATATGATGCAAGACTGAAGTATATTCCGAACCACACAATTAACATTAACTTTTTCATTTGAAAAGGCGTTTTCTAGACATTTTAACAGCAGTTTATTTCCAGATTTTCTCAAATTTCCTCTAAAAAGGGAATCTCCTATTTATAAATATGCATTTAAGCCAAAAGTAAATGTCAAAGTTACTGACTCATTGGTGATCATTTACCTGTCTCCCTTGTTAATAGATACAGACTTTTTTTCTGCAGGTTCACAGCTTCATCGAAGCTTGCCCCCAAAATTTCACGTGTTTCCCATCCAGCGTTCCCACGGGACGCCGGCAGCCCACCTAAACCGAGAAATTAACCGGAGCCCGGCTTCTGTGAGCGAGCCAGGCAGGCCCTTCGGTCCTTCGGTATGCAAACACTGTTTGACTTAATCCACCCTAATGATGCAAATTTATGCTGTTAATTATTTCCAGCTGAATCGTATCCTGGTTAAACGTCTGCAGACATGCAACGGGGACAGCAGACTCCGGGAAGAATTCAAAGAGAGCGGGAACATTATTCAGGATTACTCCTTTTAGTTTGTCTTTTCGTTTGCATCAAGTCACTCAGATGAATTAGCATTTTCCATTTGGTAATATATCTAATCTGAGTGCAGATTTTGCATCTGAAGCTTCTTTTTTCCAAGTAAAGCTTCTTATTTTTGTTTTTTTCTCTCTTAAGAAGCTCACACCTGTTCGCACAGATTTCTCACACAAACTGCTGATGTGTGACTGTTGCAGACTGTAAATGGGTTTCAAATTAACAAGAAGAAATAGATTCACCCGTGATGTTTGTTCTTATGTTACATTACTTCTTCTGAACTGAGAAAAATAGACAAACAAACAGAAGACATTTGACAATTCAAAGCCCACAACGGAAAACCTAAACCTGAATTTTAGGTGAGAAATAAGCTGAGAACAAACCTGTAAAACTACCGTCTGAAACTCTCATGTTTTCACCGGGGCTTGTTCTTGACACGGCCTCTTACGCGTCACCTTCACTTAGATTTCTTGCAAACACTTAAGTCCACCTGTTTTATTTTCATTTAAACTGTCATAGCTGAAGAAATTCAACACTGTTTTCTTTGTTTTCATCTCTTGTGTTCCAGCAATCATTTCTTCATGTGCCATTTACAACAATACTGATCCTGTTCAGTGTTTTGTGTTCAAGCAGCTCAATGACATAAAAATGACAACTCAAGATGCTTGAAATGCTTAAAAAAACAACACATTTCAAAATATAAAAAAGTACACTGTGACATATTTAAAGATCAACAAGTAAAGTTGTATGAAAACCTAAAACAGAATGCATAAGTACACTGTTCTAAAGAGCAGATATAATTCAGCCAAAATTAGAACTATTGTAATTTACGCACTATAAGGCGCACTTAAAAGCCTTAATTTATTTTTTTTTTCACCATAAGATCCGGTGTGTCTTATGTATTAATTATTCCTGGCTGTACTTACTGATATTGAAGTCTCTATGAGAGATACACAACATAATTTAAAATGTTTGATTGGATGTTATGTTGAACACACAACCAACTGTGAATACACAACCACCCACAACCTAACATAGTGGTGTATTGCGTGCTTTTTTTATATTTTTTATATTTTACCAGCATGGTTGGAAGCCTCAGGTAGGCCTATTCTAGAGTTCTAGAGTTAAACACAATTAATAAAGTTTGACTGATTTAATGTGCCTTATAGGTTGATCCACTATTTAAGACATAAGTTGAAAAATAGACCATTAATTGATGGTGCGCCTTATAATCCAGTGGACTCTATAGTTCATAAAATATGGTAAATCAGAACCTTAAATACAGAAAAAAAATCTTTTATAATAACATTTTTAAAAAGGGAGAACTTAAATAGAAGACAATCTGGAACAGATGTGGGGGATATCCAAAGGTTTCTGATAATGGTGTCAAAATAAAGCGCTTTTAGAGCTTTCAAGTCTTCATTTTGTCTGTAGAATCTGAACATTTGATCATTTCATGGCTCAAAATTTGGAAAAAGTTCAAAAACCACCAAACCTGCTTAATGATTTTGTTTTTTCTGAATGATGCAAATGCTGTTCTAAGCATTGTTAGATATTGAGGTGTTTGTTCCAAGCAATGTCTCACATCTGCAGTTTTTTCTGATCGATCTACACTCAACTCACATTTTTGACTCAGGCTTTGGTTTTCATCACATTGTGTAGAAAGAATATTTCACTTTAAAGAAAACATTTTATACGTTCAATGTGTCTAAATGGATACATCCATAAATGTTACAACCAGGTGAAACTCTGCACAACATGATTTTGTAATTACCTGGTTCTGATGTGGATTCAGCTGTCCTCTGTGTCCACAGGTGGAGCCCTGGGCCGAGGTCCGTGTAGTACTTTTTTATAAAAGGATGCCACCTTCACTTTAGAAAAAAACAAAACAAATAATATATAGAAATTAAATTTCTATCCAGTCACATTAATTCTAAAATTATTACAAATACTCTGTGGAACGTCAGATTCAGAAGATTTCCCTCACCCTTTTTGCAGCCTTTGTGGCGAAGATTAACCATTGTAGCGGAATGAGACGTGTTAGCATCACACCAAATTCATCATAGGTAGTTTACACCTTAGTGGTGGTGATACAAGCATGTACATCATTTTATGTTTGCACAATTTCCAATTTTTCCAAGACTGCCTTCCAAAAAATGGAGATGAAGCCTGAAATAATCTTTGCAAACATGAACTGGATGGTGTTCCATCTGAGACCTTTCCTACTAGAAACTAATGCTTGCAAAAGGTTCCTAGGGATGCATTGGAATGAGTCAACCAGTTGTGGAGGGATATAGACAGCAGTTTTACTTCTGGAATCCTGTTTTTCAACCTGTGTGCTATAGTGGCCTACTGGTGACATTTTGAGCAAATGTTTCCCCAAAAAACACTGGTCTAGTTCAGTTCCAATTGACAGCAAAGCTCAATATGCTCAAAGTAGCTAAAATTGAAGCTAAATACTTTAAAATCAGCTTTAATTTTCTACAGATTGTTACTCATCTGTGTTTATAATTATCTAACGTTAAGACACAGTGGAATCCTGATGTTTATTTTATCTTTTCAACCTGCTATTTTCACTTTAATTTATCATATTTTCCCCCTCTTCCTTCCACACAAATGAAAAGACGGCTCCTCCTCTTCATCCTATTCCCAGTCCTCTTCCAGCAGATCCATCATCCTCCATCACTTTGACCAGAACGGCTTCCAGCCCTCTCTGTCCTTGTCTGAAAGGTGATGTTGAGCCTAAGCCAAAGAGGCCGCTCAGCTGCTGCAGTGCATTTCTCAAGCCAGTGACTCTCCAGATGGCAGGTATCTTTACTGCACGGCTCCTTTGTCCCGCGCTGCGACAGCTCGGCTGAGCTTCACCGAGCTGCAGCGGACCCTCCCTGCCAGGGCACCATTAATGCGCCTTAATTAGAAACACATGATCAGGACAATACAGATGACACGCTCGCCCAAAGAATAGAGATAATAAGGCTCAACGTCATGGTTTCTGCGCAAAGTTCACCGCAGGCTCAAACCAAAAGCTGTTTTTTTATTTATTTTTTTCTTGAGAAACAGAAGCAGCTGATAGTTCTAAGTTCCAACTGCTGCAGTGCTTGGTCAACCAAACAGAACAAAGACGCGACGTCTTCCTGTCATCTGTGCAGGAACACCGGGCTCCTGTGTCTGCCAGGCAGATATGCAACATGCTCTCATTGGTTATGTAACAACACATCAAGTCCATGGCAGCAGAAAGAACATGGAGGAGGAGGCGCAGAGGGAGAGCCAGCACAAAGCCAAAGGGAGACTCTTTGTTAAACCTGACTGTGCAAACATCGCTGCTCCTTACCGATAAACACACAGGGTGACATTTTAATTCATTGAACGTGCGCCAGCAACAAGTGCACGGAAACCAGTTTGTTGTGAGGAATCTCTGTGGGATTCCCTGATTCTAGGTGGAAAACCGAGCAGCTTTAAACGCAGCACATGAAAGCGGCTTTTATCCTCCAGCTCGGTGGTCAAAGTACATTATGATCCAAAGAAAATAGAGCTTCAGCTGGATGAGAAACTGAACACTTGAAAGGATTCTTTGCTGAACGTATGGAGAGATCAAGTTCAGAACTGGGTTGTCAACAAAATAAACGTAATATTATTGCAATATTTGGAATATTTAATTTAAGGGGCCTATAGTATGCTTTTCTCAAGTTTTTCAGAGTTAACTATGTCCATGTATATGATCATATATTTCCGTTGGCACACTAAAGGACAAATCATTTATGAAATTTAACATGTTTTGCTTGTAAACTGACCCTAATACTCCATCATATCATTCTGCATCCTGGTTGATATCGCCTGGTTTGCATTACATTTGGGAACAGAAAATAAATGACATAAAAATGGAAGACTTTTGATTTCTGCACAGCAGTAACAAAAACTCAACATGAGAAGAAAAAAACTTTTTTTTTTGTCTCCAATTGACTGTCTGATTGCTCTGAAGTCATTTCCCACTGGAGATAAAAATAGAAATGAACACATCTGATAATTGTTTTGTGACAAAAACACTGATCACTGCAAAATTAAGGGAAATTGCAGATAATTACTCATTGTTCTCCCAAGCATCATTTTCTGTTCATAGAGACATAAATGAGCCACTGCAGGCCATTGAGTTCCAGAACAAACTTTATGGCGGAAGAACCTTGCGGTGTTCTCCCCATCTTAGCTTGATGAGACTGTTTAAGAGGTTTGATGGATTGAATCTAAAAAAGAAAGCAGGGAGAACGGTGGAGAAGTAGCTCTGCACTCCTTTACAGCCTCTCAGTCACATTTTTCCTTCCAATATCCCATCCACACCTCCCAACACACCGGATCACTTCAGTGCTTGTTTTCTTTGCAGGCTCCATAAATCGAGGGGTATAAAATCAGACCCCTCCCATTCAGACCATGCCCAAGTAGTGCCAGAAGCCATTTGATTTCCAGCCTTGTGCACACATGCATCAACACTTTATAGGGGGCTTAATTAAGAGTTGTAAAAGTGACTTACAGCAATTGTTTGGGACACAGGAGCCTTCAGAGCCGCACTCATCATTTCAAGGATTCTGAACTTTTGATCCTTTCCTCAAATCTTGTATGGATTTGTGAAAATGTGCAGCGTTGATCAAGCAGTGGATTGTTAGATTTTTGTTGTGACAAAAAAAGATTAGCATTAAAGAGTAAAATGCACATTACTGTTAGTATAGGTTATTGTTTTTTGTTTTTTTTTCCATACAGTGATACTTCATTTATCATGGGAGTTGTATTCTAAAATTAACAAAATCTATGTTTTTTTTTTCACAATTACAATACATTTTTAAGACTGTAGACATAAATGAACATTTTCACATATTTATTTCTTAAACTAAACAGAGATAAAATAATATTAATAAGGCCATTTAACTAAATGTCACTAATCTGTCCTGGAGTAAATCAATCGTGTTGATTTATTGATTTGTTCCTCCAATCACAGGAATAGGCATTGAAACTAATGCATTTTCCTTATGGAAGATACACAATTGAAAATATAACATTTGCTTACTTTTTCCAGCTATTATGATACATCCATCCATCCATCTTCTTAACCGCTTCGTCCCTTTCGGGGTCGCGGGGGTGCCGGAGCCTATCCCGGCTACTGATGGGCGATATTATGATACATTTTCCAAAATTTTGTTCACAAGTTCAAACTCTGATATGCTGCTGCACCCGTTGCCATAGGAAACAGCAAGCATGAAGAAGAGGAGAATCTGATAAATGCAGAGAGAACATGATCCTTTATATCCACTTCAACTTCCTGCAGCTTCAAGCCAAACTTCTAATATCTCATTTAGCTGGCAGGCATCTGCGGCAGCGTGATGCAGCAGCGTGATGCAGCCGAGCGTGTGCAGGCTGAAAATAGCTGCTTCAAACATCCTGTCACTAATTGGTTGGTTAAAAAATGTTTTCTGGAGGATTGTGCCTCTGCCTCGTGTTGTCTCTGTTTCGCACTGCGGGCTTTTTTGGAGCGAGCGCTCAGGAACCCTATGATTACGATCTGAGCCGTTTCTGTCTGCAGCGTCTGTAGACTTAGTGGCAGCCCTGCAGCAAACAAGTGGTTGGTGTGAGTGTGCAACAGAACTCTGACAGATCTGTCAGCCGTTGTAGAAGCAGCTCCTCTGCACCTGCACATTGTTTTAATTGATTCCTGGCTTTGACAGGTGCCGGGGAGCCATCATTTATCTTTTGTTCAAGTTTTCCAGAGCTGGAATGCACTTAAATCAGCCTTTAAATACATAGATTTAAATACATTTTCAACATCATCCCTACACACGCATTTGAAGAAATGCTGGACGCTCTTGCTTCTGCTGAAAAAGCTGATTCAGGCCAAGTTTCATCATCTCAGAGAAGACTTTGCAGTGAAACCAAACCTGCTTGAATTTTCCTGCAGCAGAGCGGTTCGAGTTTGATGAAATACCTGACTGATGAATTTTGTCTGCACTGCTGTAAACCACAGACACTTTCTGGCTTTGATGCTTCTCCTGCATAAACAACATTAGTGCTTTTATTTCTTTCAATAAACCTAGATTGTTGGTGGGAATAAAAACAGTTTTTAGGATTCAATTTGACTGCTGTTAGTGTGTTTTTCATGTACTGTTCATCACATTCTCTCTTTGTTCTCTTTTATTCCCTTTGACAGGTTGAAAAAAACAGCTGCTAACAGAATTAGACACAACTTTAACATTTTATTTGTGGACATAAAATGTGAAATAAGTCTCAATTAGCTGTCACATAAATAGAAATTGGTACTGAAACTCTGTGCTAAGTTGGTATTGGAACCGTCAAAACGCTGATTTTGGTGCTTCATTTTGGACATGTGTATCACTTGGATTCTATATAGTTTTGCTGTACAATTCTAGCCAAGCTTTACAGTTGTGTGTGGGCGGGCTCACAGAAGAATGGGTGAGGCCATGTCTATATAAGGTGCTTTCTGGTTTGTATTGGTCTGACTTATGGTTAGTTTTCACATTCTGTTCCCGCATTTTAAGCCAAAGAGCTAAATGTTGCAGTTCCTCAAATGACCACTGGAGGCTGGTTTTAGAAGGGCACAATTTCCCAATGAATTCAATCCACATCAAGAATAAATATATGTACTGCCTGGTTTCGGGTACTTTTTCCATTGTTTATTGCTTCATTTTCTAATTATGACAGGTACAGATTTATTTTTTAATTTGCTCGTTTGATTCATGTAAAATGTAACTTGTTTTCTTATTGGCTGATTGGTGAACCAAACTGAATTCTTTACTTTGCTTTGGACCACTGGATCATTCATATTTGGAATGTTGTTGGGTTATCAAACTACAGTCAAGTTGGGGTTCAATACTGACTTTCAGAATTTAGTAGATGACATTAGTGATTGTTGGGTAAGTTAATTATTATGATGTTTCCATGTTTGTTCTACGATAGATTGATATGAAGTAACAGAAACTGTCTTTTCTAATACAGACTAAATAAGTGGAACAAATAAGGCTCAGTTCAAACTCAAGAAGGCCGCTCTAGGATCTGACA
>NC_050512.1:25872320-25877772 GCF_002922805.2 Oryzias melastigma
AACTACAGTCAAGTCGGGGTTCAATATTGACTTTCAGAATTTAGTAGATGACATCAGTGATTGTTGGGTAAGTTAATTATTATGATGTTTCCATGTTTGTTCTACGATAGATTGATATGAAGTAACAGAAACTGTATTTTCTAATACAGACTAAATAAGTGGAACAAATAAGGCTCAGTTCAAACTCAAGAAGGCCGCTCTAGGATCTGACGGTTAAATTATCACCTCCGAGTCAAAAGGACACACCCCAGTTTGACTACATCTTTGATATAAACAGTGATGAGGTTCATAAAACGTCACTTCAAGATGATCCTGTAACCACAGGGGATAAAAAAGCTTCAGAACCAGACAAAGTATACAATTTGTCACAATAGTCAGTGTGCAGTGACGTATCGGACTGAGCAGAAGCTTCCAGGCTCGTTATAATGAGCATTAGCTGCAGCGATGCTAGTTTATGGCGAGCTGTCTTTACTTGATTTGACCCCATTTCCAGTTACAGCTGAAAGGTTCCACCAGGACAGTTAAAGAAACTCGCCTCCTGGAGAGGATCCTCGAGTCTTCTTAGTCACTTCATTCTAAGCAAACATGCCCAACATGCAAATCCTGTGAGGACATGCATTTTAAGAATTAGACATTTTTACTTCACTAGAAATCTTATGATAATATATAAAAATATAGAAATAAGGAGAACAAGCTTTCAAAAAGGGAAAAATAAGCCTAAAAATGCTCACTGTTTGATTGACTTACTTGAAATTGAAAGTTATACAGCCCGATACTAAGTATTTTTTTGCTAGTTCTAAGCTAAATGTATGATTGTAGTTCATTTTTATTACAGTAACAAAAAACTTCCTTTGTTTTGTTTTTCAAACCTTTTTTTAATTAAGGTAATAAATTCTGTATTATGTATAAAATAATATTGAGTTATGGGTAATTGGACAAATCCATAACTTTGGTTGTTTAAATACTGACAAGTCATGATTGAGCCTAAAATGCAAGAAATATATTTTTTTAAACCAAGGCTATGTTTTCGGCATTTTTTAAATATTTCAACCTGAACTTAATTTTTTACCCTGTAAGACACCACACACTGTGCTGTGTTCAGAGCAACAAGGGTTTTATAAAACCAGGAAGACAACGTTCCTGTCACTGACTCCACCGTTGCTTCTCCGAGCCGCTCTGCAGCCGCGTGGCAGCTGACTGGCCAAGTGCTTGATTTATTAAAGTGACTTGGAAACTGTGAAGCCTACATTGTGACAGCTCAGAGGCTTTAAAATTTAAGATGTCATTGAGCTGATGAATGGAGAGCAGGGAGGCTGCAGCTGCCCACTGGACTCGTATTTCACTGTCCAAAGTGATGAGTGCCTCTCGCCCCGACACACCAGCTCATAGCCTACAGGAGGGAATCTTCAGAGATCAAAAGTTTATTTTTTCAAGCTTTGCCCTTTAATTGGACCTGAATCGATATTTAGATGCACATTTGTGAATGCTAGAGAGTTATGAGGTGGAAGATTGATGTTCTGACGGAAGAGGAGCGCTAGCCTACATGAGAAAACTAAAGGATTAAAGTGTCTGTTGGTATTAACTCTGAATATTGGGTTGCTTGTTTTCAACTCATCTTCAAATTCAGTTCATATGTTTGATCAATTTTTAAACCAGTGATCTGAAGGCATCAAAGATGGAAAACAAACAAAGAAAAAAAAAATCCAATCATGCGAGAAGGTTAGAATCAGTCCAATTCAGTTGGTAAAATAGCCCAAAGAAGCAGGAATGGCCATGTGTCAACATGATAAACAATTGAGCTTAGCGAAGAACAGAACAGTTTGGATATCACAGTGCATAGTCTCACAGCCAGTCTTATCAAAAAGAAAAGTTTGAAACTAACCTAGAATACAAAGGTGAAATCTGCCCTCTGAACTGAATTTCCAGCCTGATAGCTGACAACTCTGACCCAGATTTGAGTTTTAAAATTCCAGGAACAACCAGAATCCTGTAGAATTTTGTTTGGAGTGCATGGGAAGAGGAGTAGAATTTTTCAATTCTGTTCAGGTTTTACCACACAGCCAGGCCTGGTGCCAAAGAGTGGGTTGGACCCACCCATCCACAAATCAGGCCCCCCAGGAAACACTACCATATCGTTTCAGTTTCACATTTGGTATTCTTGTGCTAAATTAGACACTAAAAGTAAAAAAAAAAGAAAGAAAGAAAAGTGAGCATGGAATGCACAAGCAGTAATTTAACTATGAAACTGCTTCAGTCAAGTGTTCTCCGCATTGTTCTCCGCATTTAATCCACTCCTGGGGGAGCGGTGAACTGCAGACACAGCCGTGGTCAAGAGCCATTTGGTGGTTTAACCCCCCAATCCGCCCCTTTAATACTGAATGTCAAGCAGGGAGGCTTTGGGTCCCATTTTTAGAGTGTTTGGTATGACTCGGCCATGGATTTGAACTCACCACCCTTCACTCTCAGGGCGGACACTAAACCACATATATAAAAACATTCTCCTGCCTCCCATTTCCACTCAAGAGAACCCATCTCACCTGGACCAATTCTCCAGAAAAAGCTTGGTGTGAAAATGGTTTTATCGACTGGAAAATACTCCTGCTGACAAAGATAGACGCTCAACTGCAAAAAGATTTGCTGTGACAAAAGCTACACAGCAGGAGCATTAGCCTCTGTTTGCTCCACAGTCTCACCTTGCTGCAAGGAAATAACAAAGCACAGAGGCAGCAACTCGTAAAAGAGCCGCTTGTACTCCATAAATCAATACAGTGTTGGGAAAAAGCACAGGGGTTATTAATTGCTTGCCCGAGCACCAGTAAATGTAATTAGTGCATTGAAATTGGGCCACTGGCTGCATGCTGCACACCTGCAGAGCTATACATCACTGGCTATATTCACTGAAGGTTACTTGGGTTTAGTGTCCACAGTTTAATTTTAGATCTGACTTAGTTTTCATATCTCGGTCTTGTCGAGTATTTCGTTTTAACCTATATCTCAGAATGAGTTTCTTTGTGCCATAACAAGTAAGTGGGGTTAGCTGCTTGTTAGATAGGATAATCCTACTTTAATCATTGTTGCCAAATTTGAAGAGTGCTTGCATTAGTTGTATACCTAAACAAAGAAATCCTCAATAGATCCTTTTAGGGACTGGTGTATCCCAAGTGTCTCTGATTTTGACCATTGCTGCTTTCAAAGAGGCATCTTTTTCCATTGAACAGCAGGGATCTTTGATTCAAACTCGCATTTTCTACTTTTTCACACCCTTCACCCTCAAAGAATACCCACTTCTGAGTAAACGGGCTGTTTCACCTCAAACTTGTGTTTCTGCATTCAAAGTCGCAGCTGATTGTGCGATTGTCTTGCTCTCCACTTTGAACTCCTCTCCTCCAGTCAAGCTTTCTCTGTAAGACTTCTACTCTTTTGATTCTCACTTCTCACTGTTGGATCTCTCAGATAAACCCCTGCCAAAAAAAGGCCTACCTAGCAGAATCTCGGATTCACAGTATGATACAGATGTCACATTGTTCCTCTTGTGCACTTATTTTGATCACTGAAGAACTGGTGTTAACCTAAAACCGGTTGATAGATTATTTGGGAAGGGTGGAGTTAGATCAGGCGATCTGTACCACCCTAGAGTATGTTTGAAAATAAAACATGATTTTTCTGGATTTTCCGACCTCTGTTAAGTGCTAAAGCCTATTAGGCCAAGTATTTCATGGTCGGCCTGCAGTTATAGCACAGTTCAGTGTACTCTGGCACGGTACAAACCTGAAAGGATATCTTAGCATGCCAGGATGGGTTATTGCAAGTCATTTTTCCACCTCCACAATCCTGCCTAAGGTGGAGGAGTTCAAGTATCTTGTGAGGGAAGATTAGAGTGTGAGATCGACGGGGGAATTGGAGCAGCGTCCGCCGATATGCGGTTGCTGTTCTGGTCCGTTGTAGTGAAGAGAGAGCTGAGGCAGAAAGCAAAGCTCTCAATTACAAGTTGATCTGTGTTCCAGTACTCACCTATGGTCACGAGCTCTGGGTCAAGACTAAAAGAACGAGGTCCCGACTACAAACGGCTGAAGCTTCAACTGTATGGGTGGCTGGGGGAGCTCAAAGTAGAGTCGCTTCTCCTTCATATCAAGAGGGGCCAGTTGAGGTGGCTCGGGCATCTGCTCCAGATGCTTCCTGGATGCTTCCCTGGAGAGGTGTTATGGGCATGCCCCACTGGGCAGAGGCCCCAGAGACGACCCAGGACACGCAGGAGAGACTACATCTCTTGGCTGGCCTGGGAACACCTCGGGGTCCCCAGAGGAGCTGGAGGAAGTGGTCTGTGGGAAGGAAGTCTGGGCATCTTTGTTTCGATGGTCACGGATGAGCGGAAGAAGATGGAAGGATGGATTAATTTTTCCACTTAGAATTTTGTCAAAAGTAAAGTTGCACCATCAAGGCCTTTGATTGAATGGGTGCATGAAATATTGCTCTCTGAACCATCTACTGATTGAGCAAATTACTGCTGATTTGAGGATTTAGTTAAAGGTTTTACCTTTTTTTTATTTTCTGAAGATTCGGTGCCAGGTTATCTTAGACCGTTGACAGCCTCACACCTCTGCCAGAACACTGAGCCTAACCAAGCAACTGCTCCTGGCAGCCCCCAGGTCCAGACTTGCCATCAGAAGTGACAGAGCCTTGACCCCATACAGGCTGTCAAAAAACATTTTCTTTAACTGCAAAAAATGGTCTCTGCTTTAAAAATTATATATGTATAAAAAGATATTTTGCAACTGTTGCTCTATCCTAGGGCTACACGGTGGCGCAGTGGTTAGCGCTCTTGCCTCACAGCGAGAAGGCCCCGGTTCGCATCCCGGCTGGGACCTTTCTGTGTAGAATTTGCATGTTCTCCCCGTGCATGCGTGGGTTTTCACCGGGGACTCCGGCTTCCTCCCACCGTCCAAAAACATGCTTCATAGGTTAATTGGTGACTCTAAATTGCCCTTAGGTGTGGATGTGAGAGAGGATGTGTGTGTGATTGAGGCCCTGTGATGGACTGGCGACCTGTCCAGGGTGTACCCCGCTTTCGCCCATCAGCAGCAGGGATAGGCTCCGGCAACCCCGCGACCCCAAAAGGGACGAAGCGGCCAGGAAAATGAATGGATGCTCTATCCTATGCATGTTTGCATTGAAAGTTGAGTCATATGGACACCACAGGACAGCGCACAGAACTTTTTTTTTTTTTTTCAGGATTTTTTTATCCTCGCTGGTGTCTGTGGCAGACATGAAATCTTGTCCACCTTTATCATGGGAATGCTCACACATCAATATAAGAGTGGGGTCATCTAGACCCCATAACATAGCACATGGGTTAGATATTCTATACCAATTACCCATCATATCCTGGTTTTTCAATGGAATGAAATTAATGTTATTCAATGTTATCCATATCTATCACTGTGTGTTTACTTGG
>NC_050512.1:25877824-25903261 GCF_002922805.2 Oryzias melastigma
CCGGCAACCCCGCGACCCCAAAAGGGACGAAGCGGCCAGGAAAATGAATGGATGCTCTATCCTATGCATGTTTGCATTGAAAGTTGAGTCATATGGACACCACAGGAAAGCGCACAGAACTTTTTTTTTTTTTTTCAGGATTTTTTTATCCTCGCTGGTGTCTGTGGCAGACATGAAATCTTGTCCACCTTTATCATGGGAATGCTCACACATCAATATAAGAGTGGGGTCATCTAGACCCCATAACATAGCACATGGGTTAGATATTCTATACCAATTACCCATCATATCCTGGTTTTTCAATGGAATGAAATTAATGTTATTCAATGTTATCCATATCTATCACTGTGTGTTTACTTGGAACTGTTTTTTTTTTATGTGTCTGGATCAGCTTTGGTCAACTAAGGTTTTTAAATGTGCTCTATAAGAAAAAGTTGATTAATGGTTGTAGCTTTTATTTGACCTTGGAATGGTGGACCCGATTTGGTAAGTGTAGTCTACTTTCAGAAAGTCCAAGATTTAGTGATGTAAGGTGGCCGAGAACTGCCATTGCAGCAAAAAAGTAACGGCAAGCATAAAAGGAAACTGTGAAAAAAATAATACAAATATCTGCAAATAAAAAAGCAATCTCAGCAAAAGTAAAAAGTAACTGTAAACATAAAAGTAATCACAGCAAACATAAAAAAAAATCTGTTGGTGTCGTTCTTCCGTTGTTGCTTACTTGCTTGCATCACCTTTTTTTATTCGCAGTTACTTTTTCATTTTTGCGATCAATTTTTTTTTTAGATATTTTTATTTTTTCTGCGATTGCTTTTTTGTTTACAGATTTTTTTTGTACAATTTCTCTCTTGTTTGCAGTTACTTTTTTTGCCACAATGTCATAACTTGATGTCTAAATAACTGAGTTCATATAGATTCAGTCTAGTTCAGAAGGTCACAAGACCTCATCCGCAACACAGTTTGACACTGATAAGCGTTAGCTGTGTTGGCGTATTCACAACAACATCCAACCAAAAATGGTGACAGAGCACCATGTTCTTCTCTAAATCGCTTTGACATCAGTAATCAATACCATGATTAATCCATATGTGAGGCACTTCAGATTATAGGCGCACTGCTATTTTTTGACAACTATTAAGGCTTTTAGGTTAATCTTGGTGCCCAAAACATGGTACATTTTAATAAAGTATAGACAGTGAATCCTTAACTTACAGGAAAACATGTCTTGCACAAGATAAGTCATACAACAAATAAGAGAAAATTCCAAGATGTTGTTTTTATCTCAGTCATTTCATCATTTTCAGACCAAACCTGCTTTTTGAGTGTCAGATTCAGAGGGATTCCAATCTGATGCAGATCCAACCAGCCTTCCTCTTGTTAACAGATCATGGTTTCTTCTGCTCTGTTCTCCCTGCAGTTGTACAGCTCACTAGACTTTGGAAGGAAGTGGCAGCTCATCCATGAACACGTCACCCCAAACAGGTTCTACTGGTGAGTTACCTCTTTTCACCTCTTTAATTGAGTGCATCGTCGTGGAGTCACGTCTGTGCTTCTAAGGAGGGCGTGCCTCTGAGCAGTGATGCTTCTGAAATCCTGGACATTTCATTCCACAATCAAAAACTCCTTCATTTTGCATATAAACCTCTGAGGGCAAGTTACATTCTACTTCACTTCCCCCCCTGCAAATATCAGGCACATAAATACTAAATTATTTTTTTTTCCCATCAGCAGTTGGTAAGGGAGGGGGGGAGTTTCTGCATGCATGCAAACTTGGAGGAGTCATGACTAATAATGGATCCGGGACGTTGCTGTCGCTTCTCATCCACTCACCTCTCCGGCGCACTCCCCTGTAGTGTACTCACTCTGTAGAAAGTGCACACTCATCACAAACATAGGGCGGGATCTCTTTTCCAGCTCACCGCTCCCCCTCTGTAGGGTAATGGGGGGAGGGGGGGTCTGGGATTGCCGTGGGCCATAATCCCCATGAATCTGCAGCTTCTTCCATGCAATTGTGTAGCAACCTGAAACAGTGCACACAACCCTTCGCTGTCCTTGCCCCATCGTGAGCAAAGGCGTTTAAAGGACAGCGGCGCTGCAACCTCCTCCTCCAGGCAGGAGTCCAGTTGGCCTCGTCCGTGCAGCAACTTCATCAGCCTGAAGGGATGTGAACCACTGCCACAAGGGGAGTGAGCGCTAATCCAACAGCAGCAAAGTAACCAACATCACCAGAGTCAGAGAACATCTGAGGATGAAAGCATTTAGGGTAGAAAAAACAAACTGGTACTGTAGTTTGTTGCTATTGTAAATGGAAGTTTTAAATGTGATTAAAAAGGCTTTCAAAGTGAAGACCATTATGTATGGACAGTGTGTGTTTTCTATAAAATGATCTTATCCAGCACCTCAGAGAGGTGCTTCAACTGTGGAAGGTTTTGAAGACCCACTCCAATAAAAAAAATGTGTTTTTAACATATTCTGATGGCTTTTTTCCCTCAATTTAACGTCCCTAGCAGTGTTTTGATTTTGATTCTGAAGTTTTTAACCAAAATCCTGCAACCTAAATATCATTAAGAACCATTTTTTCATGTTGATCTGAAGCCTCTTTTTCCAAAATATCCTCTGGGGGGGGCTTTTGGAGCTGCTCTGCAGAAATTATGTCCTACAACAGGGGTGTCAACGAACCAACCTGTTGTAGAAAATCCTTATTGGCTAAACACATCTGATCCAGGTAATCAGCAGCAAATAAGGCAGGATTTCTGGAAAACCAGCAGGAGGCCTCGAGTTTGTCACTATAGAAATGACACGTTTTATGATTTTGCCTAAAAATAGAAAGATCATAATTAAAAGACCACTGGGAACACTTTTAAAATAGATCAAAATATGATTCAAGTGGAACTTTTAATCCTCACTAAAGCACGCAAATTGTGCTTAACACTAATTTTCTTTTTTTTTTACCTATTTGTTTGTAAAATGTTAGATTTTTATTATAAAGCAGTTTTATGATTTTTGTTTATTCAGCACTGAGGGGTAAATTTTTATAAGTGTGCTGTAGAAATATATTTTTTCATGGTGACAGATATCCAATACATTCTTGTGTAAAAGCTGAGTGAAAACATGATCACATCTACCTTGAGGCTGGTTTTAAAACTCAAAGTACTGCCTTTCATTTCAACGCCTAATCACTCGGGCCCTTGCTACAAAAATCAACCCTGTACCTGTTCACTTCAATGTGAATCCACTTCACTTCAAGTCAGAAATAAGAACTAAAATAATCTCCAGCTATGTTTTATTCTTCAGATGTAGCATTCAAGATAGTTGTGCTCAGAGTGATTTTAAATTTACTTGACAACTTTAGTTGAAATGTAAGATCAAAATTGTTCAAAATGGGGATGTTTGACATGTGAGGAGGAGATCTCAAAGCAGCTTCGGTGAGCATTTCCTAACCATTGATATGTTTGATTCACAAATCTGTTTTTTGTGGGTCATGTGACCCATAATTCATCTAACACTTTTACTATCCGAAGCTAAAACAGTAAAAATCAGCTGATTGGATAACATCAATTACTTAAAATGAACACTTTCACTTGGAAAAACTTTTGATTGCAGGGTAATTGTGACAAAGTACAGTTAAAAATACAAAAGGGAACATCTGCATGGATCTAACTAGGACTTCAAAGGCATATCAAAATGTTTCTATTAATTGTTCCACAGTAAAAGTGAACATTTAAATGGAACGCCTACAGAGCTAAACTTAACAGGAAAATTATCTCACATTTGATGAAAAAGAAGTGGTTAAAACACAGAAAGAAGATGGTTAGGATTCCGGGAGGGTGAGTCTTTAAGGAGAACGCACACAGACTCCCCCCGCTCCACCATCAAATTTGGTCCATTATATTTGATAGTTATGGCCTTCCTTCTCACACCTATCCTCCACTGAATGTCATCTCCATAACTCTGAGTGGCAGTAAGGATGCTCGTTTGGGATGTTGGCATCACTCTCTTTTTAGCCCTTAGACGCAGATTGTGGCTGCAGAACAAATTCAGTTTGTTTGGAAAGTTTGAAGTAGGACGAGACAAAGGTTAACTGAACTCCAACACCAATGTCACTCCCATATGAGGCCACTATGAAGATTTTTGATCATAATTGATAAAAAAAAAGCACGGCGGTGATAGAATGATGATCTGGGCATGTTATGCAGCCACAGAATCTGGTTATTTAATTGGGTAGTTATTGAGTAGGATTTCCATTTATGTGTAGAACAAGGGGTTGTGAAATTACTGCTAAAGACAATTAAGATAGTCTCTACATTTGTGCACATCAATATCAAAACAGAGTTGGAAAGTTGACTTTATTGTGCTCATTTTTTTTCTGAAAAAGTAATAAAGTGGTTTGTTCTAGTTTGCCATGGGTTTTCCTCGCATATTAACACTATTTTCAAAACATCTTTATTTTTTAGCTGTCAGGCAAATGTCTTCCATTCCACAATTCATTCTCCTGTATTTTCTTTCTCCTTGAATTCTCTACAGGTCGGTTGCAGGTCTGGATAAGGAGCCAGATCTGGTGCACTTGGAGGCTCACACTCCAGATGGAAGTAAGTGTTTCCTTGACACACACAAGTGACAAAAAGGAGTGTACTGTAGAACACAACTCTAATCTTTTCCACTTTTTGAACTGAATCTTATCGTTACAAGTAGAATGGCAGTGTTACAAAAAGGTACAGATCCTCTGATGCCAGCTTGCAATGTTTGTCCCAACGAGCTCCTCGGATTTTCAAACACAAATGTTGTAATTGGCTGATAGATTGTTCCGTTTAGAAGCAGAAAATGTCACACACCACAAAAGGGGATCACAGATTGTATTAAACACATACTCCTGGTGCCTAAAGTTTACCAAGCACAGCTCCTTCATCTTCTCCGTATGTGTCTGTTCCAGATGTGCAGTACATCACATGCAGAGCTCAGATGTGCACGGAGGGTAACAGGAACTATCCTTTTCCCGGATTCATTGACATCAGCTCCCTGATAGTTCAAGATGACTACATTTTCATACAGGTGAGGCTCTGCACACACATGACCCTTCACTGCCCGCAAAGTGACAGATAAAGCTCTGATGAAGTGTGCTGGGTAGGCCTTATGATTAAGTCAATTCAATTAGGTTTAAATGTAACTTAAGGAATAATTGCATAACTACATATATGGCATTACCTGCAAGAATGCTAATGTCAATGCTGTAAGCTGAATGTGGCTACCTAAGATGCCAAAGCTGATAGTTGAAAATGCTGAAGCCAAAAGCTTGTTGAAATATTAACTAAGAGCCAAATTAGCCACAAAAAAATGTTAAAAAGATGTCAAATTTTGCCAATCAGCTAGCATATTGTTAAAATATTAGCTAAACTAAACTCGAAGATTTTCTGTTTTTGTCAAAAACAGCTAGCATAGTTCTCAATATTAGCTAAAGTCAAATTTGGTCTAAAAAACAAGAAAAAAAAATGTCTAAAATTGCCAGAGGAGCTAGCATATTGTTAAAATTTTAGATCTTCTTCTTCTTTTCCTTTCGGCTTTTCCCTTCAGGGGTCGCCACAGCGAATCAGTTCCCTCCATCTAAGCCTGTCTTCAGCATCCTCCACTCTAACACCAGCCACCTTCATGTCTTCATTCACTGCATCCATAAACCTCCTCTTTGGTCTTCCTCTAGACCTCTTTCCTGGCAGCTCTAGACTCAGCATCCTTCTACCAATATATTCACTGTCTCTCCTCTGAACATGTCCAAACCATCTCAGTCTGGCCTCTCTGACTTTATCTCCAAAACCTCTAACATGTGCTGTCCCTCTGATGTATTCATTCCTGATCCTATCCATCCTGGTCACTCCCAAAGAGAACCTCAGCATCTTCATCTCTGCTACCTCCAGCTCTGCTTCCTGTCTTTTCTTCAGTCCCACTGTTTCTAGTCCAAACAACATGGCTGGTCTCACCACAGTCTTGTACACCTTTCCTTTCATTTGTGCTGAAACTCTTCTGTCACACATCACACCTGACACTTTTCTCCACCCATTCCAACCTGCTTGCACTCTCCTCTTCACTTCTTTTCCACACTCTCCATTACTCTGTACTGTTGACCCTAAATACTTAAACTCCTCCACCTTCTTTATCTCTTCTCCCTGTAACCTCACTCTTCCACTCTGGTTCCTCTCATTCACACACATGTACTCGGTCTTACTGCGGCTAACCTTCATTCCTCTCCTTTCCAGGGCAAACCTCCACCTCTCTAACTCCACCTCCACCTGTTCCCTGCTCTCACTACAAATCACAATATCATCTGCAAACATCATAGTCCATGGTGATTCCTGTCTAACCTCATCCGTCAGTCTGTCCATCACCATTGCAAACAGGAAGGGGCTCAGAGCTGATCCCTGATGTAATCCCACCTCCACCTTGAACTCCTCTGTCACCCCTACAGCACACCTCACCACTGTCTTACAGCCCTCATACATGTCCTGCACTGCTCGGACATACTTCTCTGTCACTCCAGACTTCCTCATACAATACCATAGTTCCTCTCTGGGCACTCTCTCATAAGCTTTCTCCAGATCTACAAAGACACAGTGGAGCTCTCTCTGACCTTCTCTGTACTTCTCTATCAACATCCTCAAAGCAAATGTTGCATCTGTAGTGCTCTTTCTTGGCATGAAACCATACTGCTGCTCACAAATGTTCACTTCTGCTCTTAGTCTGGCTTCCACTACTCTTTCCCACACCTTCATTGTATGGCTCATCAGCTTTATTCCTCTGTAGTTACCACAACTCTGCACATCTCCCTTATTCTTAAAAATGGGCACCATCACACTTCTCCTCCATTCCTCAGGCATCTTCTCACCACCTAAGATCCTGTTGAACAACCCGGTCAAAAACTCCACTGCCATCTCTCCTAGACACTTCCATACCTCCACAGGTATATCATCAGGACCAAGAGCCTTTCCACTCTTCATCCTCTTCAAAGCCCCTCTCACTTCACCTTTACTAATCTTTCTTACTTCCTGCTCCACAACCGTCACCTCTTCTACTCTTTGTTCTCTCTCATTCTCTTCATTCATCAACTCTTCAAAGTATTGTTAAAATTTTAGATAATGCCAGATTATCCTGAAAAAAACTGGAAAAAAATGTGTAATTTTGCTGAAACAGCATGCATAATGCTTTAATATTAGCTAAATTCCAAATTAGCCTAAAACAATTAAAAAATGTCTTATTTAGCCAAAAACAGCCAGCATAATGCTAAAATAAGCTACATTCCAAATGATCCTAAAAACTCAGGAGTACCTGAATATTTAAACGTTTGAACAGTTTCTTTATCTGAAAGTATATGCAAAAGTTCACACGTTTCAAAGTGCACAAATTTTTTAAAGGATTTGAGCAATTTTTCATTCTTTTCCTATGGGGCATATTTTGCACAATATATTCTAAAAAGTATCAAGTTGATGAATTGATTTATCAAGAAAAATAAAATAAATAAAACAAAACAAAAAAAAGTTAAAAGGCACATATTTTTTAAGTCAATGGCTCAATGGATGTAAAACATAAATATAGTATTTTTATTCAAAAGTTTGCAATGGGACTCACTGGGTTTTGGCCAGTATATAGGAACACGTCCACATGGATCTTAGCATTAAAAGTTGTATACTCCTGGTTTAAGTATTTTTTCTGCTCCATGTGAAGGAAAACATTGTCGGAAAACATTTTTAAAAAATGTAATCGTACCCCTGTATCTACTGTCTCTGCTTCAGCGTCATAAATCATCTCTCATTCCGACCCCTTTTTGAGTGTGTGACTTTAAATGTTGTGTTTGTGGTCTGTAACAAGCACTCCTGTCATCCAGCGTTACATCAACAGTGGTTATGAGCCATGGGGATGACCTGAGATGACTGAGACTGTCTGCATCCAATTTGAAGTCAAATCAAAGCAAACGGTTGGGATGCTGCACCAGAAGAGGCTCATCAAGCACCAACTGAGTCTTTAAACTCCAAAGTTCAGAACTTAGTTAAAAAAAAACCTGGTCATGTCAGGTCTCAAACTAGACATCACATGAACTATTGAAAATAAGGCAAAAAATTTGGCCCACGTTTCTGGGAGAAGTTGTACTAAAATGGCACATTTTTATTGATTTTAAAGGAAACTAGCTGTGATTAATCTGCCAGCTTTCTGAAAGTAAGAGCAACTCTGTTGGAGCACATGAACTTTATCAGTTTGCTGGCACCGCCATCAGGTTTGTTAATATAATTTTATCACAATAAATAAAAAATAAAAAAATCCTCCATCAGTTTGAGGACTAAAGCTGTGTTAGTCCTTCAGTCTGCAGGGAGAAAGTTCATTAACAAAAGCAAAAATATTCAAGAAAACATTTCCAAAAGGTCAACACATTTGCAAGTTTGGTGCCAAATTATGCAAACCAAAGATAAACAAGCAAAAAAACTCAAAGTGCTGCATAAATTCACAGAGAATGCATATTCTAAAAAAAGACCTGTCTTTACTTTACTATGTTGTTGAAGCTTCAGTCACATGGAACAATATGGGCGGTTGACCATTTTGGGTTTTTCATGCCCATGATTGGTCATAGATTCGCTTCGGCTGTCCCAATTTCACCACACAGCGAGCAGCGAATTTGCCGCCTGTCCAAGAATGTGTTCCTGAGCTTGGCGCCATGAGGGCAGAGCTACCAGCTAATGTTTTTAGCCTTATCGCTACATGGAGCGGTTTCTGTGTAAATCTCACTTCCTATGTATAGTACACATGGATGATGTTGAGAGATCCGGGTTTTTTTTTTATTATGTAAAGTTTGACCAAAGCTTCTGTACTCACGTCTCCATTCATGATATCATTCAGAGATTCTTTCAGTACTGTGAGCATCACTACCATTCTGGGAGCTGTGACAGCCACTTCCACTGTGCTTCTGTGTCTCTGTGGCTGGGTTTAAAGGCTCACACTCCCGAATGAACAGAAAAATTAAAAGAAAAATAAAACATGGGGATGTTTTTTATTGTCTTGATAAAAGTAGAAAAAATATCAAAATGTTCAGTTGCCCTGAGCAGGTAGCCTTCACATCCTGCAGCGGCTCTCTATCTGCCGGTGTGGCAAGCAAGCGAGCTCCACTGGACGGCAGGCAGACCGGCATCGAGAGAGCCTCCACAGGTGCGACAGGTAGCTGATTTGCTCAGCGTGCATTCTGCCTATGTCCAACAGTTGCTGGAATGGGCTTCAGAAACCCCGTGGCCCCAGCGGATTAAGGATTGGATGGAAGTTCAGGACATTAATGCTTGCATGACTGATTTTGTATTCTATCCGCTGATTGAGTCACTGAAAATGTCACATGCCTTAAGCTGAGTCCCTGATTGGTAGATGTGATGTGGCAACATTGCCTAAATTCTGATATTTTTTTCCCCTTGCTCCGCACCAGTCAGCTGCATTGTCTTGTAGACAAATAGATCCATGTACGTCTTCGCTTTCCTCATCTGAGCTCAAAACTGAATGGCTCCAATGTTGCTCGCCATTTTGGTTGCAGCATGTTACAGTTGGGGTTGTGAGGAGCTGTAAACCAGCAGGAGAGCACAGAATATATGAGTGATGGGAAGTGGGGGTGGGGTTGCTCTGCACCAACAGTCCCGCCCACCACTCAGAGGCAAATTTCCTATTAACTACTACTGCTAAAAGCTCAAACTATGTCCTAGAAAACATCAATTAAAAAAAATTGGGCTAAAAACGGCATAATCAAAAATAAAATATCACTGCAAACACTTTTACACTTATATAAGATGATTAAAGTGAGATTTTAAACAAAATGTCACAGAGAAACAAGACTTTAGTTTATTAAACTTTCTTTTTTTTTTCTCAGTTTGTGTTAATTGATGCTTTTTGGATGTTGCTCATTTAATGCCGTAATTATTAAATTTAGTGCTTTAATCTTCGTTTTTTGCAATGCTATACAAGTAAGCCATATATTTATTTTTTATCTTTTAAATATAATAATATAGATGAACAAATGTTTGTTCATTTTTAGCTCAGTGACTCCCAGGAAGCAGGAGCAGTTTTTAGGACCGTCCCAGCTCGCGCCTGCTGCCTCGTATTAATCACCATTCCAGCAGCATCAAATCTGAAATTGTAATTTCCTGAATCTTAAGTAACACATGCAATTTATGGCATGTATTTTAATTTCCTCCACAGCTTGAACATTATTTACTTTGACATTTGCAAATGAGCTTTCATACATTTTAAAGTTGGCAGTGAAAGTCCGCAGCCATGTCAGTTTGCCTCTAATTTAGGAGCGCAGACTCTCGTGGCGCTTCGTGTCTCTCAGCTACTCCCTTTCGGGGAGTAAAGCGTCACATTTGCTTTTCCAGTTGTTGTTTTACCTCTTGGACATATTTTGCTCAAATGCAGTCTGAAAAAAAACATTTCCAGACCTTACCCTGCCATAGATCCTCAGAGCCAGCTAAGGGATAGAGTCCCTTACCGCGACAACACGTCATTTTTTTAGCGTTTGTTGTCCTCCTGTAGATTTCTCAGCCCTCATTATTTATTCTACACAGAACATGGATTTCTAAGAAATCAGATCACTTGAGCCACCTTCAGGCAAGCCCACGTCCCGAATCGGCAGCTCCCGAGACAAAGAAATGGAGTTGTCCAGCAAAGATCTTTCGATCCTGTTTGACCTCTGCGAGGTCTTTCAGGTAAACTCACAAGCTAACGTCCAAGCGCCTCCACTTTTTAAAGTCACAGATGAAAGATCCTCGAAGGGATGGGGAAAAAAAATCAATCATACCAATTCCTCTTAAAGTTCAAACTGCCGGCGGTTACCCGGCCATCGATCTCCTGCTCCCTCATTCGATTGCTTGTGGGAATGTTCTGCTGTGCTCACAGTTAGGCCGTTCTTCCCCCTCCCAACGCCACTTTTCTCTGGTCTTGAGCCACACGGCGCGGTAACAGGATCAGTAACAGAACCGCCGCTGTCGTGCAACGTTAATGCTCGTCTGCAGCGAGCCTGCAGCGGTGAATTGGAGGTTTTTCTCTAATGAATTTCATGTTGTTATTGTTTATGGGAAGGGAAAGTGGGTTATGAAGCTGCTGCCTGATATTGCTCCATGCGTCGGGACGAACAAAGTACTTGTTTTCTGTGGCCTCGAGGCCAATGGCGACTCAATTCCCCATCTGCCCAAAAAAAAAAAAAAAAAAAGACCCGAACAGCTTGGAGTGTTTGCAAAGGCTCAGTGTCGTTCTGGTCTTGGACAGCAAATACCGTCTGGTTAGGGAAGTTGATTTTTTTCTAGTGATGCAAAAAGCAAATATAAACAAATATAAATATTTGACAAATGAAACTACCATAATCCATCCATCTACAGAACCCGCTTGTACCCCTTTTGGGGTCATGGGGTTACTGGACCTTATCCTAGCTATTGTTTGGTGAAGGTGGGGTACAACCAGGTCACCAGTTTGTTGCAGAACAAAAATTGTATACATATACACATTTTACAAGTACTAACCCTAGAGCAGAATGATGGGAGTGTCAATATAAACATCAAAATATCGATACTGATACATCATCAATTTTGTATCAACTATTCTAGTAAAGGGATCCAAACAGTAAATGAAATCGTTTTGACTGTTGACCTCTATAAATAGGACGTTAAAAGTTCTCTCTGTTGGTCTTTGCCAATTTTTTGACAATTTAAAAAATAAACTCTCAATTCCTGAAAATATAGACTAAAACCATCTGTGTGCTGCCCCCTACAGGTTGAAACGAGGTATTACAACTGAATTTTGTGATTAGTCTGGTGTACCACGACATTTCAGAAGTGTCACAGGATTGTGCTCTGCAGTTCCAGTATAAAAACCCTGTCCACGCTCAACACCGAGAGTTGAACCTCACAGCGCTACCCTTGGCTCTCCGCGGCACAAAGAGTGGCGGAGCAGTGAGATGTTTGGGCGTCCTGAACCTTGTGATTTTTTTCTTATTTATAAAAAGATCCTTTACTTACCTTAAACTAATCTCACTGTCAATTACAGATCCAGACCACACCTCCTCCGCTCAGCCCGCCTCCCGTTGCCCCGCCCCATTTTTTGGGGGCATTTTTCAAATTTGGGCTGAGAGTGGAGTCAGCCTCCAAATGTCCTGTTTGGTTAATAAATGGGAAAATTAAAGTGCGTCATTTCTAAATATGTTTGTTTGTTAGGTAAGTGCCGAAACACCCCCAGCACAGTGAAGCGCTCCATCAGTCATGTGACCAGAGGAGCCGGGAGCTGTGCATGTCTCTTTTAGCAACAAGAGTAGGTGATTTTGAAAGAACGACTTCTTATTTTTAACCTTGTTGGTGGCCATACTTGGCTATGCTTAAAAAAAATAAATAAATTACCAGTAATCTCCATCGTTATTGGTATTTAATATTTTACTCAAATAGTTATTGTATTGTATGCTAGCTTTAGACTCACCTGCAGGTTTCCAGGAAAGCCGAATGATTAGTTAACAATTCTGTTGCTCCTGTTTATTACAGCTAAGCTGACAAATCAATTGATGCATGCCAGCTAATACTTTTTAGTCTGCACTTTCTTAAAAATCAAGATGTGCAAAGACAAATCTGCAGTTTGTTTGATCGTCTGAGGTTTAGTGGTTACATTTTTAGGTTTTCAGTTCAAATTGACTTGTTCTTATGAATGCAGCACAGAAAAAGAAAAAGTCATGCCCGTTTATTCAGGCCGAGACAAACTCCCCCCGTTCCCTTTGACAAACACGTGTTAGGAAAACAGAACATCTCATCAGGGAAAACACCAGAGGAAAGATCTAAATATAAAAATTAAAAATAGCAGCTGAAAAAGCTTTTTCTGTTTTTTTTATCATCACTTTTGCATCAGACTGTTATGATTTAACAACAACAACAGAAATTCCCTGCTGTAACACCGTCTGCCACTCTTCTACTTACATACAGCCTGATGCAAAACTGAAGTTGTGTTAAAAATTCATGGGCTTCTGGTCACCTTACAGCAGAAAAAAAACTGTACACATTCACAAACAGCTTCAATACAAACTCACAGTTTATCTTTCTGCTCTTGCGAGTCAATAAAGTTGCCACTGACGGAACCCCTGTGAGCGGTGTAATTACATCCAACATCCACTAGATGGAAGCTCAGGTTCTTTTGCTGTAGGCGGAGCAGGTTTAGCATGCTAGATCATCTTTTTATTTATTTTCAAAGTGCTCCAAGTTGTCTTTTAATCATGATTTTGACGTTTTTATCCTAAAAAGAAACTTGTGTTGTTTCTTGGACATATTTTTTGCAGATCAGCAGTAGATCAGTTGTGGGTGGGACTATAGGCGTAGAGTAAGCCTACCCTTACTTCCCATCATCTATTTGTTTATACTCTCTCACAAACCCAACCTAACATTATCGTAATGGCAGTAATATCAAAGCAATCCAGCTGTACAGTTTTTAGACGGATGCCAGCTCGAATGAGAAAAAGCAAAGACAAAGCAAAGAGCGGCAGAGACCTTGTGGCTCGCCAGTTGCAATTTGGATGTAACAACTACAAGCTTTTTCCAACTGCATTTTTTTTTTTGTCTGTTCTGATTTATCACGAGTTGAATAACAAAAAGACTCAGAAATGCAATTTTAATCCTTATATTGTTTTTATATTTGTGTTCGCTCATGTTAAAAACTCCAAAAATACAATTCTAATTGGATTAGCTCTTTAATGCTAACATGTGTGGCCTATCTTGATGTTTTATCACTTTAAATTGATTTTCAGAAAATGTAACTTTTCATTTGACTTTACAGGCTAAACAGTTAGTCTAAAGGCTTAAAGAAAATATCACTACAATGCTGTTTATTTATGCAATTAAACACGTAAATGGTTTGTCATTTGTGAACTGAAAGCCTAAAAGTTTGCTTTTATTTCTAAATGATGGAGTCGTAGATGTTGTTCACCTTTCGGCATTTCAGTTCGGGGGTCACCCAAGCAAAACAGCTTCCACATATTTTTTCCTTGCAGAGATTTTGTTTATTCCAGATGCCCTTCCTGAAACAAACCTGTATTTCACCTGGATTGGGACTGGCAAAGGGAAACCCAGACTTGCTCCCCCCTGTGGTAACATAAATTGTAATAAACGGATTGTACTTCTGTGTTTTAGGTTCCTACATCAGGACGAGCCACCTACTATGTGTCCTACAGGAGAGACTCCTTCATAGAAATCAAACTTCCCAAATATTCCCTGCCTAAGGTGAGCAGCAGCACCGGAACATTTATTTTTTAATTTTTTCTAACAGATTCAGATCCAAAAGGATGAAATCATTGAAGAAAACCTTTTCCGAGATAGTTTTTGAGTGAAACCTCTGAGCGCTTTACTTTAAAGGGACCTCCTGATTGAGTGATACCGCTCTGGACGTCTGCAACTATTTATATTCACATCACAGCATTGATCTTTGGAGTCCACATGTTCTAATCCATCACCCCAACACCTCCAGTCATATTTCCTCTTCATCTTTATTGCGGCTCCCTGACAGGATTTACACATCGTCAGCACGGATGAGAAGCAGGTGTTTGCGGCGGTGCAGGAGTGGAACCAGAACGACACCTACAACCTCTACCTGTCCGACACACGGGGGATTTTCTTCACTTGGGCCATGGAAAATGTCAAAACCACCAGGGGCATTGGCGGGAACCAAATGCTGGACCTCTATGAGGTGGGAACTTTGAGACTTTTAACTGGTTTTCTGTGTGAGTCGTCATCTGGGAAAAGGTCTTTAAAAGAGTTCAATGGACACCTAAACCAGATTGTTTTTATCAATTTATATGCAACATAAGGTTTGCATTGACATAGACCCAATGATGAAAACTAAGTACAAACTGAAGATGGAGAGAGAACAGATTTATTCATAAAAAGTTAAGTGATAAAATATAGACAAATAAACAAAAGGGGGAAAAAAAAGAAAAATAACCAAATGTTCATTCTTGGTCAAACTATAGGTTGAGAAAGGAAGTTGTAATTTTGTTTTGGCATAAAACATATTTGGTCATGTCACTAAATACCATAAAACTATTTAGTGACATTTACTGACATTCAGATTTAAGATTTTTAATGTTTTAGTTAAGTTTTGGCTTAAGTTAAATTAAAGCAGTTTTTGGATATTGGCCATTGACTGTGCATGAGAACTGGACTGAGTGACTTTGACGTCACCAGTAAAAAAGTGACTTGTGTTTAGCTCCTCTCAAATAAAATCAAATCAGTCACATTTTTTTCGCCGATATGGACGCCAACCTTTTGAAAGTTTGAGGGCGGGGCAGCGAGCACTACAAAATTGCATTGAGGCATCTGATTGGTCATTTTATAACTCAATAAACTAGAAACAAATATCATGACAAAAATAGGATTTGCAAGAAGCTGTTAAAAAAGGTAATGGAATACAAATTGTGACAAATATAATTACTCGGTTATAGCTGTTTATTTCTCAATAAAAGTCTATGGAATTTTGGCTTCTTGGAGGAAGCTACCTTCTATAGCCTCATTTCCACTGACCATTAGAGTGCAGTTTGGTCCAGTTTAGACAGTCCACTCAAAGTTAGGCCGTCATAGTGCATAGAAGCTAACAACAACAACAACAGAGGTCATCCAGCAGCTCATTTCTTTCCGCTTGGTTTTGGTTCTTCATATATCCAAAGCATTTCATGTTGTTTGAGAGGAGAAATACAGGCGGATAAGAGCAATACAGCCGTTTTCTTGTACTGACTAATTTTAATGTTAGCTCCATGCTAACTGGACTCTTCCAATTTTCTATAGAGCTATAACCAACGGGGGTCCAAAAATGGTGCAGTTCAGTCTGGTTTAATAGGTCAATTTTTTTATAAAAACGCTCAAAATACCAGACTTGACTCCACTGGATTGTTCAGTGGAAACAAGGTATTTGTGTCCCACCTCTCATTCCAAACAGAATGGTCCCTCAAACTAGTTCTCATTTAGAGTCAATAGGATTGGCTGCAGTCAGACATTTTCAAGAGCTATTTGTTTATGCTTAGGTATCATGATTGTTTCAGTTAACTTTGGGCAGTAAAAAGCTTTGGCACTGCAGGGTTATATTTGTTTTTCATTTTTTGAATTTAAATATTTCAATAATGCAGTTATTTTAGGTTTTTTAAGCATCTTGGTCATGTTGAACTTGTGTTTATTGAAAAACTAGACAAACATTACTAGGATAGAAATTAGGGTTCAGGTTTTTTTTTAAATAACCTAATATGAACCACATATTTGAAGTACTTGGTTAAATATATAAAAAACACGCTATACTTAAATGTATTCTACATATTCACAAAGGTTTTAGAACACTGGAATAACATTGCATTTATGGTTAGATCCAGAAATGTTCCTGATTGGCCTTAGAGACTAATGTTTATTTAAAAACATACTGAATGTTTAAAACATTTATAGTAATTTTAATAGTTTTTGAACAAGAGCTTAAAAAGTGTGGACATGAGAGATGTAGATACTGTTTACACATGATGATAATTTTTCTAGTGACACGATGACTCTTTTAGTCGTAAAGTTTGTTCTGGTTCAATGTTTCACAGTCTGCGCTTGTCCTTCCTCTCAGTGGACAGTTCCAGGAGCGAGAAAGGCTGAATGGAAGTCAATGCTGTGATTCTTGGGGCTTGTAATGACCTTGTTAGCTTACTGGGTACCCGCTGTATGTGTTTGCATTCATAGCAGGAGAGTATATTGCCTTTCCTCTGCGCTTTCTGCTCAACCCAGTTTATCACTCCTACACTGGCAGGTGTGACAGAGAGTGAAGGAAGGAAGTGAGATATTGGCCAGCTGCAGTGACAGCAGGGTTGTAATTAACAGCACCATTACTTCTCCTGCCCAGCATGTGGATGTGTGCACAGGTCTGAGTGTGCATGCAGATCCTGTTTTCCATGCAGCGTTAGTTTAGCTCCATGATTTCCAAAAGAACTCGACTAACAACCGTAAGTTAAAACTCTCGGATGGATGAGTAAAAAAAAAAAAAATGTGTGCAGAATGCAGGGAGAGGGTTACCAATGCAAAAAACAGTCCCTCCCTTTACAGAGAGGGTTAATATTCTGATCTTGTCCAAAAGGTGTTGGGATTTTAAATATTTCAATGTACAAACATTTTGTTCTACATTTTAAGTAATACAGACATTTAATTACATATTTTTGATTGTTTTTTTTTTCAAGATTGTGTCCCCAATTGTGTTTTTCATTCGGTAAGCTTCTTTAAACTCTCTTAGGAGAATTTGGAATAATTATTGGGAAGTAATGGTTTGTGGCTTTACATTCAGAACTTGATCTAACTTACAGTTCACCTTTGGTTCTATGCCAGGGTACGTTTGATCCCCAGAGTACGGCTCGTTTGGTTGCTATATTCACTTTCTTTCTGTTCTCTGGAACAGAAAGCTTGATTCTCACGGTCATGTCTCGGCACCGTTACCAGGATGACTGTACAGTATTGTAAGGACAAAATATGACAAAGTACATTATGATGTCAACATGAAACACTATAATGTGACCTGTGACCTAGTACAGGAATTATCTTAGATTCAAATCTTGAATCTTAACCATTGTTTCTTAACCATACGTCAAAATGTGACGACTCGGGTAATGACCATGTGTTGGTGTGGTAAGTGTATCGTTAAGTATCTGTAGGACTATTGTTAACTCCTTTCACTCATGAAATATGGGTGATGTTGCAGTATGGGGTCCTTATGCCACACTCTAGTCGTCAATAAGGTGGACGTCCTGGCCTGTTACTGACTATGTAAGTCACACGTAGGATGTCCAGACACCCTTACTTACCCCTTTGTTTTATCTAAATGTTCACTATGACCTTTCTCCTGCAGAAAACATGTAAAAAAATGTGTATGATAATTTTCACTCCACAAATTCATATGACTTCGGTATATCATGTGAGCCACCGGCTTGCTCTGTATGGGTTTTCCCATTTTTTTGCCTACAAACAGTCCATGTAGACCTATAGGGGCTTTTGTGACCAAGGCTTAAATTATGTGTTCCTGTTGTAATCCTTTAGATTTAATATATGAGTTCTATCTGGTGTTCAGAAGCCAACCATGACTGTTCAAATTGAACGTTTCAAGACCAAGAATGCTCCATTTGATAAATCACATGAATGAAAAAGGGTATAGGCTGTGGAAACAGTTCAATGTTGGGGAAAAAGTCTTCAGTCAGTAGAGTGAGTGAGTTTGTTTTGTTCCTCCTCTTAAAGTTCATGTTTTCTTCCAGAAGTGTCTCAGCTCTCTTCTAAAAAAATCTATTATTCTTTCTCCACACAGAAAATTGGCCAATTATCTCCTAAATTAGAGGTATTATTTTATTGTTAGTCAGGCTGGATAAGAGCAATTGCTGCAATCACAAGCCGTCATTGTGCAAACTGCTTTCTATTACCATCAGGGCTCTTCGTCACCCCATCAGCTTCCTCTCCATGGGAGAGACGGATTAGCAGGTGGCTGCTGATTGGCTGGAGTTCAGAGTATCAACAGTCATTTATCTCTTTGTGTCTCGCCTCGCTGTAAAACAGATCCCGATGATTGATTGAAGACGTGAAGTGGGTTGTTGTCGGTGGAGAGAATTAGCGGGTGATGATGATCTGACTCTTCACGTCTGTGTTTTTTCGGGAGCGTGCCCAAACCCACAAAAGCGTAACTCAGCAGATGACTCGGAGAGTTTATCACTAAATCGCTTCATTTTAAATGATTGGTTATTCCCGGCTCTTCAGGAAAGACGCTTCGATTTCTCTGCTTTGATCACAGCCGGTAAATGGGCTTTATTCCTTGTCACGCCCTGAAACTGTTAGATGAATAAATTAATGAGACCATGAGGTTAAATTAGTCAAATTATATTTGACCAAACAAAATGATCTTATTCAAATCTGGAGTTGATTTTCTTCTTTGAAGCTGCCCGATATATTTGTGTTTGTGCATTGAGGAAGAGTTTCCAATCTCTTCAACAAACCACAACAACAGCATATGAGAAGAAAATGTGTGCTAATACCATCACACCTCATCATCTTCTCTAAATTCCCCTCTTTTACCTTTCTTCAGTGCCCTTAAACCTGCACGAACCCACATGGGCTTTAAATCAACCTCAAATCTTTTAATAGCAAATGGTCACGTTAAAGTTTTTGTGAAGTATCCAAGGTTGTTATACCTTGTCCAAAACATTAAACTATTTTATGCTTTTCAGCAGCAGAGATGATTTTTTTCCCCATATTTATTGAAAATGTTGGGTTGTGTCCAAATTTACCCCCTAACTTCTAAAAAACTATATGGTACGGGACTATATAGTGCCCTGGATTTTAAAGGTAGTTCGGACACCAGGCTCACTACTTTTGTTTTCTTTTTCTAAGCACTGGATATGACATCACTGATTTCACAAAGTGAAAATCAAATCAATACAAACATTTCCCAACATTTATTTATGACTCCATTGTGTTCTAATGGTGAAAATATGGATGATTTATTGAAATATTACATTTGAACACTTTCGAAATTAGCTCGACCGCAATGCATTGTGGTCTATATCAACTAATCTGGTGAGCATCGATGCAATCTAGTTTTTTGCAAAGACTTCTGGGAAATTTCAAGTGCACTCAAATTTGGAATTGGTAGATTCGGACAGTACTAGAAAATGGCGAACGCACTATAGAGTGCATTATATGGTAATTAGGAGGGAATTCGGACACAACCATGGTGTGCTTCATAATGTGGAGCATCCTTTAGTAGTTTTCCTTTAACTGAACTCACCTGGTAAACTAATGGTTACAGGTGTCTGAGATCGATTTCAATGATCCAACGAGCTCTGAGATATAATCCATTATCCAATATCGTCCATGATTTAAATTGAACAAAGAGTTTTATCTTTTGACACTTAAATGCAATTTGCATAATAATCTGGAACACATTGTAGTTAGAACGTCTAAAAAGCTTAAAAATATATACAGCAAATTCTTACAAATTCTTTATTTGTCCAGGTAAAAATGTCTAAAATTAGTCAAATCGAAAAAGCTGAGGAGAATCATTGCCAATAAATGTAAAATATTTGTTGATACTCCTTTTTGGCTTTGACGCCAAAGTAGTATGTATTTACGTAGTAAACATTTTGATTTTGCTTCATGTCCCACTTTTACTTTGTAGTGAAACTTGGGTCTGATGTTCGCCTCCACACTGATAAAAGCAGAAGTTATTAAAAGCAGCTGAATGTTCCTGTTTTTGCTCACATGCTGCAGCTGAGTCGTCACGCCGTATTTTCTGTCTCATTTCCCCTGGCTGGCTGCAGAGAGCAGATATTGTCGCTGCAAACAGCTAGCAGATAAGGGAATTTCAGAAACTGTATGCCACAGAACAGAAACCTCCGTCCTGTACTTTGTTGTGAAGAAAGAGGTGTGGGAGTGAGTGGTGGGTTGAAGGAAACGTATGCTGGTGGGCATCCATGTTTGCATACAGGTATCTGTGTGTGTGAGAGACAGGAAGAGAGTGGGTGGAGACGACAAATAATAACCGCAGCGATTGACAAGTGAGGTTGGAGGAGGGCCCTCATTAACCGCATCCATCCTGAACGCCATGTTTCTATGACAATGTCAAATATGCTGCCTATTAGTGCCACTTACAGAGCCGCAGCCCTTCAGGGAGGGAAGCTCATCCCAGTGGAGGCCTTCACCATGGCAACCAGTCCAAGTGACTGTCCTGTCCATGGCATTCCACACTTTGAAGCAGGTAGTCTAATCCCTGCAAAAGACATCGGTTTGGGTGGAGGAGTTTTTGCTCCTGAAAGTTCGGTATAGTGTCAGAACATGGACATAATGGATCCAACAACTTCAATATACTCTGGGGGTTTCTTTTAGAGTCAAGACTTTGTTGGCTTGTGGGATCAACAGCTACTGATAAAAAAGACAGATGGTTTAGCTTTAAACTGTTATTGAGGAAATTATAGCTTTTTATACTACTGTTATAACTGTCATGTAACTTTTTGAAATGTGAAGAACATTTGTTCCTCTGCTTTAGTTCATTTATCACCGTCTGTATCCATCAGGTGGCTGGAATAAAAGGCATGCTGATCGCAAACAAGAGACAGGACAGCCAGGTGAAGACCTACATCACCTACAATAAAGGCAGAGACTGGAGGCTGCTGCAGGCTCCGCCCACAGACCTGGATGGGAATGAAATCCATTGCATACTGGTAAGACTTTTAAAAGTACTTGAAAGTTGTAAAAATGACATGTAAATGCATAATAGAGGAGTGACAAGAAAGAAACACTTGACTCCTGTGTGTTCCCGTCGAAGTCTGATGCCATAGTTCTCAACCGTTCTCTCAGTGGGTGGAGTGCTCATGCCTCAGGTGGAGGAGTTTACATATCTTGAAGTCTCGTTCACGACTGAGGAAAGATTGGAGTGTGAGATTGACAGGTGGATTGAAGCTGTGTCGGCCGTTATGCGGTCCCTGTACCAATCCGTTGTAGTGAAGAGAGAGCTGACCCAGAAAGCAAAGCTCTCGATTTACAGGTCAATCTTTGTTCCAACACACACCTATGGTCATGAGCTCTGGGTCGAGACCAAAAGAACAACATCCCGACTACAAGCGGCTGAAATGAACTTACTCCTCAGGGTGGCTGGGTGCTCCCTTAGAGATAGGGTGAGAAGCTCAGTCACCCAGAGAGAACTCGGAGTAGAGCCACTTCTCCACATCGAGAGGTGCTAGTTGAGGTGGTTCAGGCATCTGGTCCAGATGCCTCCCTGGGGAGATGTTCCAGGCATGTCACACTGGGCAGAGGCCACGGGGAAGACCCAGGACACGCTGGAGAGACTACATCACCTCGGGGTCCCCCCGGAGGAGCTGGAGGAGGTGGTCGGGGAGAGGGAAGTCTGAGCATCTTTTCTTAGACTGTTGCCCCCGCGGATAAGCAGAGGAAGATGTATGGACTGTTGGATGTTCCTGTCTGACAACCATTGCATATTTTAGGATTTTTTACAATATAATATCCATAAGGTAAGAATCTGTAAACAATTCAGTGGATTAGTAAAGTTCTGTTTTGGGTGACAAAAGTTGCATTTGAACTGTCATTTTTTTTTATTTGTATTAAAATTGCCAAAGGTTTAGACTTTTTACGATGGTGGAGAAAAGTATAAAAACTATTGCCTCCAATATATGTAACCAAATTCCGCAAGAGGACCTGGCTGCAGACATCAACAGAACCAGAAATTATCGACCAGAACATCCATATGGTTGAAAAAACTTAACTGGCAGCCACAGTTTTTCTTTAAGATTTTTTAAAAGTTTCTCTAAAATTCTTGAGACTTTTGGGTTAAGGTTAGTGGTATAGCTAAGGTTAGGGTAAATTTTACAATTTTCACATCGGGCCAATGATGACAGGCGCTATCTTGTCTGCAGCCAGGTCCCTCAAATGTAAAACACTTCCCAGGAATGTTTGGACTAAATCCTAGTGGATTGGCTGTGGATGTCAATCCTTTCATTTACTGTGACACCTTATGTTTTTAGTCTGTTGCTCTTGATCTGTTCTTGAAAATGTTGTAGTCTTATATGATGGTGTGACATCATCCAAAGTGGAAAAATACAATTTCCATGCAAGTGTTTTCCGGTGATAAGGAAGTTTCTAATGTTCATTCTTGGTGAAACAAAGGTTCAGCTTTGGAAATCAACTAACGCACCCACCATCATCTTGGTACCCTAACTGAAGGGGCTGAAGAACAGTTGTCTTCTGTGAGGCCCTTTCAGACTTTTCCTTGCATCCACTTATCCAGAAATCCTAAGTTTCTTCTTGCCTCTGTCAACTTTTCCAGCCCTTCTTGATCAAACTGAAATCTTTCCATGTCAGAAAGACATCATCTCCCCTGCAGGTTATGTGTCTGCCCAGAGGCCTCTCCCTGCTGGGAAATGTCCAAAACACCTCCCCTGGGAGTCATCCCAACCTGCCTTAATTGCCTCCTTTAGATGGCGAGGAGGAGAAATTGTCCTCCGAGCTCCTCCAGGATAACTAAGCTCCCCGAGGGCGAGGCCTGCTAGCATTCGCAGGGAGCTCATTTCAGCCAATTCCATTTGCAATCCCTGCCCATAAACAGGAATGAGTATGCATATCCAGCGCTGCACATCTTGTGATGTTGCTTAGGATAATATTATTCATGAGTTCATTCATCCTCAAAGCAGAAATGAGAGAAAAATCATTAAAATAAGTCACAGACTGTGTAATATAAACTAGTTTAAGTAGCTGATTTAAAGATGATGGGGATTTATTGAGTCTGAGCTCTTCGGGGGGATCAGTCCAGCTCTTCAGTGACAGCAAAGCCACAAATGCCTCCAGTCTTTATGTCTGGTCACATTGGCAGCAGACTCTAGCCTGAGGATCCTGGTTGGAGAGCAGCGACTTCAAAATCAATCTGAAAAAACAATCATTTGATGCCTAAAGAGAATTTTACCACCGTTGCTTCCCGGTTGGAGCATCAAGTTTCTGCTTCATTCAGCCAAATCCTTAAAAAAAATGTCAGATGGTAAAACTGGACTGAATGAGACGCTCGTAGAATCTATTGATTACTTCATGTCAAAAGACGTGCTATTAAAGAACCAAACACAAAGCAGAATAGAGATAAAATTAATTAACAAAAGGAACATATAATGTCATAAATATACTCCAACTGTGGCAAAATATTTCTGGTCTCTGTAAAAGCAAAAAAGGATCCTTTTTGTCAAATGCTGCATTGTCCGTTTATGTGGAGAGTAAATTTTCATGACATTGAAAAAAAAAATTATTTTATTCTTTAATTAAATTAGACATTTGTTTAAGCAGGTCAATCCCTTTAAAAACTTACTCCAATGGAAATTGTGTTTTAACATGTTCTTGTAAAGGTTTATTCAGACTGGACACATTTGGTTTGCTTGAAGTGAACCAGAGTTTGTTTCCCCCAATAATCTGGAACTACTTTTCAATCTGGGATACATGCAACCGAACCCAGTCTGAGAGCCAGGAACCGCTCTCAGACCCATCTTTTGTGGTGGTCTCGGTTCGTTTCCAATCAGGGCGAGTGTCGGTTTGCTCTGAGATTACTCAGTCTGAAAACAATTTGTTGTTGGAGAGGAATAACTGGACAAAATAGCCACCATAGTCGGTAGTCACTTCACGTTAGGAATAAAGCGACCCGTGAGCCTCGGATGAATGTGAAGCATCGATTGGCGTTTTGTCAAAGAGGACATAATTGGCGTAAATGTTTACTTATAAGAACGTTTATTTTAACACAGCTGAAAACACTTCTCCCATGCTTTTCTGTGTGTTGCACTTGTGAAAGAGATGGAGGTTGCTCGGTAGATTTCAGTCGTTTTATTCTCCAAAGACATGAAACACCAACTGCAATTTTTTTTTGGTATCACAAACCACAACCTCAACTAACATGCTAATCTCTCCGATTCTGATTATCTTCTTCTACTCTGTTTCGCTTTACTCAAAATCCAGCAAACGCCACCTAGTGGTGATTTAAAAATGCACAAAATGCAAGGTGCTTTACACCATTAACTAACAAAAATAAAACAATTGTGGGGTGGCTTCTAAATTATATATTTAAAATTATAAATAAATAAAACAAGTACATCATAAATAAAAACGACCATTTTAATGTTTTCCTCCATACATATCTTGTTACTCGGCACACAAAGCTAGCTTGTAGCTTGATCCTTCTTACAGTTCAATGATGAGACACGGCAACTCATTGAAATGTGGTTGGGTGAATGCAGTCTCATCAAAACACATTGCTTCTCACGTTGTTTTCCCAACATTCTGTTCATCATAAATAGTGTACCTTTATACCCAGCATCTCCTCAGTACTGCAGTTGCTAACATTCTCTGAGTTAAAGCACACACTGCACGTCTTCTTGCCAGTAACCGTCTTCCAGCCTGCCTCCAACGTATTAACGCAAGTAACAAGTAAAAATGTTTCGTTCCTGACGTTCAAAACTTGTAATTGAAATATAAAGTTTAATAAGTTAACTATCCCGACAAGGATTTTAAAGTGCTGCACCTCCGACTTTCTCTTGTTAATTTGACCCGCCTTGTAGTTCTTGGCCAGTGACTGATGAAATCTTTAGTCATGGATTTTTTTTTTTTTTTTACAAAAATATTCTCCGGTAGACGCTAGTCTGAATACAGACCAAATGCAATCATCAGGACTCAATTCAGAACAAATTAAGCGAACTCGGTCCAAACCAACAGATTTTCCTACTCTAAATACAACCTAACATTTTTCTCATGATGGAGGACGTATATAAAGAAAATTAAGTTTAAAACTTAAAATTTCAGTATTTCTTGATTCAGATCATGAATTTTTACAAGAGTCCTGATTCGTGATCAAAAAAGCAGCACAAAAGGTGATATGACAAGATAT